>NW_027397081.1:13558182-13701259 GCF_003265705.2 Callorhinus ursinus | reverse complement strand
CTTTCTTTCCTTTCTTTCTTCTTTCTTTCTTTCATATTACAGTTTCTATTCTATTAGCAAGATTTTGTTCAGAAGGGAAAAGATCCTGCTACTGTGTATGTTAGTTTTGATGTCTTTCCTACCCTGAGCTCTTTATTCTGTGCCATCTTCTACTCAGAAAAGTACATTTGATTTATTGGCGGGGTTTTGTTTGACTTTGCGTCAAAGGATGTCATTGTGTTCTCTATAGAAATCTATGACTCAAAGACCTCAGGAAAATTCAAAAGGACTTTTAAACATGGAGGGACAATTATTTTTCGTATGAAGTTGTTATCGATGAATGTTTTACTTCCTTGCAGTTCTCTACATTCTCTCGTCAGTCTTATTCCTTGTGATTTTCTGGATAGTGTTTCTCAAGAAGATATTTATGCAAATATGTCTGTTTTAAATGAAACTATTTCTGATGTTGGGAGATTTTTTTGGGTCTCTTTGGCAGTGAGTTATGGGTCGTATCAATTTGCCTAAAAACAATCTTGTCAAGATCAAAAGAGGGCCTAAAAGACAGTGTAATGGGTTCGTTTTTGCTTAAATTGTGGATACTTTTAATGGTTAAAAAAGCCCCTCACTGTTATTAACTGTACTCAGCATTTTAGTCAGTGCACAATTATGATAACTTAAAATCCTTGATGATACTTTAGAAGCTCTTCAAAACTCTAGACTTGTACTCTGACATTGGTTTAGGACTGTCATAGAGGGTCAGGATTTAGGATGCATGTAATCCTGCTGAGGGAAAGGACAAACAAGCTTACTAAGTGTTAAGTCTGTTATATTAAGTACATACTTCATGTAGTTGTGTTTTTACATTAAATGTGGTATAAAACTGGTAACATATATAGGATATATGTAATAATAATACATATGATAATGAATTACATTTCAGTAGAACAGTTTTTCATATTTTTTTATGTCAGGGTTATCAGTAGTCTTCTTCCTGCCTTTAGAATAAATATCAGAAATTTGAGAATTAATTAATGTTTACCCTTAGACTTTCCAGTGGAGTGATTTAAGTTACTTACAGTTCACTATTCAGTCCATGAAACACAAACTAATTATGGAAATATAAAATCTGTTTGATTTGAAAATGTGATGACCATTAAGTATAAGGAACTCATTGAAGCCAGAATAAATGCAAAAAGCCATCACACAAAATATTCCCATTTTGGTGGAATCCCAGAGGGCATTTTTTTGCCAGCACTAATGGTGTGCAGCTGTGACTAAGAAAGCCCATCAGAAGGTACTTGGTGCAGTGTTCCTAACGGGCACAGGGAAGCTGGCTGCCACAGGGAAGACAGGCCGGCGTCATCAGCATTCAGACTAGAAAGCCTGGTTTGACACAGATGTACATCGTGACAGTTAGCTCGCAGTACTGGTATGTGAGCATGCGTGACAAGTAAGTTTCAGAAATAGGGAGGATAAGATGCTCTCTGATAATGGAGATTGCTTCCAGTTTTCCGTTTGTTTTCATTACCAAAGAACTGGGAAATGTAAGAGATGAGGAATTTAGGGTAGTTTTTCAGCTGTTAATTGTGTTCCCTTGGTTCACTCAACCTTTTGCTACTGCAGGCTATCTTATTAGACCTTGGGGGCATATTAATATAATTTAAAGCACCTTAAAAAATGAACTGTTGCTGACTTTGTTCACCAGGAACAACACTACCATTGTAAGGTTAGCAAGATGCTCAGTGTAATAAATCTCCATTGGGGAAGTATAAGAACGTTATGCGTGCCAGTTGAGTTCAGCTTTCTTTCCAGCTGGTGCTTTAAAAAGCTTTGAGTGTTCTAGGTGCTACATCGAAATGTGCTTAACAGTACACAGGCTCCTTGACAAATGCCGTTCTTGGGAAGAGCACAATCCTTCTGTGAGTGTGTGTTATTTTTACCTATGAGCTGGCACTCTAGGAAAGAGTACTTCATTAAGAAAATTCATCTTGAAATTCATTCAGCTTTCTGCCTCCTAACCTCACAGTTGAGGTCATTGCCAAGTTTCACCCACATGTCTAATCTTTCTTCTCTGGGACTCAAATGCCATCCTTCATAGCTTCATTTTCCACCATAACTTTAAATTTTGCCTTGGACTGAACTGCTTCTCCTTGTTTTTCTTGTATTTCGGAACATTGCTGTGACAATTACTATTTTTTCTAAACACCTTTTTCTTAGATACTGTTCTTTGGGTGGCCGCTTTAAACCGTTGGAGCTTCCTTGTTAAACCGCCGTTAATCCTTTTCTTCTCCATCTCTTGAATGCCTTCCCGCTCCGTCCCTCGGTGTTCAAAGCGTCTCTATTTGTCCTGCGTTCTTCAGTCCCGCTCCTCCTTTCCTGCTCTTTCCCTTCTGCCCTTTCTTTAAGGGCTTCAGGGTGCTCTTTTGAATAGGTCCCGAACCTTGGAATTCCGCCCTCGGTCCAATTCTAAACCTCCCTCTTAAACTTGGAAGTCGTGGTCAACCGGAAATAGATTCTGAAGACGGATCAGGCGCTGGTATTTGTAGTCATTCTTCATTGTTATGGTCCGCTCCGTCCTCTTCTCCACTCCTTTTTTTTTTTTCCCTTTTAAAATATCTTCTTGTTCAGTTCATTTCAGTGGGAACCTTAAAGGCCAGGAGCTGATTTAATGTTCTAGGAAGCATACAGAATGTTGTCGGCACTGTGTCAACGTTGACTTAACAGCAGCAGTAATAATGGCAGCGTGGCTGAGAGTTGCCTGTTATGTCAGAGATACTCCTAGGACTTCTGCTTTCTGAGAGGGTAAATGTTAACCAGCTGGGAGTCACTGGAACTGAGAAACCATTTTCTTTTTGTCTGAAAAATTTCCCTTCTCTGCTTTGAATTCCAAGTAATCACCAGAAAATTTCCATTGATTAATTATGTACAAGATGACCATGTTCCACCTTAGGAGGTCTTCCAAGAATAACGTATGGTTCATGGTCTATTTTCTCACTTCAGGAAGCTCACAATTCTCTACCCTCCAGACATTGTAAATACAAGAACAATTTCACTTTCACTGTTTAGTACAGCCAAAACGGAGAAGTAGAGAAAAATAAGTCACCTAAAGTCCTGCTAGGTATTGTGAACTGTTTCCTTTGGGGTTCATTGAAAGCTGATTTACCCTTACTTTTGCTGGTCCTATTGAGTCCTCCTCTCTGGAGTTGGCTGGAATCCTAACATCTCAGTCAGTCCCTAGGCTTCATAGCTGTGTATTTTTCCAGAAACAGTTGTGATTGGTATGTAAAATGGATAGAATAATCAGTTCTTCCCAAATATATGTCTTAGCTCTGTCCCTTAGAATTTGATTTGACTGTTTGTTACTGACTCAAATGTGGAGTCCTCCCTGATTGGTTCTGGTGCAGGAGTCAGGATTTCCCAAGAATATGGCCAGCCTGCGTCCTGCCCACAGCCTTGTGGCACATCATTAATCACAGCATTTAATGCCTTGCAGGTTTAGCCTT
Source organism: Callorhinus ursinus (assembly GCF_003265705.2). Classification (NCBI taxonomy): domain Eukaryota; kingdom Metazoa; phylum Chordata; class Mammalia; order Carnivora; family Otariidae; genus Callorhinus; species Callorhinus ursinus. Next base: position 13,697,777 of record NW_027397081.1, on the reverse strand, counting down.
ATAGTCTAGCTTGTGTATCTTATGGTGGTTTGAGGTTTCTTTCAACCTGTATTCTGATGACAATTCTATTTTGCAGTTAACTTAAAAGAAAAACAGGTTTTGTTTTGTTTGTTGTGCAAAGGCATTCAGATTCCTTTTCTAGAAGCCATTCTCAACTGGGAATGAATTAAGTCCTACAGAAAACAATTTGAGTGATTGTTTTTTTCAGTTTTCCCAAAGATGTGCCATTCTAGACTATAGGGCAGCAGTTCATCACATATGATAATGCCTCAGTGTAGCACTCAGAGTTTGATCCAGGGAGCCCAAAGAGTCTCCAGAACTTTCAGGGAGTGTCTGAGGCCAACACTGTTTTCATAAATAAATAAACATTATTTTCATTTTCACTCTCATCCTCTCACAGTTATGTAGGGAGATTTCGAGAGACTACGTGATGTGTGATATAATTTCTCTGATGGCTGATGAAATGTGCGGTTGCGCATTCTGGTGTTTTAAAGTTTTCTGTTTTAACTTCTGATTTTAATTTTAATCCATTTTCTAAGTGAATATTGCTAGATATTACTCATGTAAACAAAACTTCTCTGAAGGTCTCAGTTTTTGAGAGGAGTCCTGAGACTAAAAGGTTTGCAAACTGCTATCTTAAGAGTGTAAAACTTAATTCTCTCACAGAAGCCTGTCCAGAGCAGCCTCTAGAGCTGCACAAGGGCACTGCCTTAAGCCCATCAGTTGTTCAATAAACATTTTGTAATGGAATTAAATTGAGTTCTTGGAATGCAACTTTTGAGACCTAATTTAAGATTCTCTCCCAAGGCAGTGTTTGAGCACTGAGTGCATTGCAACCTGCCAAGTTTCTTCGAGATCAGTAACTGGCAGTTCTCAACGTTGAGTCCAGGATTTCAGAAGTCATTTTTGTGTAATACGTGTTGTAGCTGGCAGCTTACTGGCATCATCTAAGATGTGGGCCACATATATCATTTAAAATTTTCAAGTAGTCATATGTACAAAAATAAAAAGACACTATTTGGGTTTTTTTTTCAGCATTATTGAGGTATAATTGACAAAATTGTAAGATATTTAAAGTGTACAATGTGTTGTTTTGATATACATTGTGTAGGACTCCCCCGATTGAGTTAATTAACATGTTCATCCTCACATATTTGTTTTTTTGTTTGTTTGTTTGGTTGGTTGTTTGTTTTTGGTGAGAACATTTAAATTCTATCCTCTTAGCAGATTTTAATTATACAATAGTGTTATCAACTATACTTGCCATTCTTTACATTAGATCCTCAGGCCTTATTCATCTTTTTAAAAATTTTAAAAGATTTTATTTATTTGACAGAGAGAGACACAGCGCAAGAGGGAACACAAGCAGGGGGAGTGGGAGAGGGAGAAGCAGGCTTCCCGCTGAGCAGAGAGCCCGATGTGGGGCTTGATCCCAGGACCCTGGGACCGTGACCTGAGCTGAAGGCAGACGCTTAACGACTGAGCCACCCAGGCGCCCCACCTTATTCATCTTTTACCTGAAAGTGTGTATCCTTTTACCAACCTGTCCCTATTTCTCCCACCCTGCCCAGCCCCTGGCACTCACTTTTCTACTTTCTGTTTCTATGAGTTTGACTGTTTTTTTTTTTTTTTAAGATTCCACATATAACTAATACCATGTGGTAATGTGGTTGTCTTTCTCTCTCAGACTTACTTCACTTGGCACAGTGCACACCAGGTTCATCCATCTCGTCACAAATGACAGGACTTGGGGCGCCTGGGTGGCTCAGTCGGTAGGTGTCTGCCTTCGGCTCAGGTCATGATCCCAGCCAGAGTCCTGGGTTCGAGCCCCAGATCGGGCTCCCTGCCCTGCGGGAAGCCTGCTTCCCCCTCTCCCCCTCCCCCTGCTTGTGTTCCCTCTCTCTCTGTGTCTCTCGCTGTCAAATAAATAAATAAAATCTTAAAAAAAAAAACGAAAAAACAAATGACAGGACTTTTTTTTTTTTTTAAGGCTGGATAATATTCCATTGTGTGTGTATATGTATGTGTGTGTTATCTGTAGATAGATTTCGATAGGTAGGTAGATAGGTAGGTAGGTAGGTAGATAGGTAGATAGGTAGGTAGGTAGATAGATAGGTAGATAGGTAGATAGATAGGTAGATAGGTAGGTAGATAGGGAGATAGGTAGGTAGATAATTAGGTAGATATGCTACATATTCTTTATTCACTTATCTCTTGACAGACACTTAGGTTGTTTCCATTCCTTGGCTATTGTGAATAATGCCGCACTGAACATGGGAGTGCGGATACCTCTTTGAGGTAGTGACTTCATTTTCTGTGGATGTACACCCAGAAGTGGGATTGCTGGATCTGGTAGCTCTATTTTCAATTTCTTAAGGACCCTCCATACTGTTTTCCATAGTGACTGTACTAGTTTGCATTCCCACCAGCTGTACACGAGGGTTCCCTTTTCTCCATGTCTCTGTCCCAGCATCTGTTATCTCTTGTCTTTGATAATAGACACCCTAACAGGCATGAGGTGGTATCTCATTGTGGTTTTGATTCGCGATTCCCTGATAATTGGTGATGTGTAGAGCACATTTTCATGCATGTGTTGGTCATTTGCATGTCTTCTTTGGGAAAATGCCTACTTAGGTCCTTTATCCATTTTTAAATTGGGTTTTTTGTATTTTTTTTCTGTTGAGTTGTATGAATTCCTTGTTTATTTTGGATATTAACCCCATATCAGATACATGGTCTGCAAATATTTTCTCCCATTCCAGAAGTTGCCTTTTCATTGAAATTAGTTTTTAATAATATATTTTATTTAGCCTAGTATCTCTAAAATGGTATTAATTCATGTAATCAGTATAAAATTTATCAGTGAGATCATTTATATTCTCATTTTAATATTAAGGCTTTGAGATCTGGCCTATTATTTAGCATTCATAGCACATCAGTTTGCATTAGCCACATTTCTAGTGCTCAGTAGTCACATGTGGCTGGTGTGTTCTGTATTGAACAGGACAGATCTCAACCGTAAAATGATACTAGATCTGAGCTGAGAATGATCTAGAAATAGAGAGATAATAAAAATTTAATTACACTGGGGTGCCTGAGTGGCGTAGTCAGTTGAGCATCTGCCTTTGCTTAATCATGATCCCAGAGTCCTGGGATGGAGCCCCAAGTCGGGCTCCTTGCTCGGCAGAGGAGTCTGCTTCTCCCTCTCCCTCTGCCTGCAGCTCCCCCTGCTTGTGCTCTCTCTCTTAAATAAATAAATGAAAGCTTAAAGAAAATTTAGCTACAAAACCTAAGATAAAAACAACCCCATTGAAAATAATTCATAATGGCAAAAATTTGGTATCTGCCTGAATTTTAAGACATTTCAATGAGTAGAGCTGCTTCAGAGAACATTGAAAAAAATAAACTTTTCTCCACACTGTCATAATGTTTTCTCTTCCCTTCTTAAAAGCATTCAGTCTGCTTAACTGTATTTTGTGAAATTATTGTGCATGCATCTGCATACTAGTTTAGGGGAGTGCTCTTTCTCTTTTTGGAGGAATTTTAGCACTTGTGGTCTTTGCATTTTCTTCCTAAGTCGTTCCTTTCTTTAACTGTCCATTTGTCATCGCATATCCCTGAATGAAAGAACCCACTTACTTCTGATGGGTGAGGGGGAAGGGTGGTTTGTTTTGAATTTAATACTGAACCTTTTCTTGGCTCATTGGTTTTTATTCCGTCACCTTATCTTGCCTGTGAATGTGGTGTCAGGATATGCAAGTGAATTATTGCCTGTTGTGAAGAAAGCACTATTTTTTCACCTTCATTCCCTGTGAACATTACTGTGCTTGCAAAAATTAGGTAAGAGTTAAAGGAACTGTGGTTTAGAAGTGAGAACTAAAAGGGGGAAATAGCTATTCCCCCCCCTTCTAGAATGAATAATAAAGAACTGTGACTTTAAATTTGGCACGATCTGAATTTAATCTTTTGTCATGCCACATGCCGATAAAAAAAGGGTTCATTGAATGGAAATATCTTGGGTAGAGAAATTCCTAAGGGCTATGGGCAAGCTGTATCTTTTAAGCAACATCTTGGATACAGTGCCATGTTTAATTAATATCAGTGTCAATTCTTAAAATCCTGCCCCTTGCAAGAGAAAAGAATTCTATGTAGAACAAGAAACTTTAAGAAATATATGATCCCTTGGTAATATATTAGAAGTTTCCTTTTTTACTTGTTACACTTTTCATATGCAAGTACAAGGATGTGATTCATAGATTCTCAGCACCAAAATCTGGAAACATTCTTTGAGATTTTATCTTCTGTTTACCTACCAGCTTACCATTTGCTCTGGACGCATTTCATTTTTCAAGCAGCGGGTGTGTACTTTCAGCTAAAACCCTGATTGTATAGCCACCACTAATCTGTAGCAGTGAAAATTCACGATCATCGATCTCTTCAGGTAGTCTCAAAATATTCACGCTTGCCAACTCCCTGCTCTCTGACGTCGTCATTTTTCTGTTTCATTGGTATTTTTCCACTTTCTAGAAAACCTCCACCTTCTAGTTTGCAGCTAAAATAGGAGCTGAAGCTTTCGGACATTGTCTTTTCCATTCATTGGTCCTCTCAGGCACGTGGACCAAGTAACACGCATGTCCTCTTCTCTGGTGTTGGTGCTTGGTCTGGGAGGGCAGGGGGCCCAGCCAGCCATGAAGAAGCAGAGCTCACTCTCCCTGGTGCAGCCCCGAGGATCAGGTCTTGCTGTGGGTTCCGTCCTGTGGCTTGGTGTGACATTCCCGAATGGAATGCATTTTTTCCCCCAGCTTCATTCCTTCCGTGTTCTTCCCACATCAGTTGGAAGCAACCAGTTGGTTCTGAATGCTGCCCACAAATTGTTAGCTATTTCGCTTGTTGGCCCCCTCAGCTTGCCCCTTGAGTAAGGAACTGATGTGTTTGAGATCCAGGATTATGTTGTTTAGTGAAGTGAATCTCATTTTTGTCAAGGAATGCCTAACGTTTAAGGCTTGATTCCAGAAAACAAACAAACAGATAACAGTAGTACCTGTAATTAATGCGTATGACATGTTTACCACATGCCAGGCATTATATACTAGGCAGGTTGCATCCATTAGCTTAGTCAGTCCCTAGCAACCTTTAGAGCAGGTTCTGTTGTTGCCCACATTTTTTAGATGAGGAGCCATAGCAAAATTAAATAGCTTGGTCAGGGTTATACATTAAAAGGACAGTTCTAAGATTTTGAACCCAGGCTGCCTGACACCAGAGTCCTTCCTGTTGACGCCATGTTCAGCTGCTAGGCCAGGCTTTGCCCGTGTCTTGTTGAATCCTGAATCTCGTTGAAGAGTAGATGGGATTTGATGTTTTAATCTATTAAAACCTCTCTGCATCCATCTTCGAAGAACAGATTATGCTTAATGCAATTTTCCCTGAAAAGATAAGAATACATTTCAGTATGTGGGGCCGTATTCCCTTTATGGGGAGGCACATATACTTGTTATGGAATGTAGAACTACATCCATGCTATATACCATTATCTCTCTCAAATTACAAATAGTTATTAAGTGCATATAAGTGGATATAAGATCTTGTCCAGCTTTGTTCTCATAGATGATTAAATTTGGTTTTCTCTTTACCTTTGTGAAAGGCTTATTACCTCAGAATGCAAATGAAATTCAGAAGGGGTTCATGTGAATCAGGAGGCCCTATGACTCCCCCAATTATGTATGACGCAGTTCTCTCTTGCGGGTGAAAAAATACAAAAATACGGTCAAATTCATTGAAGGCCCTCATTAAACACCTCCATCCTCCACCCCATTACTTTTTCTGTGCCATCCATTGACAGGCATGGGCAGGATAGGGGATTTGAGGCCTGGTCCTTGGACAGTTGATGATCAACAGACTTTAGTATTGCTTCCCATTCTCATGGCACACACAGAAAATGATAATATTTTCTCTGTGGTAAACAAGTGAGGTTTCTTTAGGCTGGAGGTGATCCACTGCCACCTACGCATGGCCTTGGGTATCCCTGTGACCCATTTCTAGCACACTGGTTGGGAAGCTCTGCAATGGGCATATAGCTGCAAGTTTCTAAGCTTATTATGTATATGAAAGCAATCTGTAAAGTATAATGTGCTATTCATGTGTAAGCTTTTATTAATAATTAATTACAATTAAGACCCAGATATTTGTTCTATAAAAGGACATTGTGTACTGCGATTTTTGTGTTTGGGGAGCTGTTCTTAGAGGACCAGGTACAGACACACCAGACCATTTGCTGGAGTTAAGGTCCTGTATGTGATATGGCACAGTAGTGAGGAGAAGTAGAAATGTTAATGGTCCGGGGTGAGATGCACTCAGATGCCCTACCACTGAGCTATAACCCCTATCCAGGGTACAGTACAAACCTTCTTATAGGACATCGAACAGCTTGTGAAATTTGTTAATGATTCTGCTCTTTCTCCTCATAAAATTTCCTACCCTCTTCTCTGCTTATCCCAATTCTTTATCAAGTTCTGCTTTGTTTGTGAAGTCTTTCCCTATGTCTGCTTCTCCCCCCTGGTGAAGGTCGTACTCCATTCTCTGTTCTACCATCACACCTTGTTTATAGCTTTGTTGATTGTGTTTCCAACGCTGTATTGTTGTCTGTTTCATGTATGTCTTTCCCTTACTAGATTGTGAGCTCCTTGAAGTTAAGTCTGTATCTGATTTAATCTTCATAGCTTGAGCTACAATCCAGCTTACTTTATCCCATTCTATCATTTTGAACACTCTTTGAATTGAGCTGAAATTTGTCTCCCTGGGTCTTTCTTCCATCAATTCTTATTCTAATATCTGAAACAACTCCAAAGTTACATTTATGTTAGTCATTCTTACATTTGAATCATCTAACCCTGGGTAGTTCCATATAGTCTTTATTGCTCTGGGCTGAACATTTATTTATTATTGAAATTTTGCTTCCTTGTTTTTTTTTCTTTTTCTCAGTAAGCTTCCTTTCCCTCTCTCAATGTATAGAATCATAGAATTTTAGGAATTGGAAGGGGCTAGAATTTACCTTGGCTTGGTCCTTCATCAGACTAATATTCTTTGATTATTTGCGGATTGACTGAGACGGTGATATACTGATATTTTGGGGCAACACGGTATTTTGAGTATTTCACTAAGAATGGTGAAGAAGTTTACATTTGGTAGAGTAAAAAAAGTTCTTTATCTTTCATTCTGTTTTAAAATGTATGTGCTGCTGGATATCTTCACAGTGATGAGCAAAGTAGATGTTTGATGCTGAGGCAGTGTATATACAGTACAGAAAGATTTTCAGATTTTTATAGCATGAACGTTAAGAATTTGACTGTAAAGCTAACCAACTTGGGCTTCAGTCCTGGATCTGCCGCAAACTAGCTGTAAATGGCTTAATCTTGGGTAAATTACTTAGTCTCTGTGTGTCTCAGTTTCCCTAGTTTTGAAATAAGGTTAATAATCGTGTAGGGTATTGTGAGGTTTAAATGATTTAGTACTTGGAAAGCACGAAGAATTCGGCTTGGCACACAGCACGTGTTCGGTATGTGGTGACTGCTACTACCACCACCATACCATACCACTTCTGCTCCTGAGTTATGCAAGCCCCTGGTGACATGTGGGATGCACCTGTGGAATTTGTGGTCGAACCTTAACTAACTTATCATGTACTTGTGATACAAGCATTTTCTCTTAATAAGAGACCCGACGTACCATTGTCTGCATCAAAGCCTGATTTGCCCAGACTGTGATCACATCTATGGAGTAATGAAGTATTTTGTTTGTCATAAGGTTTTACTGTCGGAGCAGTTTAAGAAATGGCAGAAAGACCCACTAGCTTTTGGAATCTGTTCCTTTGAGACCAACGTGCTAGGAATCCATTTCCTGACTTTATAAAAAGAGTAAAATAATTTTATTCATTGACATTCTGTAAACAAAATGCTGGCAACTTGTATTTTGTGGAATATAATGTTTTAAAGTGGATTTAATTTTCCTTAATGGACTGCTTTTAATCATGCATCAGAGTAAATTTTCTTCCTCTGTTCTCAGGTTGCTATCAAGATCATAGACAAGACCCAGCTGGATGAAGAAAACTTGAAGAAGATTTTCCGGGAAGTTCAAATTATGAAAATGCTTTGCCACCCCCACATCATCAGGCTCTACCAGGTAGGTTCCTTAGTGGCATAGTGTATGGTAATGAAGAACCCAGAATAGTCACTTGTGTGTATAGAAGAAAAGGTGTCTGGGTGAACATGTGCAACTTTTCTTGGTTTCTGTGTTCACACGTCTATCCTACTGTTTTCCTGCCCTTTTATTTCCCACTCAGCACCTATGTTTTACCTGGCTATTTACTAGTAAGATCTACCTTACCCATGTAGGCCTTTTAAACTTGTTCTTTAAAACTCGGGTACCATTCTTTGTGAGGATTACACAAAAGGATTATTCAGAAGATGACAAGAACTTATTTATGTAGATCTGAATCCTAAAACAGAATGGGAAAGCCAAAGGAACGGAGAATTTTTGGGGATGAAAAGCTAGAGGTGAACATAACATTATCTTTTTATAACATTCCTTAAATACTGATTTCTGTGATCCTGGTACGACTTATGATGGCGAAGGATATTTTAAGTATGGCTCCTTGTATCAGTCAGAACTCACTTCTTTTCTAGTAGGGCCCTAGACTTGGTTTCCTAAGGTAGCATTTGATAATTTTGATAACCATGAGGTTGACTTGGCACAATAGAAGAGATTTCCATTCTAGTTTTCTTACCTTCCCAAGAACCATGCATATTTCATGCCATCCTCAACAATGATTCCCTTACCTTACTGCAAAAGCAGTAAATCTAATGGCTGGAATTTCAAGCCAGCTAGAGAGAGAAGACCTTGCCTTAGCAGGCTGGTGGAAGAGATATTTTGGGAGAGGTGGGGCTTTGGGGTGCTTCTCAGATTGCAGTGTGTTGGCAGCCGCAAGCTCTACCTCTGCCTAGGGCCGGCCCTGCTCACTGCTTTCTACCAGAGCAGCCGTCACCTACTTGTTCAGGAAGTGGCCACCCACTCGGTTCATTTGCTGCTGTTGGTCTGCAGTAAATGGTTGCTGGCCCAGACATGGCACCATGTGTAAGGGTGGAGGCACAATGGGCAGGCTTTCATAGTCTATTAATTTTATGGAAAAGAAAGCATGTTGTGATGTTAGTGTGTGTGGTTAAGGCTACAGCTCTAGGGCTTTTTTCTGGCATCAGCTGCTCACATCATGAAATGAATTAGATCAGCAGGAGCAGACTTGTTGAAATGTATCAGACTGAATTCTGTTGAACCACACCTATGTTGTGCCCCAGAAGCAAACCCGTGAAAGCTTCCTGGTGTTGCCTGAAGACTTGTGTCTGCAAACTCGGAGGTGTCTAACCTCTGCTTCCTTCCTATCCTGATCGACCGAGTAAACTTCTTGACCTCACTTTTTAAAATAAATCATCTTTAAATAGTTGTAGGGCTTATGAGGCTGACTTTCCTCAAGATGTTAACTTGTGGGTATTAACCTTATAACTGAACTATCCAAATTGATCTTTCTTACCCAAGATTTCATTAGCCAACAAGAGTTCTCATACTTTCAGCCCTGGCTTTGAACAATGCCCTCTTTCAAGCTTTAATTTTGCTCTCTGGCAGCTAGTATTGTTAATGGGGGATTCCAAGCTGCCAAGGTGAATGGCTGTCAAATTGTCTTTATAAATAGTATCCAGGTAGTTTTCAGGTCATTTGCCAAAACTTCAGTCTTGTCAGTTTATAGAGGGAGCCAAATATAGGTAACTGTATAGGAAAGTTTTTGAACTACTGAAAAATTCAACAGTAAAAGAACATTTGCAGTCAATAAAAGTCTATACACCCAGGGGTACAGAGGAGATATACAATATGACATTTATTTTTTTCTTTTCTTTTTTTTCCTCAACACCTGCATATATTTAGAGCACTTACTTTTGTCGTTGTTGTTGTGTAAATCAACATACAGGAAGAGGCTGGCAGCGATGCATGTAACATACAGTGAGCTAATATCACCAATATATAGAGTTCTTAAAAATTAAAGAGAAAAAAAAGATGATACAGTTATTAGATAGGAAAAGTAATGTGCACTTGTATGACAGAGTACCATGAAACCATTCAAAAGATGTGTGTTTATAACACGTAATGCTGTTATATGGTATTAATGTGTAAAGATGTCAAAGATCAAGTAACTGGGAAATAATTTAGCAAAATAATTAACTGTGAATTACGGTGAAAGTCTACAACTCTCTTGCCCAATATGATAGCCACTGGCCACACTTGGCTATTGAGTATTAAAATGTGACTAGAGCGAATGAGGAACTGAATTTTTGATTTTATTAATCTTCATTAATGTGAAAACTGAAGTAGTTTACAATTAAAATTTTTTTAAGTAATATTTTGGGTATACTGGGTAAATAAAATATTAGAGTTAATTTCATTTTATTTTTTTTTTACTTATGTGGCTATTAGAAAAGTTAAGATTATTTATGATTATATATGAGGCCTACATTTTTTTCTATTGGTCAGCATTGCTCTAGATATAGAATAAATTAGCTTATTAACAGTGTTTCCTTTGGGGGAGTAAAATGGAAGGGGCTGGAAAGAAGAAAATCTTTGGCCTTTTTTAAATATACCAGGTATTTGAGAAGTTTATCATGAGCATAGATACTCCTATATTACTTTAAAAAATACTTAATGAAAAAGGTAAAAAAGGAAGAAAGGACTGCCAACACATTACAACTAAATAAAAAAAAAAAAAGGGACTAAAACAAAATACAAATGAGTATATTACTTGAAGTGTTGAATATTTACATTATTCTTCCCAATTTGGAATAAATGGATACAGAGAGGAAAGTTGTCATTTCCATTAAAAAAACGCATCTACCTGTGATTTCTGTGCAGTTCCTAAGTGATTCCCCTTGTTTTCCCTAGGCTTTTTTTTGTTTTGATTGGGTTTTGTGGCTGGTGGGGGCATATTTGAACTTCAGGTGATCAGTGTTGAATGTGAACTTTCTGGTTCTTGGCAGCTTCTTTGCTTCTCACTTTTGTGGAGCTTAAGAGATCGCAGAGGCCTCAAGGAACAACAAAACGACTGTCTCTCTGAAGTAGTAAATACGTGCTACTTTAAAGAACGTGGAGGAATACCTATTTTCCCCCTTCCTTCTTTATAGCATTTACGCCTGTTCCCCTCTCTGGTGTTTTAAGTTTCCTTTAAGCAGTTAATGGTTATTAATATTTCAAATGACAAAAGAGGAGTCATTAGTTTCTCTTCCTATGATATCAGCCTGTCATTTGTGTCACTGTCTGTCGCTTTCCTGCCTTTGTACCAGGTTATGGAGACAGAACGGATGATTTATCTGGTGACAGAATATGCTAGTGGAGGGGAAATATTTGGTAAGTACCTCTATTGCATTCTTTAAAAAGCTCTTGAGCACACGCTAGCAAACCCAAAATAGCTGGTCATTGCCTTTGCCACTTGAGTAGCTGTATCACTGGATGCTGTCCCGCAGGGCTGTCCATTTCCATCGAGAATTTTAATTTATTTTGGTTTACCTGTTTAAGTCCCGTCGCGGTCTTTGTTTCCTCAGCAAAGCTGTTTTGTTTTTTTCAGTCAGGTGTTGACAGCTGAGATTACAGATCTCCCAAAACAAACATCCCTACTGAGCGTGCAACCAAGGGTCTTTGCTGTTGCCAGATTCCACTGGGGGTCACCACATGTGGCAGGGCTCCCGTGGTGTGTGGGCCTCTGTTGTGTGAGAAAAGAGCCACTGGGTGCAAACAGTCTCATTCTAATGCTTTCTTTAAACTTTGTTTAAATAGAACATGTAACTATATTCCTTACCATGTGTTCACAGTTCCCTTGATGATTCTTGTAGTTTGGGAGGTTTGGTCTGCAGTAACTATTTTTTTCTCTAACACTTGGCACAGTAGCAGAATAAAGCAGTGGAATCTGCTACCAGGAAATCGGACTTTTTGAGGTGGTAAAAACTGGCCAAAAAAATTTTTTTTGTAACAATGATAAATGGAGCCAAGTAGAGGTAAAGGCTAAATTTTCAGATATGCATTGACATGTCAGTTATTTATTTATTTATTTATTTTTGGGTGAGTAAGGAGAAAGATTTCTTCTTATACTTTAGGTTTATCTAGTTTATTTATTTTTGGGGTTATGTTTTGGTTTCAGTTGTGTTCAGAATTTTTTTTATGTTTTAAATATTGGTACTTACTCATTTAAGTACATTTAAAAGCATGAGATCACTTCTAAAGTGGGATGTTCTTATTAGTGACTGGTCAGCTGTGACTATATGGATTTTGTGTGTGTGTGTGTGTGTGTGTGTGTGTGTGTGTGTGTTCAGCTTTTCCCTGAAATCTTATAATTTGGGCCTAAGAAGCTTCAGTCTCTTTTAAAGGAGGTATCATCATTTCTTAATAGTATTTTTAATTGGCTTTGTGTATGTGCTTATGCACAAAGGTAATCTTGGGAGAAAAGAGACCTTGTCATTTTAATGTTTATAATAATCAAAGACCCAAACCCATTGTACATCAGATCTAGCAGGTAGATCTTCAGGAAAACAGATTTTAAAAAGTACAGAAAAGATAAAGTCCCCTGGTCAGAGATTCTTTATGGAAATTCAGCGTAAGGCATGAGGAAACAGAATAGGACTTCTTCTACTATTATAATAAAAGATGCAGATGAGGAAGAAAATGATGTATTCCCTAAAGAAATCATTGTGACTGCACAGGGATGTAACTGTTTCATGAGCTCTGATTTTTTTTTTTTTAAGATTTTATTTATTTATTTGACAGCAAGAGACATCGTGAGAGAGGGAACACAAGCAGGGGAGTGGGAGAGGGAGAAGCAGGCTTCCTGCCGAGCAGGGAGCCTGATGTGGGGCTCGATCCCAGGACCTTGGGATCATGACCTGAGCCGAAGGCAGACGCTTAACGACTAAGCCACCCAGGCGCTCCATGAACTCTGTTTTTTAAAAGGATCTGTGTAAAAGATGAAAAAATAGGCATGATTAAAAACATGAGCTTCGGAGGCAGTTAGGCCTGGTTGGAATCAGCCCCTTACCCCTATTTGCTGTTTTATTGGAGCAAGTTATTAAATGATTCTGGGATTCACTTAAAAGCATGGTCTATAGTGTCTGTGCCACAGTTGTGAAGATTAAATGAGATTACACATATAGAGCCCTAGATCACACACGTATTGATCCTTCACATCCATGTTAAAGTTAACAACGGGGAGAGTGACTTCTGTCGTGACAGTGTGAGGAGCTCTGCTGACCCGCTTCCCAGTGAAACATGGAAACGATGAAAACCCCCTAAACCATGGTCCTAAGTTTGAACAGCAAGTGAAGAGACATTTATTCAAGAACATGTATGAAAATTTGGTAAGAAATGAGAGTAGGTTTTTTTTTTTTTTAAGATTTTATTTATTTATTTGAGAGAGAGAGAGAGAAAAGAGCAGGGGAAGGAGCAGAGGCAGAGGGAGAAGCAGACTCCCTGATGAGCAGGGAGCCCGGTGTGGGACTCGATCCAGGGACTCCAGGGTCATGACCCAAGCCGAAGGCAGATACTTAACCTGACTGAGCCACCCAGGCGCCCCTGATAATGGTTTTTATTTTATTTTATTTTATTTTTAAAAGATTTTATTTATTTGACAGAGAGAGAGAAAGAGAGCATAAGTAGGCAGAGCGGCAGGCAGAGGGAGAGGGAGAAGCAGGCTCTCTGCTGAGCAGGGAGCCTGACGTGGGGCTTGATCCCAGGACCCTGGCAGACACTTAACTGACTGAGCAACCTAGGTGCCCTGAGAATGGTTTCTAACCAGTACTGCTCCCTCTTTTCTTCTTGCCAGTTCAGTGAGGTGGAGATTCCAGTTAGGACTACTGTAGTCTAGAACACAGGACCCCCCACCTCCAACCTAAACTCATGGCTCCTGGGAGGAACACGATGTCAGCATTCTCTTCCTGTCCCCAGCTGCCTGTTGCTGCAGCTAAGTCCTGGGTGAGTGTAGTGCAGGAGCAAGGACTCCCTTTGGCCTAGCCCCTACTTGTGGAATTTGGTTGCAGCATGTTGAGAATACTGGGGCCCAGATCACTTTTGCCTCAGATTGTAAGTTGGTTGTTCCATCCCAGGAGAGGAAAACTGAGAGGACCCCAGACTATGTCCCTTCTCCTTCCACTGAGCTCTCAGCTCCTACAGTGGGAATATCACTCAGAGAGAACTTTGCCGTTGTCCCCCACAACTAGCTTTAGAGCACTGGCTCAAAGATTTGCCCAGAGAGAGAAACGAACCATAAAACAGATAGCTCCTAATTTGTTCCCTCATTTGCAACAGAGAACGAAGAAGTTGAAGCCTAAAAGTATTCTAAAGTACAGTGGAGGTTGTGGTAAAAGGCATTTGAGAGGAGATTCAAGATACAAGCTATACCGTAGTCTAGCTAGTTTGCAGGAGAGATCCAGGGAATAAAAATCCCAACAGCCTTCCAGAGGTCAGAACAAAAATCAAACACTGATCTCAGAAACTATTCCTTCAAGGAACCAGAATTTGATTGGATTGTTTACAGACCACTTTATTCCTCAGGGCATTGTTGAAAACAATAGAGCAGCCAGCCATCAATTATTGGAGTCTAACAGCTGGGTGCGGTTAGGGAAAGATGGGAAGAGAGCCCTCCCCGTCCATGGTGATCCAGTGATCTGAGGGTAACTGTGCTTCTAACCAAATCTGTGCTTCCTGAGGAACAGCATTGTTCATTCAACAGAAGCTGAACACTGTGGATGGGGGCATAAATTTCACTGAAACAGTCCACTAGTCACTAAACAAATAAGCAAATAACAACATGTTCTAGAAGGAGAGACGTGTACCAGTACTCAGAGGTGCTATGATATATTATCTAAAATATGTAGTTTCCAACAATAAGGAAATATGAGACATGCAGAGAAACAGGAAAGTATGAGCCATGCACTGGAAAAAAAGCAAGCCAAGAAACTGTCAGAGACACTGCATGTCAGATTTATCAGGAAAAGACTCTAAAGTAGCCATTATAGACGTGTTCACAGAAATAAAGTAACTCACAATTAAAGTAGCATAGGAAGGTATGATGACAATGTCACATCAAATTAGAGTATTGATAAAGAAATAGAGTTAATTAAGAAAATGAACCAAATGGAAACCATGGAATTGGAAGTAAAATAACTGAAATAAAAAATTCATTAGAGAGGCTTACCTATAGATTTGACCTGGAAGAAGAAGCAGATGTGTAGTTAGATTGATGGAGATCATATAACTTCAAGAAGAAAAAGAAAAACTAGGAACAATGAACAGAGCCTTAGAGAAATGTGGGACACTATCAAGTACAACAACATATGCCTAATGGGAGTACCAGAAGATGAGAAAGGAAAAAAAAAAGCATGCAAGGAAATAATGGCTGTTAAACGTCACAAATTACTGAAAAACAATAACTTACGTAGGCAGAAAGCTAAACAAAATCCAAGTAAGAGTACACACAAAGAGATCCTCAAACAATATTATGCAGCCATCAAAAGGAAGGAAATCTTGCCATTTGCAACGACGTGGATGGAACTGGAGGGTGTTATGCTGAGCAAAGTAAGTCAATCAGAGAAAGACGTGTATCATATGATCTCACTGATATGAGGAATTCTTTATCTCAGGAAACAAACAGGGTTGCTGGAGTGGTGGGGGGCAGGAGGGATGGGGTGGCTGGGTGATAGACATTGGGGAGGGTATGTGCTACGGTGAGCACTGTGAATTGTGCAAGACTGTTGAATCACAGATCTGTACCTCTGAAACTAATACATTATATGTTAAAAAAAAAAAAGAAGAAGATAGCAGGAGGGGAAGAATGAAAGGGGGGAAACCGGAGGGGGAGATGAACCATGAGAGATGATGGACTCTGAAAAACAAACTGAGGGTTCTAGAGGGGAGGGGGGCAGGGGGATGGGTTAGCCTGGTGACGGGTATTAAAGAGGGCACGTTCTGCATGGAGCACTGGGTGTTATGCACAAACAATGAATCATGGAACACTACATCAAAAACTAATGATGTGATGTATGGTGATTAACATAACATAGTAATTAAAAAAAAAAGAGAGATCCTCAAACAGATACATAGTGAAAGAATAATGAAAGTCAAAGACAAGGAGAATATATTGAAAGCAGCAAGAGAAAGATGACATGTCACTTAAAGGGAGCCCCATTAGGTTCACGTTGGATTTTTCAGCACAAATAGTGGAGGCCAGAAGGCAACAGGATAACATTTTCAAAGTATTCTTTTTTTTATTTTTTTTAAAGATTTTATTTATTTGACAGAGACACAGTGAGAGAGGGGGACACAAGCAGGGGCAGAGGGAGAGGGAGAACTGGACTCCCCACTGAGCAAGGAGCCCAATGTGGGACTCAATCCCAGGACCCTGGGGTCATGACCTGAGCTGAAGGCAGACACTTAATGATTGAGCCACCCAGGTGCCCAACATTTTCAAAGTATTCAGAGCGAAAAACCTCTTAACCAGAATCTTACATCCAGTAAAGCTATTTTTAAAAAATGAAGGCAAAATAAAACCTTTCCCCAGTCATCAAAAACTGAGAGACCCACCTTACAAGAAATATTCAAGGAAGTTCTTTAGGGTAAAAACAGGTAACCCCAGATGGTAATTTGGGTCCACATAGAAAAAGAAAGAATACCAATAAAGGTAATTACGTAATTGTAAAAGAGGAGATGCATACTTTTCTCCTTTCTTCTCTTAACATATTTAAGAAGCAGGTGTATGAAATAATGTATATATGTATAATGCATTCCCTATAATATAATATGGGTAATATATTTGCCAATAACAGCACAAAGGAGGTGTGTGATAAAAGTGATGGTGGGCTAAGGAAATCACTACAGATGGTAAAGAAATAATTACAACAATGTATTGTTGGATTTGTAACATTAATTGATGTGATGTTTATTAAAAAATTACTACAAAAGGGAGTAAAAGGAATAGAGCTATAAAAGAGTAATAGTTCCATATAATAACTGGAAAATTAAACTATCTCAGGAAACAGGAGAGATCCAGGGAGTCCTGGGTGAGTTAGAAGCCCATTTGGATAAGATAAAATACATACAGTAAACCCTACATACAGTAAACCTTAGAGCATTCACTAAAAAAAAAATTTTTTTTTAATTATAATGTAGGGGTGCCTAGGTGACTCAGTCGGTTAAGTATCCAACTCTTGATTTCAGCTCAGGTCCTGAACTCAGGGTCATGAGATTGAGCCCTGCATTGGTCTCTGTGGTGGGCATGGAGCCTGTTTAAGATTCTCTGTCTTCCTCCCTCCCTCTCCCTCTGTCCCTACCCCGGCTCATGCATGCTCTCTCTCTCTCACAAAACAAACAAAAAAAAACAAGACATTGGAAAAGGTAGAACAAATCAAACCTAAACCAAGCTGAAGGAAGGAGACAATAAAGATTATAGCAGAAATTAATTAAATAGAGAATAGAAAAACAATAGATAAAGTCAAGACACCAGATGCTGGTTCGTTGGAATGATCAACAAAATTGACAAATCTTTAGCTAGTCTGACCAAGAGAAAAAGAAAGACTCAAATTACTGGAATAAGAAATGAAAGAGTGGACATTACCACTCACCTTAAAGAAATAAAAATTATTATAAAGGAATACCTGAACAATTATAAACCAGCAGATCATTTAACTTAGATAAAATGGGCAAATTCCTAGAAAGACACAAACAATTGAAACTGATTAAAGAAGAGATAGGCAATCTGAATAGACTTATATTAAGTAAAGAGATTGAAGCAATAATCAAAAAACTACCTATAAAGTCCAGGCCCAGATGGCATCACTGGTGAATTCTACTAGACATTTAAAGAAGAATTAATAGCAATTATTTGCAAACACTTCTTAAAAAAAAAAAAAGAATAGGAATGGATACTTCCCTACCCATTCTGTGAGGTCAGTCAGTACTACCCTGATGCCAATACGAGACAAAGACATCACAAGAAAAGAAGACTACAGGGCAATATCCCTTATGACTGTGGATGCAAAAATCCTCAACAAAATAGTTAACATATAAAAAGAATTACACATGGGGCACCTGGGTGGCTCAGTCGGTTAAGCATCTGACTCTTGATTTTGGTTCAGGTCATGATTGCAGTTCAGGCTCTGCACTGGGCATGGAGCCTGCTTGGGATTTTCTCTATCCCTCTCCCTCCACACCTCCCCCCTACCCTCTCTGAAAAAAAAAATGAATTACACACTATGACCAAGTGGCACTTATCCCAGGAATGCAAGGTTGGTTATCCATACAAAAATCCATTAATGTAATAATCATATCAATGAAAGAAAAAACAAAAATGACACAGTCATATCAGATGCAGAAAAAGCACTTGACAGAATCCAGCATCTTTTCATGATAAAAACACTCAACAAACTAGAAATAGAAGGGAACTTACTTAATTTGATAAAGGATCTCTGAAAAACCCATGGCTAACATCAAATCTTAATGGTGAACAGCTAGATGTTTTTCTCCTCCAAATAGGAATAAAACAAAGATTTCATCTCTTTCCATTTCTATTTAAACATTGTACTGGAGGTTCTAGTCACAGTGTTTAGGCAAAGAAAGACTTATATAAAAGACATCTAGATTGGAAAGGCAGAAGTAAAGCTAACTCTACTCACAGATGATATAACCTTATATATAGAAGATCCTAAAGAATCCACTAAAAAACTGTAAGAACTATATAAGAGTTCAGCAAGGTTGCAGGATCCAAAAGCAATATATGCAAGTCAGTTGTATTTCTGTATCCTTATAATGAGCAATCTGAAAATGAAAGAAATACAACAATTCAGTTTACAATAGCATCAATAATAAAATACTTAGGAATAAATTTAATAGAAGAAATGCAGATTTTATGGTCTGAAAAGTACAAGACAGTGTTGAAAGAAATTTAAGACGATCTAAATGATTGGGAAAACATCCCATGTTCATGGATTGTAAGAGTTAATGTTAAGATGGCAATACTACTCACTACTCAAACTGATAATGTAGATTCAGTACCATCCCCATCAGAATCTGAGCTGACGTTTTTGTAGAAGTTGACAAGTGGATTATAAAATTTGTGTGGAATTATAAGGGACCCAGAATAGCCAAAACAGTCTTGAAAAAGACCAAAGTAGATCAGAGTGATGCAGCCACAAGTCAAGGAAAACTGACAGTCCCCACTGCTAGAAGAGGTGTGGAAAAGATTCTCCCCTAAAGCCTCCAGATAGAGTGAAGCCCTGGTGATACTGCAGTTTTGGACTTATTGCTTCCAGAACTGTGAGTGAATAAATTACAGTTATTTTGTGTCACCTACCTTGTGGTTAGTTGTTTCAGCACCCTGGGAAACTGATACTGAAGAAGACAGGATTTGGGCATAATTTCAGAATATCTCCCCATAAAATGCTAGTCATGTACAAAGGAGAAAATCAGTTTCCAAGTGGAGGTGGTGATTAATATTAGCACCATGTGTGGTGAAGGCATTAAAGAAGTAATGAAGAACTACCTGTTTGGATTCTTGCTGGAATTAAGTAGGCAAACAAGGTATTGCAGAAATGTTGTAGCCTGTTTGGAAGATTTCAAGATGAGAGAAAGCATGGCACATTTCATATTCCTAAGTTGTGTAGTATGGTTGAAAGACAAACTATATGTGAGAAAATGCCCGGAAATGAGGCTGGTAAGATAAGAAAGGCTCAATAAATGATGAAGGGCTTTGCCGAACGTTTCTGACTTGGCCAATTCCCCTATCACACCCTCTCATTGCACTATATCCTTTCTTAGTGGTACTTATATCTGTTGTGGTTTTACATTTATTTTTGTAATTATATAATGGTTTCTTTCTCCACCAGACACCAAACTCCACAAGTTCAGGGGTGATGTCTGCTCACCAGTGTATCTTTCTCTACATCTCTTCTTGCTCTCCAGTTCATACTGATGGACTCAAATATTTACTGAGGGAAATAATCAGTAACTGTCCACTGAATGGAAGAGTGAGTGCATGAATGAACCAAGAGTATAAAATAATTGAGCATTATCTTGAATTACTGCCACGTGAGAAAGAATTGGGATGGAACCTACCAGTGCCAGTTAGGAAGCTGTAAAGTAATATCTGAGGATGATGAGGTATTGAAGTAAGGTAGTGACTTCATCTCTTTCATTTTAATATTGAAATATAGATATTTTTAATCATTTTACAAAGAAACTGAGATTCAAGGAGGCTAAATAATTCGCCTAAGGTATAACTAATCAGTAATACAGCTGAGATTTAACCCAAGGACTCTCGGACTCCAGAGTACATGTTTTTCCCCACTCACCAGGTTGAAGAATCCGTTCTTCTGTATAAAAAGACTTCACTTAAGTATTTCAGGGAGGATCTTTTATTACAAATAGAAACCAAATTTCTGTGTTGAAATTTTAGGTCATGGACATATTAGCATTCAATATGAAGTATTTTTTTACCCTTCTGCTATTAAATACCCATTTAAAGAGAGGGTGAGACAGATTTTTTTTAGATGAGTATTACTGAGATTTGGGCATAGGCAGGGCCTCTCCTCTACTTACAGAATAACAATTCATCTTCTTTTTAAGGCTTTTTTTTTTTAATCATTGTCTATGTAAAAGAAGTGGCCAGTATTCTTAAATTTTAGATTAATTAAGCATATCAGGGAATTACTAATAAACCTTTTGAAAATCACAGTGTTAAAGGAGAAAATAAGTAAGAGGGTTTTAAGATGATTTTTCAGTTTCTTACCCTGTTATTGGTGTGAATGGTAGCGTCATTTACTAAGATAGAGAATATAAGAGTGAAAAATAGATTGGATGAACTGTGTTACTTTAGACATGGTGAGTTTGAGGCATCAGTTAGGTAAAAGTTGAGCATCAACTCATTGGATACGGTAGTTAGGGGGTCAGGGATAAGATGGAACCTAGGATATTGTTTCATCAACAGATAAGTGGTAGTTGGTCATTGACATAGGATCATACAGAAAAGAATAGGTTTAAGGATAAGACCCCTAGTACGATTAGTATTTATGTTGAAAGTAAGGCCATGAAGTACATGAAAAAATTGCTGTTGATGAAATAAGATTTTGGTATTATAAAAGCCAAGGAAAATAGGAATTTCAAAAAGGAGCATTATTGAATGATGGAGAAAGGTAAAATATGGTAAGGACTGAGAGGTAGATTCTGGCTTTGTGACAGAGAGGTTCTCAGTGCTCTTAGAGCTGTTTCACTAGTGTAATAAGAATAGAAATCAGAATGTAATGGGGTGAGGTGTGAGTGCATAGCGAGGAAGGGGAAATGGAGAGTTTTTAAGAGTGTTTTCTAAAGTTGATCACAGAACATATTAATAACATCATTTAAATTGTGCACTCTAATTTATTAAAATATATTTACATAAATGTTATAGAATACAATAACTACATTCTAAAATATATACAGATTAGCAATTGAAAATGAGATAGATAGAAGTAACAGGACTTCTTGCAGTGACACAGTGGAGAAGTTGGCAAATATTCTATCTAAACAACAAATATAAAAGTGGCAGGATTGTCAAAAATAACCATTAGGGCTCTGAAAATGAATCAGTGGCAGGTATTAAATTGAGAAGCTTTAATTAATAAAAATCTTTTGACTTTGTGTTAAGAATAATGGGAGGCTTTGGTCTTTTGCTTGAGCCTCTATAGCCTTTCCTTTCCCTCCCCAAGGGAAAGCATAATGCATTCAAGGCTGGGCTGGCCTTAAATCCAACAGCTTTGTTACCAGAGGTAGCTGATGTGATTTGGACAAAAACAAAACAAACAAACAAAACCCCAAAACCCAAAAAACCCTGGTGCCCAGATGTGTTGTCAATAAAAATAGCAAGTTTGGTAGGAAACAAATGTGGAAGGCTCAGAGCCTTGCTAGCTAAAGGGTGCAGTGTTGCTAGGGTCAAGCCGCAGAATGGTTAACTAGCCAGAAATTTAGGAGGGAGGTCTTGTTAATGAGAGAACCACAACAGGATAAGATAAGTCTTCATTCATGTCTGGCTTACTGGGGGACCGGCATCTGCTCAGAAGTGCTGAGAAAGTCCAGCAAAGAGTAAAAGCTGAGGCCGACTTTGAAGCTTTCTGAACTCTGAATGCACTCTTGAACTCACCAATAGGTTTGTCAGCAGAGGGTGAAAAGTCTACTGGCCGGGTCACTAATCAGTGTAGACATAGGGATGACTTCAAGGAGGCCATGCTAAAGAATAAAAATAAGATTTTTTTTTTTTTAATTTAGCAGGAAAATCAATGGCTGCATACCACAGGGGGATGGATTCTCAAATTATTTCCAAGAGGGTTGCTAAAAAACAAAAAACAAAAGCAGCAACAATAACAGTCCTCAAGGGGAAAAATCATAATCCAGAATTGGTTAAACATATTATCTATAATATGTAGTTTTATTAAAAAAAAAAGCAAACACTGTAGATGTTGAAGAAAAAAACCCAGGAACATGTGATCCCTACTCAGAAAGAAAAGTAGCCAATAGAAACTTCCTCTGAGTAGGTCTTGATGTTATTTTTAGCAAAAACTTCATGGCAATTATTATACATTTGCTCAGACAAAAGAAACCATGTCTAAGTGGAAAGTATCATGATGACAATGACTCAACAAATAGGGAATCTCAGTAAGGAAATAGAAATGATAAAAAAGGACAAAATGGAAATTCTAGGATTGAGAGGTACAGTAACCGAAATGAAAATTTCACTAGATGTGTTCAATAGCAGATTTGAAGTGGCAGAAGGAAGAACCAGCAAACTTGAAATATTAATAGTGAAAAATCCAATCTGAAGAACAGAGAGAAAGTCACTGAAGAAAAATAATCCGAGCCTTGGAGACCTGTGGGACAAGATCAAGTGTACCAATATGTTTGTAATGGGAATCCCGGAAGGAGAGGAAAGAGAGAAAGGGACAGAAAAAAATACTTGAAGAAATGATGACTAAGAACTTCTGAAATGTATAAAAAACAATAATTTACAGTTTCAAGAAGCTCAATGAATCTTAAGTAGGATAAACCCAAAAGAGAGACACATAAACGCATACTGTCAATTTGCTGAAAGACAAAGACAGAATCTTGAAAGCAGCAAGAGAAAAATGACCCATCATACACAGGGTAACAACAGTATGATTTATAGCTGAGTTCTCATCAGAAAAAAATGGAGGCCGAAGGCAGTGGACTGACATATTTAAAATGCCAAAATAAAAAACAAAACATAACCTCATGAACCATAAATTCTGTATCTAGCAAAACTGTCCTTCAAAGTGAAGGCAAAATAAACACATTCCCAAATAACCAGACTGAGAGAATTTCTTATATGCAGACCTGCTATATAAGACATTGTAAGGAAGTGCTCAAGCTTCCTTGTCATGTCATGAAAGGACATGACACCAAATGGTAACATATCCATAGGAGGAAATAAAATCAGAAAAGATGAATCTGTAGGAAATAAAAGACCATATAAATACACTTTTTCCTGTTCTCTTAGTTTCTTTAAAAGACAAAAAAGGGCTTCATGAAGTATTTATAACACTTTATTTCTGCATTTTTCGTATGTATTGACACAATATAAGTAACTAAAGGAAGGTTGAGGAAATGGAGTCATATTGGAATAAAGTTGCTATATTTTACCAGAATCAAGTCAGTGTTAGTTGGAAGTAGATTGTGATAATTTAAGATGCACATTATAATCCCCAGAGCAACCACTAAGATAAAATCAGCACCCTTTGGAGGCCAGTGATATAAATGATTCCTGAGAAACTTGGCTATGATGAGAAGGAAAGAAAGAGGTCCAGTAACTAAAAGGGGCATTGGTTGAATGTGTGTTTTCTTTTTTTTTTAAGATTTATTTATTTATTTGAGAGAGAGAGAGCGAGAGAGCGTGCGCGCACATGAGTGGGGGTGGGAAGGGGAAGGGCAGAGGGAGGAGAGAGAGGATCTCAAGCAGATTCTCCTCTGAGCACGGAGCCCAACAAGGGGCTCGATCTCACGATCCCAAGATCATGACCTGAGCTGAAATCAAGAGTTGGGCACTTAGCTGACTGAGCCACCCAGGTGCCCCTGTTGTCTTTTTATTATATATTTGACTTTATGTCTATATTTATTTTGAGGGGAAAGAACCAGTAGAGCCAGAGGAAATGCAGCTATAAGGGAGGGAGGAAGATTTAATGGGGCATTCCTCGAGGAGGAGTTGAAGGCTGGTAAGTTTGTAGAAGTATTTGTGTGAGATTGATGTTTGGGATTAAAGTTTGGAGTCTGACGACCTAATACTAGTGTTTGAAAAGTAGGTGAACAGTTTGTATGCTGAGGTGAGATCGTGGACTAACAGCTAAAGGAAATGAAAGAAGTAGATGATAAGGGGACAAGTTGAAGGACTGATAGGCAGCATGGATAGATTAGCAGTTGTTGGAGATCTTAACTTTATTGGGATTCCACTTGTGGCTTTTTTTATGGGTTGTTTAGTTAGCAGTACTTGGCAGGTTTGGTATAGGACTGAAGAACATGTTTGGTTTGATCCAGAATTTTGCAAGGTTGCTTGAGGTGTTGAATCGTGGTGCATGGAAGTTTCTGCTCTAGGTGTAAAGCTGGGAACTTTATCCTAATGTTGGCAGATTATGACACAAAACTGTTCGGGGCAGTACTTGGCTGCTTGATTCCAGATTCCATTTCAGATTTGCTGAAAGAGTTGTAGTGCTCTGGGCGCCTGGGTGGCTCAGTTGGTTAAGCGACTGCCTTCGGCTCAGGTCATGATCCTGGAGTCCCGGGATCGAGTCCCGCATCGGGCTCCCTGCTCAGTGGGGAGGCTGCTTCTCCCTCTGACCCTCTCCCCTCTCATGCTCTCTCTCACTTTCTCTCTCTCTCAAATAAATAAAATCTTTAAAAAAAAAAAAAAGAGTTGTAGTGCTCTTACCCTTTGTGGCAGTCACACCATATCTAGAATATTGTCTTCCGTTTTGAGTGCTGTATTGTACGAGGGACATCAACGATAGCAATGTGATAAAGATGGTGAGCAGTATTTGCAATTGTTGGAGCAAGGGTTGGGTTAGAGAAGTCTATGGAGGAAGTAATGGTTGAGCAGAGTTTTCAAGTATGAGAAGTTTGATGAGTGGAAATCAGTTTTCCAGAGGGGTAATGTAGTAAAGACTTTAGGGTGTGAAACAACTTGGTATATTTAGGGAACTAGAACTAGTTTTTTAAAGAGGATTAAGTGATGTGCTGGTGGTTTTTGACTTATTCCAAAAGTTCTAAGGGTTCTTTGGAAATGTCTAAGATGCCTTCTCTGAGAAAGTAGATATGTGAGGCCAGGCTTAGAGGTCATGTTTTCCTCACAAATACATTCAGCCACTCCCCATTGTTCCCTCTTGTTCAACAAGAGCATAGGATCTCTGCTTTCAAACCTAATATGCTTATTGGATTTCCACATAAGATTTCACTACAGTTTCATCTACTGTTAGATGATAGTGAGCCACAGAAGGACTTTAAGCAAGGGTCAGGACAGTCCAAGTTATGTTTTAGAAAGGGTACATTGGTGCCAAAATAAGGGTGTATTTAAGGGTGATGAGACTAAAGCCTGGGAGAGCACTTGGGAGGCTATTGGCAATAAAACAGATGACAGCTGGGGAGTATCTGATAAACAGCAGCACTGGGGACAAAGAAAATGGATTAGAAGTGTACTTAAACGGAGCAGCATGGTTAGTTGTTAAGGACATGGATAGAATCAGTCTGCTCTGATTCAAATCCTCATTCTTCCGCTTACAGCCTTGGTGACCTTGGGCAAGTTTTTTAACCTCACTGTCTTAGTGTCCTCATCTTTAAAATGAAGATAATAATAGTAATGAGGATGACAGTGATGATGATGATACCACTTATCTCAAAGGTTGTTATAAGGGTTGTGTGAGTGTTTTTAAAGTGCTTAGTCTGGGGGCGCCTGGGTGGCTCGGGCGGTTAAGAGCCCGCCTTCAGCTCAGGTCATGATCCCAGAGTCCTGGGATGGAGCCCCACATGAGGCTCCCTGCTTCTCCCTCTGCCTCTGCCTGCCCCTCCCCCTGCTTGTGCTCTCTCCCCCTCTCTCTGTCAAATAAATAAATAAAATCTTTTAAAAAAAAGCAAAGCACTTACTCTTTGCAAAGACTTGTACAGCATGTTCGTAGCAGCATTACTTATAATAACTAAAA
Source organism: Callorhinus ursinus (assembly GCF_003265705.2). Lineage (NCBI taxonomy): Eukaryota > Metazoa > Chordata > Mammalia > Carnivora > Otariidae > Callorhinus > Callorhinus ursinus. The sequence continues at coordinate 13,671,483 of NW_027397081.1, read as the reverse complement.
AGTTGAAGTAAGTCAAATTTCTACCAACTGATGAATGGTTAAGTAAAATGTGGTATATCTATACAATGGAATATTATTCTGTGGTAAAGAGGTTGAAGTACTGATATAAGCTACAGTGTGGATAAACCTAGAAGGCATTGTTATGTGAAAGAAGCCAGATACCAAAGACCACATATTGTGTGATTACATTTCTATGGAATGTCCGGAAAAGGCAAGTCTGTAGAGACAGAAGATCGAGTCATGGTTACCAGGAGATGGGAGTGGGGAGAAGTAGGACTAATTGCTTATTGGTAGAGCATTTCCGTTTGGGGTGATGGAAATATTCTAGGATTGGATAGCAGTGATGATTGCCCAATATAGTGAATATATTGAGACCACCGAAGTGTACACTTTAAAATAGTTAATTTTATGTCATGTTATTTATATTTCAATTTGTAAAAAGTTTTTTTAAAAATTAAAATGCTTAGCGGGGCGCCTGGGTGGCTCAGTCGGTAGGCGTCTGCCTTCAGCTCAGGTCGTGATCCCAGGGTCCCGGGATCGAGCCCCGCATCGGGCTCCCTGCTCTGCGGGAAGCCTGCTTCTCCCTCTCCCACTCCCCCTGCTTGTGTTCCCTCTCTCGCTGTGTCTCTTGCTGTCAAATAAATAAATAAAATCTTTAAAAACAATAAAAAAATTAAAATTTAAATGCTTAGAATATGAACTGGTATATAGTCAGCTCTCACTGGTAGCAATAATTAGTTAGCAGTTGGAATGGTATAGGTCCCTCTCCTTGAATGCATCCAACTGAATGTGCAGATGTCACCTGGTCTCCTTCCCATCACTCTGTGAGAATTAGGATTTGGGAAACCGAAGCAAATATTTTTTTTTATTTAAAGATTTTGTTTATTTATTCGACAGAGAGAGAGATAGAGCAGGAACACAAGCAGGGGGAGTGGGAGAGGGAGAAGCAGGCTTCCCGCTGAGCAGGGCGCCTGATGTGGGGCTCGATCCCAGGACCCTGGGCCCATGACCTGAGCCGGAGGCAGACGCCCAACGACTGAGCCACCCAGGCGCCCCCGAAGCAAATATGTTGATGCGTGTGCTGCTTGCTGTGCCCTAAATACCAAAGTCCTTTGTCTCTGACCTGGGGGGTCTCATGTGTTCTGCCAGCGTTCATCCATCTGTGGCACATTAAATTGTTAAATTCTGGTAGAGTCTCAGATCCTCTCAGTACTTGGCAAAGAGCAAGGGCGAGTTTTGTTTTGTTTAAACATGAGACTTGATCATAGGGTGAGGTTAAGGATACAGTAGTGAGCAGGGTGAGTTGGACTCTAATTGATATGGGAAAGATAGTCTGTATGACTAGGTCCGTGAGTAATAGGCGCTTGAGCTGTGAACCAGGAACTGGTTGCTCAGAGAGGATAGAAGAAGGTAGAGGGTGTATGTGGCTGTAGGTGGTTTTTTAGGTAGAAGAATGTGAAGTAAGAGTACATCGCCTTTTGTCTAATTTTCTACTTGAAGTAGGAGGCCAGTTCAGCACCTGAGGGCTGAGGGTGAAAGGATAGGAACCTGGATGCATGCGGAGGAGGTGGAATTAGCTACTTGGGGGAGTGAAAGAGGGAGTGATCAAGGACAGTTAAGAGAGTTGACGAAAGGCCTAGCATTAAGAAACCATGAACGCGTTCCATTATACAGGCTCCGATGCTTTCTTTTCCCAGCAGTACTCGACAGCCTGTGGGTCAACGGGGTAAGAAAGACAGTTGGATCAGTCAGTGTTGGGGATTTAGAAGACATGTGCGGAAAAAGAAAGACCTTTGGCAAAGGACTTGAAGCCACTGACAATAAAATAATTAATGTTTGGGTCATTGGGTGTGGGCTGAAAGGGGGATGAGGGCAGGTGAGACCAGGATGAATGATCTTAAATTGTAGGAACTGAAAAAGCTTGAGGTTTAGATGAGATTGGGCAGGAAGTGTGTTGGGCGTTAGAAGATCAGAGGGATCAAAGTCTGAAATTGCGCTGCCCGGTACAGTAACCACTGACCACGAGTTGCTGTTGTGCATTTGAAATGGAGGTAGTACCACTCAGGAACTGAATTTTGAATTTGGCTTAACTTACTTGTAAATTTTAAAACTAAGGCAGTGTGTAAGTGTTTTAGGCCAGCTGAGAGAGTTAGCTGATTACAAAGGTAGAGCACAGTCTCCAAGACCCCCCCCATCACATCTGACACCAAACTAACCTCACCTTTGATAATTTGCCGTAAAGACTCACAGAAGTCCTGGAAAGCTGTTAAACTCACAGTTGCAGTTTATTACAGGGAAAGGATACAAATTAAGATCAGCTAAGGAAAGAAACAGAGTCCATGAGAAGGACCAAACAGAGAGCTTTTATTTTCCTCTCCCTGTGGAATCAGGATCCTGGTATTGATAGGTGACAGTATGCACTGAGTATTGCCCATAGGGAAGCTCAGCTGAGTCTCTGTGCTCAGAACTTCAAGGGCACGACTGACTGATTGCCTGTATGCTTCATCTCTGTCTCCTGGTCATCTGGTATTGCATGACCCCAAAATCCCGACCTAAGCCACAGTGTTGGTCTTTCTAGTGTGGCCAGTCTCTACCCTAAGATTAGATGAGTATGACCAGTTCCCTGCTAAATCATACTGTTTCATTATCTGGCATGAACCAAGCCCCCCAGATGAACAGAGATGCTCCCATCACTCGCATAACATTTCAAGGGCTCAGAGATTACATCTCAGAAGCCAAGGGAATAGGCCAGATCTTCTCTTCGGGCAAGTCCAAATTCTTTATCACACGCAGTGTAAAATACCTTTTCATTTAACACAACTGTTAATATTTGCCAAAATTACATTTCATTTAGACTATAGATAATTTCGTGTCTGAAATACGATAGGCTGTAAAGTACAGACTGGAATTTAAAGTAACATTGCTAATATTTGTGTTGATTACATGTTGTAATGATTGGATTAGGATTGATGTATCGGGTTAAGTAAAATAAAGTACAAAAATTAATTTCAAAATGAGGGATACTTTTTGCTTTTTAATGTGGCTACTAGAAAATCTTAAATTATGTAAGTGGCTCACATTTTATTTCTTCAACATTTCTGATCTAGAAGACTAGCCTCTTAAGAAAAAGGTTGGTATACTATTGAAGTTTAAAATTTCAAAGGTAGAAAGATATCAAGCAAAGGCAGGTTCAAGATGTGGCCACAGGAATAGTTGCTGAACTTTGTTGGAGTCATAGGTCACTGGAGCTAAGAATGTTCAAGGAATCAATGAAGCTAAATTATCAAATAGATTATCGTCGATTGTTGACATTTCCCAAGTGACTAGCAGAATCTGGATGGAACAGTAGACTGTGACATAGTCTTCAGTGTCTTGGATAAATGTGAAGGCAAGAGAAGCAGAAAGGGGTTTACTAGCTACCCTAGTGTATACCCTGGTGGTGTGAAGCTAGTGGAGACTTAGAAAACCTTACATTACTTCGTAATTCCTCATGGAATATTGTCCTTTTTTTTTTCTTCATGAATCCTGTAAAGGAATTGTTGGCCTCAGAGGAATTGGTTGGAAGAGGTGTGAGAATACAAGATACAAAAGCCCTGCTATGCTTTTCTGTCCTCTTAGTTGCTATTCCGCTGTCATGACTCTTTTCAAACGTTACGCTTTCTGTGAACTATGGTCTGATTTGCTACAGAGTTAATTGCCCTTTTTCTCCTTCCTTTGAACGTGCCTCTACTGTAAAACTATTTGTAGGAAGCTTTTTCCTTCTCTCACCTCCCTCCCTCCCATGGTGTGTGTATATTTCTGAGTCTGTCATTTACTGGTACTAAATAATTTAGACAGTTGTCTCTTGACTTATCACCATTCTTGTGGTGTTCTTTTGCCAGATCCTCCTCATCTTCCTAATGTCTACATTTTGGAGTACTCCTTGGCTCAGTCCTTGGACCTCTTCTCTTTTCTGTGCCCAATACTCCCTAGTTGATTTTGTATGACCCATTAAACTTTTGGCTCCTGAATTTTAAATCTACAGCCTGACCTATTCTCTGAACATTAGATTTATATATCCACAGGTTGACTTGACATCTCCACTTGGATGTCTAATAGACATCTCAGTCTTAACATATGCAAACTGATATCCATTTACCAACCTTCCTCTCTCACCAGTCTTTCCCATCTCAATAATGGCAACTCCATTCACCCAGTTACTCACATCAGAAACTTCTCTAGAGTCACACTTAATTTATCCTTGCTCACTTCTCATGCCAAAACTATCAGTAAGTCTTGATGACTCTACCTTCAGAATGCAGGCTGGATTCAGTCACCATTTCTGTCAGTACCAACCTGGTCTAGCTCACAGTCATCTGCTAGTATTACCGTAGTTGCCTTTAACCAGTGTCCCTGAGTCTGACCCGATTTCACTATTGCAGTGAGAGTGATTCTTTAAAAATGAAAGTGAAATCTTACCACTCAGCGATTTCTATTGTCTTTCCCATCCATTTGGAATAAATGTATGGTCCTTTCTGTGGTCAATGAAACTCTATAATCTGATCTCCTGCTCCCTCTCTGACCTCAGCTCCCACGACTCTTCTCCTTTTCACGTTGGCATTCATTTTTTGTTCCTTCAACTCTCCAGTACGTTGTCACTTTAAGTCGTTCATATATTCCATTCCTTCTTCCTGAAATACCTTTTCCCAGATACCTACATAGCTCTCCCATTTCTTTCAGATCTGTTATCAAATGTTACCTAGAGAGGTCTCTGCTAGCCATGCTGTCCAAAATCTCACTTTTTCTGCTGGCCCACTATTCTGTATCTCCTTCCTTGCTTTATTTTCCTTCTTGGTTCTTATCAACAACTAACATATATGAGAATAAAGACTTTGTACATTTTGAGCCTTGCTAAATCTCTAGTACTTAGAATAGTGCCCGTAGAGGATACCTGCTCAGTAAATATTTATTGATCAGCTGGATGAAAGACTAAGTGAATGAAAGAATGTCACTAGATTACAGATTGTAGCATTTGAATTGTATGCATCTGTGTCTTCATTGCTTCACACAGTGTCTAACATACAGTAAGCACTCAGTAAAAATTATTTCATTGTGTTGCAAAGAAGTATAAGCAACTCAAAATGGAATTTTCATGTTATTCCATACCACATTTTAGTTAATGAGTTTTGATGTGGGGGAAAATACCTTTTTGTTTTCTGGATGACTGCAGAGAAAGATATTGAAGACTATGAATTCTAAGCAATGTAATAGGCTCCAGTAAATGGTTATTGAATGAACATTTATTACTCATTCATTTGATTTTTTTTATTTTTATTTTTAAAGATTTTTATTTATTTATTTAACAGAGATAGAGAGAGAGCATAAGTACGCAGAGCGGGAGGGAGAGGGAGAAGCAGGCTCTCTGCCGAGCAGGGAGCCCGATGCGGGGCTCGATCCCAGAACCCTGAGATCATGACCTGAGCCGAAGGCAGCCGCTTAACCGACTGAGCCACCCAGGTGCCCCACTCATTCATTTGATTTGTTGAAATGATTATTGCATACTATTCAGAGCTATATTACAAAGGGGCAGCTGTGACAATGTGGGTCTGTTTAATTTTGCAAACAGAATGGAGAAACTGGTTAGTTTGGGAAACCACTGAACTCAAAATTTAAAACTTCCACAGTATGATTTCTTTAGATATATATCCCCAAACTTCCTATTTGAGACCATGAAGTCATAAATCCAGTATTTTATCAAGAAAAGTTTCCTGAATACCAGGCAGAACTCATGGGCATTCATAATAAATTACTAACAGCAGTTTGTTGAAGTGTGTATGATTTATTATGGACATTCTCGGCACCTTAAAAATAACATTTCCTCATGGTGCCAACATGTATGGAACCTAGAACTTCTCACAAAGCCATTTATTTATGCTGCAGGACACTAGGAGACTGACCAGTTGGGCAGAGCCTGGGAAAGACTGACTTGTGTGACCATGCGTACCAGATGTTATGTGTTTCTTATATGTTATTTTGGAACCTTCTATTTGCTTGAGAACACTATCACATTTGTTTATTTGAGCGCCCTGCTACATGCTGAGTTTGTGTTTTGTTTATAACTTGTTTTTCCTATTTAATCCTTACGACCTTCTGTATATCTTTACAACTAAAATACTATTTGCCGTCTAAATTATTTACTCCCTTTGGCTATAAAAACTAGCAGTTTTCTAAGGCTTTACTGACAGAAGCAAGTAACTTTCTCGCTGAACTTTGTTTAACCACTCTGAATTAAGACATTTAACTTCTCTCTCCTCCCCAAATAATTTTCCATTCATTCTTCATTTTTTGGTTTTATTTTCTTAATATCAGCCATGACTTTAGCATTTATGTTTGCAACCTGCCCCAGATGGATGAGGAAACCACCTGTGCTTAGTGCTTAAAAACTTAGTTTGATGCCCTTACTTTACTGCTAACTATCCATTCATAGTTGTGCGATCACCCTGCCAGTTCTACCATCACATAAAAATAAATGCTCCCAAGAATTAGCAAAATACTTTTACTGCATTTAATATATACAAGTCCCAAAGGAATATGTTTGCCTGGCTCCTGCATTAATATTTTTTCCTGAGGGTTTTCTGAACTGTTTTTTTCCTGACCCTCCTTGGAAAATGCAGTTTCTCTAAGTAAAACTACTAGAAAATATAAGAATATTTTAATCATAATATTTAGAAATTGACTTTATATAAGGAGATTTTTTAATCACATATATGGAATTAGTGCATTATATTTTGGTGTGCTGTCAAACTTTGATGTCCTCAAGATATTTTCTGGGCTGGTGTGTGTGTGTGTGTGTGTGTGTGTGTGTGTGTGTGTGTGTGTGTGTGTATGAGAGAGAGATTGAAATTGATTGATCCCACTTTCATTCATTTATTTTTGAGAGAGAGAGAGAGCGAGCGCGTGAGTACAGTGGGGGAGGAGGGGCAGAGAGAGAGGAAGAGAAGGAATCTCAAGCAGGCTCCACGTCCTGAGTCGAAATCAAGAGCTGGATGCTTAGCTAACTAAGTCACCCAGGTGCCCCTGATTGACCCCATTTTTAAAGCCATTCTGGTAAAATACACATAACATACAATTTACCATTGTAACCATTCTAAGTGTGCATTTCAGTGGCATTAATTATGTTCACTTTATTGTGCTACCATCACCACCATCCATTCACAGAACTCTTTTTGTTTTGCAAAACTGAAAGTCAGTGTCCGTTAAACACTAACTTCACATTTACCTATTTTTCGGCCCTTGGCAGTCCCAGTCTATGTTCTGTCTCTATGAATTTGACTATTCTAGGTACCTCAAACAAGTAGAATCATTTGTCCTTCTTTGACTGGCTTGTTGCACTTTGCATAATGTCCTTAAGGTTCATTCATGTTGTTGTATGTGTCAAAATTTCCTTCCTCTTTAAGGCTGAGTAATACTCCATTGTGTGTATGCACCACTTTTTGTTTATCCATTTATCCAGGAACGGATACATGGGTTGTTTCCACCTTTTGGCTATTGGACATAATGCTGTTATGAACATCGGTGTACAAATGATAGATTCCATTTCTAAAAGTTTTTTAATATAAGCATTTTCAAATATATGTAAGAGGGAAGAGAATAGTATAATGAACTCTTGTGCTCATCAGGCAGTTTGATAACTATCAACATTTTGCTGTTTTTGTTTCATCCTTTCCCCCAACTTTATATATATATATATATATATATATATATATTTAAATTTTTGTTTGTCAGAGAGAGAGCGAGGGGGGAGGAGCATAAGCAGGGGGAACGGCAGGCAGAGGGAGAAGCAGGCTCCCTGCTGTGCAAGGAGCCCGATGTGGGGCTCAATCCCAGGACCCTGGGATCATAACCTGAGCGGAAGGCAGATGCTTAACTGACTGAGCCACACAGGCGCCCCATCGTAACATCTGTTTATAGTTTGCTCAAACCATGATGCAGCAAAGTCCATACATCCATTAAGTTGATAAGCGTCTCAAATTTTTAATAATTTATAACAACCCTAACCCTCTCCTGCAAACACACACTTATTTTCTATGCCATTTATTTGTTGAAGAAACTAGATGATCCTGTAAAATTTCCCACATTATGGATTCAGATCCTCCTTGTGTCATTGAGCATATGTTCCTCTAGCTCACTATGTTTTGTAAAGTGGTTTGGTTAAACACAGGCCAGTGTGGGGGTAACGGGGTCAGGAATACTTCCTCTTTCTATTGCATCATCTCAGGAGTTGTGTAATGCCTAGTTGCCCCACATCTAGTGATGTATAAAGTTTTATAAAGTTCTTATAAAGTTTCCCATCAACCTTTGACCTAATGTTTTAGCCACTCTTATTTATTTGCTTAGACACATATTTCATTAGAAGTTGCAAAAGGGTGATTTTCTGTTTTCTCATTCTTTCTGTATTTGTTAGCTCTAATTCTTTTGTAAAGAACGTAGCCTGTAAACTATTTAGAAACTATAGTAAAGGCAAAATAAGTGTTTGATTCTTCTCCTTAAATTTCAGAATAATGCATTGGTACCCTATCAGTCTCCAGTGGTGACTAAAAAAGTTGATTTTATTTGTAATATCATTATGAATTTATGAATTTTATTTTAATTTTAATACATTTGATACGTTTCAGTCCCTTGAGTTGTTATTCTTTTGATCAAATTATTCCACTTAGCCAGCCGGAGCCTCTTTAAGTTGACTCCTGTGTCCTTTTGACATGATCCCAATAGTCTTTGATAGCTTCCTTGCTTTTAGGTAAGATATCTCAGGCTTACCCTGAACATTTCTTGTCTCCGACATGGACTCAAACATGTCTCCTAGGAGCTGTGGTTCTTTCAAGTGGAAAATAGCACGTAGAGACCAGAATCTATGCCCTTGGGATACTTATTACTGCTACTGGGCTGTCATTGGTTAGAGGCCTTTTCAGGGCACAGAGGTAGGAAATAAGTATTATTATTATTTTTTTATGTAGAGGAAAGTAAACAGGAGTTTGTACTAACATTCCAACTGAATTTAAGATTTCAGCGTTTTTAACTTCTTGAATATTATGTATCTAGATCTTGTTTCTCTTAGCTGAAAATTGTGGTTCCAAATGACTTTAGCCTAATTACATATTTGATATGAGAGAATGGGAGCAAAATTGATTCAAGGCAATCCCAATATTAAGGAGACTGGTTCTTTTTGTCCTCAGGATATCTCCCATTAAGACAAAACACTGTGTGTGTCACTTAAAAGTATTCTCTGATTGGTTATGTCACAGCTTAACTCACAGCTAGTTTCACTTTTTTCCAGTTTGGTTTTTTAGAAATTTGGTCTTTTTAGAAATTACTTTTTCTTCTCTTTGATTCAGTTGTGAATTGTTTGAGTTATTTAGGACATTACGTGTTTCTAAGATTAAAGCTATAAAACAGGGTACGTTCAGGAAAGTCTAGCTTCCACCCCCTTTTCATCCCCCTTATAAGTAATCATTTTTAGAAAATTTTCACTTAATATTACTTCTAGAAAATATAAATAAATGTATACACATGCACATTCGTATTTTCTCTCCCTTCCTGTAAACAGAAGCACATATTTTCGTACACTTTACAGGGATTCATAGATAGAAACCCATCCATGGGCCAAGAAAGCCTAGTCTAGAAGGGAAGACACACGTGTTAAGAAATAATTGTAATACAATTGTTTGCTGATACTCTAGAAATATATAGAATAAATGCCATGAGACACAAATTATGGAGTATTTTCTTCTAGAGTAGGTGAGTAGGTTAGGAAAAGCTTCAGCTAAATGACCTTTGAGCTGGTTTTCAAAGAATGAACTTGATTTGGAGCCTGCAGGTTATACTAGGAATCAGGGAATAACCTCTGTATTGCAAAATTAGCCAACCCCCATTTGCTAGTATATGGGTGAAGCACTACATAAGAAATGTCTGAATAACATTCTTGGAAAGCCTTTTGGAATATATGGGATTCTGTTTCATAGGCTGCCTGGGCTTGATGATTAGTCTAGAAGTATTTTTTCAAGAAGCTGTAAGAAAACAAATCCTCTTTTATACATTAATGTGAAAGGACTTCCTATCAGAAGAATAGCCTGTTTTTGTTATAAAGACTGAACATAAACAGTGCTTAGTTTACAAACTTCGTTTAGTGACAGAATGAAGAGTAAAGAAATATGTTTTTATAAAAGTTTATAGTCTTTTCTCTGGCTGATATTCCTTGAGTTAACCTGTAATTATGAAGCATCGATCATATGCAGAGTATTCTTTTGTATGTAGTAAGGAGGCATAGGAAACAATGGAAATAGTTCTGGTTTAAAACTTAAAGAATTAAGGCATATCTTGTGACTGTAATTGTTTCACAAAGAAATTGTTTTTTCGAGACTTTGAAGGAAAATGTTAAATTTACTTGGGATAGATGGAAGAAAATAGAGTGTGCTTTTTGTTGTTAGATCTGCAGGAATACTCGGTAATGAGAAACTCCCAAGTCATTCCGTATCTTGAGTGCGGTGGTCGTTCCACAAGCGGACACGTGATAAAATGACATAGGAGTGTACCCCCGTTGTACCCGTGTCACATTCTGGGTTTTGATACTGTTCTAGCATTATGTAAGATTTGCCCATTGGGGGGGTAAGTGGGTGGAGGGTACATGGGTTCTGTCTGTACTCTCTTTGCAACTTCCTTTGAATCTGTAATTATTTCAAAATAAAAAGTTTTTTAAAAGTTTATTACTCTGGCAGTTGTTTTGAGAGTGGATCGCAGGCGGCCAAGGACAGAAACAAGGGTCCTAGCTAGGAGCAACAGGACGAGCTATACAGTGAGCCAGGAGGGGGAGAATGGCTGCTGGACTAGGCTGCTGTCCTGAGGGTGGGTTGGAGACGCAGTGAGGGCCAGTTGAATTCTGGCTGTATTTTGAAGGTCGAGCTAATAAAATCTGCTGATGGATTGGATGTGGGTGTGGGAGAGAGAGAATGGGGAGACAAGGAGGGTTTTGGCCTGGAAGCCGGGAAGCATGAAGAAAAAAGATTTCAGTAAGAAGCAGCAACAAATAAAGAAGCTGGTGTGAGGTAGTTGGATTCTTGGCAAGGAAAACAAAGTAGCAAACCTCCTTCCTCCAGTCAGCCACAGCTTTGGGCGTGCTGGGTCTGCGCGCGTTAGGGACGGCATGATACTCAAGTGTGGGCCCTTGTGTTAACCTGCTCCCAGGCAGCTGAGTTCTCTTGGCCTCGCCCTGGCTCTTTTGGAAAGAAGCATTTGTTTGATAAACAGGAAGTCGTTTCCATGGGTGTAGAAAGAAGAAATGATAGAAGCGAGGGCAAAGCCCTGAGCTGTCAGCTGTGGTTAGCTTGGAATTGGCAGAAATGTTCTCAGGTAGCCACCTAAGCTTCGCACACAGACCGCTTTCCTCCCATTCTGGACTGGGCTATTTCTTTATCATGAAAAATGAAGAATCTCTGCCCTCTTGCGTGACCCCCTGTCAGGGAATGTTCATTTTCAGCTAGTGTTTTGGATCAGTTAGAGTCATAGGCTTAGCAGACAAATGGAGACACTGTCTGTTTATAGTGGAAAAGTGACTTATTTTAAGAAGTGTTGGCTCCCCACTACCGTGCCATTAGTGGCATGCCTCTGACACTTCAGTGAAGCTGGTTGAGGGATGTTAAGACCGCCTTATGTGTATTTTTGCTCTTTGAAAGGTTAGAATCTAAATGTACCACAAGATATTTCTTCCTGAGTCAGATTAGGACAAAATCACGAGCCGGGAATTCTGAAGCAAACTTTATACATGTACTTGCTCTGATACTTTTAAACTTTGGAATTCATTCCCTTCCTTTCTAAGAATGCTACTCACGTGGTATATATATCCCTCAGTGTCACTAGCTTCTTCCTATTTTATGAGGAAGAGCCGATAAAAAAGATTAAAGAAGTCCAGTGCCAAGTGATTTATGGTGATTGCAAAGTGAGAAAGACAACTTTGACTCCTTTTTGGTAAGAGCTTGAAACAGGAGACCCATTTTCTCCATTGAGCTGAGAGTCCCCTCATCCTTGTCTTGGCTGAAGTGGTTGGGGTGAAGCTGTGATAGAGAAAAACTTGCAGTTTGCCCCAGAGGTAGAGCGGCAGCTAAGTAGCTAAGCAGTGCATTGTTGAAGGGGGCCTTCAGTGGTGGGGTTGGTGCTGCACGTGTGGGACTGGAGAGTGGCTGGGCTCGGGCTCGGGGGTGGGGGCCAGGCTGCCATGTGGGAAGTTCGGGACCGAGGATAGGGGTACTATATTGCTCAGTATTTAGGGGAACTAGCTCACTGAGCTGCCTGGAAGAAGCAGAACAATTCTTTCGAGTTCCTTGCAACGGAGGTTTATCCCTACAAGATTCACAATGTATTTTACTTTGAATATTGAGTGGTTCAGGAGCCAGTTTGTTTCATGTGCCTTCTGAAATCACCCCAGTATTTATTCAAATGCTGTGACTTTGTGTTAAGTTCAGGCTGGGCGACTGCTCTGGGTTCCTTTGCTGGAAGTTAAACGTCACATTTGAGCTTGCAGAAGTTTTGCTGCCTGCCTAGAGGGCACACATGAACATAAAGCAGCCATTTGTCCGCGGGCAGCTGAAAGGCAGTTTCAGCGGGGTTCTGGAAACCACTGCAGGCTGTCGGCTTCCTGGCACACCCACCAGCCCCCATAGGTTTACTCTGAAAGCAAACTACCAGGGATGGGAGGTGGGGTGGCCGTGGCGGCAGTAATAAGATGGGCAGAAATAAAAGCAGAGCCTGAAAAGTCTGAATGACACTGAGCCAAGATGGTCCTGTACTGGAGAAGAGCACAGTGCTCCCAGAGCGGAGAAAACGTGAACATCAAGCACAGTAACTAGGAAAAAAAAAGATCTGATGCTTGCAGCCAGCACTTTAAAAGGGGAATTTGTATATCTTTGTATTCATAACTGTAGGGATACTGTAGGTGTCTTTGGGAAAATATTATATAGCCTAAGCTCTTTTACCCAGGGTGCTGCTATCACAAATACCTTTTAACCAGAACCATGTAACAGTGACATTTGATGTATACAATAATTACCTTCAAGCACTATGAATCCTGAAGAACCTCAGGAACTATTAGCCAAATGCTTGAATAGTCTCTGTATAATACTGAGTGGACTTTTTAAAAAATAGCTGTTTAAATGTCCTTGAAAGTTAAAGTTATATAGGATAACTCCTAATCATAGTACAAGTTTATTCCCAAATAGGCTATCCTTTCTTTGGCCACAGTGTGTAACAGGGTTTATTTCTGTTTAGCAGATCAAGAGGTGGGGATATTGGCAGTATAAATGATTTGTCCAAGGACAACCAGTGTGTCATTGTGGAGATAAAACAGGACTAGGCTGCATTCCACCAGCTCCTGGCCTCTGTAGCAATTTTGAGAACTTTCCAATCATTTTAGGAAAACAAAGTACTTAGAAAATATAAAGAGTTTTTTTTTTAATAAAAGAAAATCACTTATTTTGGAAATCATGAAATTAATCATTCTGTTGTATTTAAGAAGCTCTTTGATGTGTTCTGGTAATTAGTATTTACTGCCAGACGAATGTCTCTTGGGCATTTTAATTAATGGGTGGCTTGGCCAAGTGAGCTTCTGATGGTAAACCTTCATAAGGGTTTATTTTTATGTTTCTCAAGAATAGCTGTCTCTTCAAAGCCCTTTAATTAGACAAAGTTTAGCGGCTAAAACATATTATTAGAATAATTAGGCCTTGGGTTAAGAGGAATAGGAGGTCAGAGGAGCAGGTACTGTTAGGGAGAACGGCGTCTTAAAATAAAACCTAGCGTTGCATGTTTGTTGGATGTCCAGTTCTTTAACTGCTTATATTAAGTGACTCTCCCTAGTTAGGGACTTTGTGTTATTTAAAGTTCATTTGACAGATCTCACCAGAAGTGTAAATACACCAGAGTGTGCGCTCGTTCATCACTACTTCTAAACTCCTGTAGAAAGTGGGGTTCTAGTCCTTTTAACTTCTAAGCTGAAGACTTCCTATTTTCTCTTTTTTCCTACTACCTTGGTCACCTTGGCTATAATAAGGAGTTCTCTTTGAGGAAAATGCTTCAAGGAACTGGTGTAGGAACCACTGATAACACAATTGCAATAATTCCCGTTGAAGGGTCTTTCTCAATACTTTCAGTGATCCTGTAAGACGTTGTTCTTAAAATTGCTATAGTATTTGATCTCCCAAATTGTATGCTCTTTGTGGTCAGAATGTAGTTTAAATTATTTGAAAATCTGCTGTGTTAGATGGATTGTCGTTTGGCTCCCCTTCATCACGCCCTACCCCCATTTCTTGTCCTACGCCCTCAGTATTGGTAGTCACTACTAGTGCGTATGTCTTCTCGCAGACTTCTCTTTGTGATGAAGAAAAGATATATCCGCTTGGTCCTGTGGGTGATCTCCATAGTGCCAGAACAGTTGGGTAGGATTATTGAGACTACTCTTGAGAAACAGTAATACACTTATTTATATTATCTGATTTTTTCACTTTCCCACTATTTCTGGATGCTTATGATGGCAAATGTGTCCTTTTCCCACCTAGACGAGTTAGCTTAAGGGTAGGAAGTTTTAGGTAGAGCAAGTTGTATTGCCAGTGTTACTAATCCCATCAGCTGTTACGATCTCAATATGTTATTAGTTAGATGAAGAACTGAACTGGGGTTTAGGATTAGCCACTATTGGAAAAAATACTTAATTGTATTGGTAACTGGAAATTAATGGGATTGGCTCTGGGTCAATCAGTTCATTTTTAAACATCGAAGATAGCTTGATTTATAGTATTACAAAGTTAATTTGCTGTAGCTTAGTTAGCCACATTGCCAATGAAATAATTTCATTGAAAGTGGTAGAAACTTCCCTTTGTTTTCTAATGTCTATAAAAACTAATAACAATTTAAGAAATAATTGAAAAGCACATAAATGCAGATGGAAAGACACAGGCATATTATTATGCATTCCAGAGTATAGTCACCAAATAAGTACATTTTTATGTTAAACTGTAAAACTTTGAGAAAGCAGAAGAGAGATTAGCATAGATGGGCTCCCATCTAAAGCCGTTTTCCCCCTTAGCAGTGACTAAGTTCTGTCTGTTCTTCTCCAAAATGATCGATTATTGTGACTCTGCTTTTTGACTCACCCTTTAGCACAGGAAATATTGCTGATTCTTATCTTCATGCTTATGTTTGCTGGGTGTATGTAATCTCATGCAATGGAGATAAGAGAGGGGAGGTGTTAAATGTGATGATTCTCCAAAAATACCATCATCACCCTCAGAACTCTTTTTGCTTACGGTAGGGCATAGGTAGTCCTGTGCACGCTCATGTACACCGAGAACGGTCAGGGGACTGCTTGCTAATGGGTTTCTGTAGACACAGACCAGGGCCCCAAGTGTTGCCATTTGTTTCACTTCTTCAACTGTTCATCTGGTGGCCCCCTGGCATCCCTTCTGGAGTCCACCTTTTGAAGCGATGCCCGTGTGCAAAATGAGAACTGACTGTGCTCTTCTTCACCGCAGACCACCTGGTGGCCCATGGCAGAATGGCCGAGAAGGAGGCCCGTCGGAAGTTCAAACAGATTGTGGCAGCCGTCTATTTTTGTCACTGTCGGAACATTGTTCATCGTGATCTAAAAGCTGAAAATTTGCTTCTGGATGCCAATCTGAATATTAAAATCGCAGGTGAGAAGTGCGTTGAGGATGTGAAATAGGAACAAAAGAGCTTTTCCTTCAAGGTTCTTGAACAAGGGATTGTCTGTTTCCATCGATTCAGAAAGAGGTATTGGAAAATGAAAGATTTGCACGTGTGTGTGGCTTGGAAAACGATAAACTTTCAAAACACATTTATGTTCTTTTTCATGTAGTATTGGATGGAACTCGGCTGGGGAGGAAGAAGGAAAAGGGTGATATTTAAAATTCTCTCAGTTTGGTTGACAGTCTCTTAAATAATAAGGAATAAAGTATAGAATAAAGTGGAGCGAACAACTGCTAAGCTTGTGTGCCCTGTCAGCTTCACTTGAGGAGGCTGATTTATGTCACTGCTGAACACTGTGGTTTTATGATAATTTAGGAAGAGCAGATCTTACATCGGTTTAAAGGAAGTCGATCTCTTTGTGTCCTCAGATTTCACTCGTCTGCTCATCTGAGGGTGCCTAAAAAGCACTTTTCACTGCCTCACTCTATTCCTACTTCACTTTCAATAAACTATCAGCATTTGCCTAACCAATACAAGCTCACCACCTATTGATAGAAGAAAGTGACTGCAGTCTAGACAGAGAGTAGAAACATGAAAAGAAACCAGTTTTGTTTTCCGACAGTGTTCAGTACTGCATTGTGCGTCCCCCGTCTCGCAGGTAAAAAGGGAAGGGGCGTCTCCTGTAGAAAACTGAAGTACAGCTAGAATAGAATTGCCTTGAAAGTCAAGGTAAAAAAAGCAGTTCTAAGGACTTCCCTCCTTAAAAGGGTGGGAGTTGAGGGTTCAGAATTACGTTATATTACAGGTCAAAGTACCAACTTGTACCCTTTCAGGTTGGTGATTCTACTGTTTTGTGTAGATAAGTCTTTCCAGGCTCTACTTTCACATCCTTGGAATGTCACCGAACTTTTTAGTTAAGTTAACTCTAAGCTCAGCTGACGGATGTACTGTTGTTTAGTACTTTCACATAGCTGTAAGCTCCTTGAATCCTGCATTTGCCCAGTGCATAGTAGGCAGGAATTAAATGCTTTCTTTATCTTACAGAAAATCACATTTTTCCTTTGTTCTTAAGTCTGTTTTATATTCCCCAAAGCTCTCTAGATGCTAGCAGTTCCCAGACAAGTGGGTAGTGTGGAGAGACCAGCAATTTCAAACCCTCTTCTGTAATTTTTCACTGTAGCTTCAATTAAATTAATGGTAATAACATCTACTAAGCTTCACAGTCCTTAAAAGTATAATAAAATGTATTAATTTCCTATTGTCTCTGTAACGAATTACCACAAACATAGTAGTTCGAAACAATACAACTTATTATCTTACAGTTCTAGAGGTCAGAAATTTGAAATGAGTCTTTTTACTTTTTCTTTTTTAAAAATGTTATTACATTTTTAATTTTAATCCCAGTATGGTTAACATACAAGGTTTTATTAGTTGCAGGTTATACAGGTCGTGATTCAACACTTCCGTATATCACTCAGGGCTCATCATGAAAAAATATGGAATGCTTCACGAATTTGCGTGTCAGCCTTGGGCAGGGGCCGTGCTAACCCTCTCTACCGTCCCTGTGTTAGTATGTGTGCTGCCAAAGTGAGCCCCCGAAATGAGCCTTATGGGGCTAAAATCAAACTGTTGGTAGGACTGGTTCCACCTGGAGTCTCTGGAGAATCCATCTCCTTGCCAGTTTCAGCTTCCAGAGGCCCCTGCACTCCTCGGTTCTGGTCCTTTCTTCACAGCACGCCGCCTGGTGCTCCCGTTGTCACATCTCCCACTCCTAGGCTCCTCCTCCTGCCTCCCTCTTAGAGGGACCCTTGTGACTACATTGAACCCTCCCGGATAACCCAGGGTGATCTCCCCATCACCCAGTCACATCTACAGAAGCCCCTTTTACCGCATTGGCACCACATTCGCAGGTTCCATGGATTAGGACGTGGGTGTCTTTTGAGTGGCTTTTATGCAGCCTGCCGCACATTTGATTGTGGGGTTCTCTGGATTCCTGATTAGGGCAGTAGGGTCAAAGAAGGCCCCTTTTTCTTCTATAGCTGTGTTCTACCTTCACTGATAAAAGGTCAAAAATTTTGTTATGCTTCCTTAGTTCTTGATTTTGACTTTAGAACCATTTTGATTGAGTTTGGGGAGATTAGTTCAGGAGGCTCTTTGTTTTTGTATTGAGAAACCAAGTGTAAAAGCAGGGGTCAGTGATAATTGAAATTAGAAACGCCACTGACAAATATTTGGGCAAGGAGATTTTGAAATGCTTTTCTTTGTTAATAGTTAAAACAAATCCATGTAGTCACAGTATGAGTCTACCTGCTGGTGTGTAATTACAGACTCGTGGGAATGCTGGTGGCCCGCCGTGGGCTCTCTGCATTAACACATATGGTGAGATTTTCAAGTTCATTAACCCAGAGTCTGCATTTTTATTATTTGTTTTGGCCAAGAATAAATGAGCTGCTCTGAGTTGTGCCCTGCTATAAGATCTAACATTGTCTTTGCTCATGCATTCTTTTTTTCATGCTTTCATTGCCTTGTCATTCACCGGTCGCCACCCCCCCACCCTCTTCCCCGCACCCCCCACTCCGGTTTTGCTTTCCGTGGTTTCAGTTACCCGTGGTCAACTGTGGTCTGGGAGCGGGTGATCCTCCTTCTGACGTCTGGTCAGAAGGCCAGTGATGGCCTAATGTTAGGTCACAACACCTACGTCATTCCCCTCACCTCATCTCATCACGTAGGCATTTTATCACCTCCCATCACCACACGAAGAGGAAGGGTGATGATAAGGTATCTCGGGAGAGAGAGGCCACATGTGCATAACTTTCATCACAGTATATTGTTACAATTGTTCCATTTTATTATTAGTTATTGTTAATCTCTTCCTGTGCCTAATTCACAAAGTAAACTTTAACATAGGGGTGTGTATATTGGGAAAAACATAGCACATCTAGGGTTCGGTACTATTTAGATGTGCACTGGGGGTCTCGGAATGGATCCCCTGTGGGTGAGGGGGACTCCTGTCCTCCATTTCTCAATCATTGCCTGAACTTCCTCTCTTACACATAAATTAGGTAGAATTCCCATTCTCATCTGCCAAGACTTCTTTGAACTTAGTGGGCCAGTGGGAGGAAACGCTTCTAGTTGAAGCTGACCATGGCGTGACTGATTTTGGAGAGGTGGAATGGATGGTTCTGACAGAATAAGGTCAGATAACTAATGAAATCAACTTTTATTCTAAAAGCTAAAAGTAACTTCAGGATTTCTGGTCTTTTCAGTGGTCTTTGATGAGTTATTATTAAATCTCAGTCAGAAGGAAACTACTAGACATGAAAGTAACACACAAAAGAGAAGAGTTTTGTTTTATTTAAAATATTGTTAGTCTTAAGCACCTCATTTCTAAAATCATCATATGTTACAGTGTCAAATTAACATGGAATTAATAAAAATTCAGATTAGGAAATTTAAGGAATTCATGTTTTCCTTATGCCAATGTTAATCTAAATGGCTTTTTTGTTTTGCTTTGTTTTTACCTAAATGGTTTTGATGAAAAGATGATGCATCCTGTTCAAATGTAGAAGATGAATAAGTTGCTCTGGGGATGTTTGTGTTTACGTTGATTTATTTTTATTTTCTTAATGAATTAATGTGGCAGTTTACATTTAACACTTGATACTATAAAAAATCTAGCTATTAGAAAAGCCCATGCTAGCCTTCCTCAAGGGAATATGTGTTCCCCTGGACATGACAGGTACATTTTAGTTACAGATATTAAAAGATGCAGTGGTTTAAGTAGGAGTTTTCATGCTTAAATTCTTACCTCTGAATTTTTGTTCCAGTGTTATTTCTACAGAGAATGAAGCCCAGATGAGAAACTTGGTTTTCCTTCTGATTTTAGAATGGCAGTAGCAAACCTCTCTTCTATAGAATTATTTAAAAGATGTTTCTGGTACTAGTAATCCAGAGTAAACATTGATGGTTTTCAGAACAAAAAATTTTATTTCTGAAAGGCAAAGTTACTGAGTCTAGAACTAAAAATGTGTAGGGGTCATCTGAAAATGTATCTATTATTAACAAAGGCTCTTCGCTCAGGTGTCATGGGAGAGAGAACAGAAGTATAAGACATGACTCCTGCCCTAAAGAATTTATAGTCTATTTGGGCAGCAAATACTTAGACCTTTGGAAAGTTAAATAGCACCAAAATTATACTTGGGGTGTGTGTGTGTGTGTGTGTGTGTGTGTGTGTGTGTGTGTTGTTTGTATGTGTATATATATAGAGAGAGCACTTTACAAAGCATTTTTACACATAGTATTTAATTTCATCATATTTGGCATACAAATACAGCTTATTTAGAAAACATTAGAGTCTCCAAAATATATACCTTTAAGTTTCCAAAACTTTGAATTCCTTATAAAGAGGACTCATGCAAATCTTTCATGTAGAGAGTCCAGCGCCCGGGAAAGAATAGGATTCTTGGCCTCTAACCTTTCACTTTTCGTGTCTCACACATGTGAGGATCCACAGAGGAGCAAATGAAGAGTTGGGGAGGTACAACCTGGCTCTCTCCGCATATAGCCTGCATCGCTGGGTGACAGCATGTTCAACAGTGACCAAATTATACTTTGATACAATAGAAGAGATTATCACATTAATTATATAGTCTAATTACTACAGAAGTTCAGAGGGTGAAGAAAGCACTTTAGTTCGTGAAGTTCCATTAGATTGTGAATGCTACCGGGATGGTAACCGTATCCTGTTTACCGTTTCATCCCGATGGCCGAGTGCATGCCTGTTCTCTAGTAGGTGCTCAAAACTTTGTTGATCTGAACTTTAGACAGTGGTGATGAGGACATAAATACCCTACTGAGGGCCTAACATTTGATGTGCGTCTAAAGGATGAATAGGGTTCTTTGAGGTATAGGTGTAGAGGAGAGAATTCCAGTAGGATTAGTCAGTCAGCAGATGTTAATAAAGCACCTGCTATGTGCCGGCCCTGATCCACGCACTGGGGATACAGTGGCAGGAAAGTAGTCCCTTGGAACTAACATTCTGCTGGGGGAGATCAACAGTGAACACATACACAAATAAGCCCTTGTAAGTACTATGAAAACGATAAAATCGAAAATGTGCTGGAATGACTTGTGGGAGAGAGAATGCTTTTAAGCGGAATAGTCCAAGCCTTCCAAGCAGAAGGAAGAACAATGCAAAGGCCTGAGAGAGGTAAATTTAAGGTATTTGACAGGGTAGGAGAAAAGTTGGCACGGCTGCAGACGATAAGTAAGGGGGCTCTGGAAGGAGATGGGGTAAGAGAACTGGCTGGGGCCCGTTCCTGTGGAGCTTCAGGCACGTGGTGAGGATTTGGGATTTTGTTTTGGTTGCGGTGGGAAGCTGAGTTGGAGAACTATGGGTAGCAGTAGCACGTGGCATATTTGCAGAACAGGTATAAAGCACCTTGGCCGGAGGGAAGATTTAAGCAGGGGAGTCATGCCTGAGAAGGTGAGAGACAGAGGTATTCATTTATACTAGATTGTGAAATTGTTTGAATACCAGGCTTGATAAGTCAGATTCAGGATAAATAAGGAAAAAATGGGAGCAGGTGGGAGGGACAGGAGAGCAAATAGGAAGGTCAGTGAAGAGGCTGCAAAATGGTCAGATCCTGCATAAAGGTGTTGGTAGTAGACTTGAAAAGGAAGACGAGGGCAACAAATATGAGAGAGAGAGAGAGAGAGAGAGAGAGAGAGCGCATGCATGTAAATGAAGGGTTTCTGGGGTGGAT
Source organism: Callorhinus ursinus (assembly GCF_003265705.2). Lineage (NCBI taxonomy): Eukaryota > Metazoa > Chordata > Mammalia > Carnivora > Otariidae > Callorhinus > Callorhinus ursinus. Next base: position 13,649,992 of record NW_027397081.1, on the reverse strand, counting down.
AACCAGTCAAATCTCTGGGCCAGGAAGAGGGACCTGCCAGTCCAAGATATGTGTAGAAATCGAGAAATCAGATTTTCTTATTGATGGAGTATATTAAGCTATCAAAGGAAAATGGTGTTGTCTTATTTTTAATGCCATTTGAAAGCAATTTTAATTCTTGTCCCCAAAGATGAAGTAGAGAAATTTCTATATTTATAAAAGACTGCCTCAGAAAAGACCTAAATGTAACTGGCTTACTCCCTGAAGCAAACTTATCTGAAATACTCAGACATTATGAGAATGTTTTGAAAATTGTGGAAAGTTTGTGTGTGTGTGTGTGTGTGTGTTTTTTTTAACCTAAGGAAGTTGGAAACTTTTCTCTCTAAATGTCGACTCCCAGAATGGTCTCCGTGAGATAGTTCCCACTCCGGTGTTACTGTTTTAGTTGGCAGTCAGGAGACAGCAGAGATCTGAAGTACAACTACAGCAAAGCCAGTGTTTTGGAAAGAATTTCCAGAGTGCGTGGATCTAAGGTACTGTGGAAATTTTTGACCTTAATGTGGTGAGATCTAGACTATTTAATTTTTTAAAAGTGAGAAACTAAAACATTCTGCAGGTCCATTCATTGACCTTTCACCTTCAGGAAGAAGATGCTGAGATACAATGGTAGAGGGAAAAAAGGTGGTGAACCTTGGGTTTCTGAGAACCCTTCCCCGGTATGGTAGTTGAGAATGTCCCTGACAGCTCACAGAAGGTGGTTATGAATATTCATCACACCAGTCACAAATTTTAGGTCACGATCGTAACACCTTTATTTAGGTTATCCTTCAGTGCACCTCCCTGGTTGACAGGTAAGAAATTGAGACCCAGAGAGAGGCCACGTGATTTTCCTGAGTCCGTGTCGTCACAGAACCTGGGGATCAGTGCCTCCGTGTCCGCTCTCCCCTTGAAATGCTGTGCGACCCGCAACTAGAAGGTGCTGACAACTTTCATGTATGTTAACCCTTGGGAAAATACAGTTTGAAAATTATCTCTTCTGCATCCTGTTCCTCAGACTGGAGCTTTACAATCGAGAAATGAACGCACCTTCATTCAGAAGGCATTTTTGGTATACACAGTTGATCTATTTCGTATGAAAAAATTCTAGAGTTAAAATTCAAGTGAACAGATTTTTGTCAGTCATGGTTCTAGGTGATAAGTGAGGTCTTAATGATCTTGAAAAGTATTGCATCCTGCTAAGATCAAGGGCATGTTCTATTTACAGGGCCTCACTCACAATACCAGTACAGAAGCATTACTTCTCAGATTCTCCCGCTGTGGTTTCCCGAACATGGAGGGGGACAGACTCGCACAGGGTGGGGGGCAAGTGTGGGATTGATTAGCGAGGCTGGAACGGTTTGCTTTTTAAGTCACATGCTTTATTTTTAAATTCATGCACATTTTATATTCTCATCAATGTCATATTACATTTGTTTTAATACTAAAATTATTCGACTTTATTTAACATAGAAAAAAATTAATGTTCCAGGAATATGTGTTTTCTTTAGCCTTCACTTTCACATAACCCTTAGCGCACCACAGCATTATGCCTGGGGATATATAAACGTACAGTAGTTCAAGAAACTTGAGAATAAAGGATTTCTTCCCCAACTATAGGTTCCTTTTACACAGACTTTTGTTAATTGCAAATCATTTGTTTCAGGGATAATTAGAAGTCAGTAAATCAAGTAGTGATTTAGCGCCACCCCCCCGCCCCCGTGCCTCCTTAAATGGAATAGCTTGAGACCCTGTGAGAGTAAATCAAGTGAGTCTACCTGCTAGCAGGTTGCTAATGAGCATGCTTGTAACTCAAACATTCAGTTTACTGCTTAGGTGAAGTCGCCGGTTACCATGGTAGTTTTGACCAGGATGCAGTTTTTCATCATATTTTGTTAAATTCACATCTATAATGGACCATTGGACAATGTAAAGTGTAAGGAGCACTGATGTCAAAATTCTGTTAATGAAAATAAAAATGGTAATTTAACAGTGCTTGGAGAAAAACTTTACCCAATTCATGAATTGTCTTCATTTGATCACTGTTCTTATCTAGCACATCAAAATCTTTCTAGGACTTCAGAAACCACAGATTTAGACACACACACACACAAATATACATACACATGCACACACACAGTATCTGATTTGTTTTATTGGGAATAACGACTATCTGTGTTCATAATGTTTTATTTGCACAGAAGTACTAAACTTGCTTGCCCATTTTTACTGCTTGAAACCAAAGCATGAAAATGATTCAGATAAACAGGTTTACTCTTTGGGTTAAAAAATGTAAGCATTTCAAATACCAGCTCATGAAAAGTTTTTGGCTATTTCAGACATTATAATCTCAATATGTGGCTTCCAACTAAATATGACATAACAATTTTAAATTAGCACTTTTAATTTAAATAAATTAGTGAGTCACATATAAAATGGGAAATTCCTTTCTTAAATAGTATTTGTAATGATCTTTTTAAAAAAACCTAGGTATGCTTGACCTATAACATTATGTTAGTTTAAGGTGTACAACATAATGATTCAGTATTTTCATGTACTGTGAAATGATCACAATAAACCTAGCTAAGATCCATCATTTACATAGTTACAAAAATTTTTTTCTTGTGATAAGGACTTTTAAGATCTACTTTCTTAGCAACTTTCAAATATGCACTCAGTACTGCTTACTGTTGTCACCACGCTGTTCATTACATCCTCATGATTCATTTTATAAATGGAAGTTGGTACCTTTTGACCACCTGCACCCATCTCACCCACCCCCATCCCTGCCTTTGGCCATCACCAGTCTCTTCTCTGTATCTATGAGCTTGTTGTTTTTTAAAGATTCCACATGTAAGTGAAATCATAAGGTATTTGCCTTTCTCTGTCTGACTTATTTCACTTAGCATAGTACTCTCCAGATCCACCCATGTTGTTTTGAATGGCAAGATTTCATTCCTTTTTATGGCTGAGTAATATTCCATTATACACATGCGCGGGCACGTGTGTGTGTTCCTTATCTATTCATCCATTGACAGATACTTAGGTTGTTTCCTTGGCTATTGAAAATAATGTTGCAATGAATGTGGGGGAACATATATCTTTTTGAATTAGTGTTCTCATTTTTTCAGAAAAATACTGAGAAGTAGACTTGCTATGGAACATATGGTCATTCTATTTTTAATCTTTTAATCTTTTAACACCTCCATACTGTTTTCCATGGTGGCTGCACCAATTTACATTCTCGCCAGTAGTGCACAAGGGTTCCCTTTTCTCTACATCCTCGCCAACACCTGTAATTTCTTGTCTTTTTGATACTAGCCATTCTAACAAAGTGTGAAGTGATATCTCATTGTGGCTTTGATTTGCATTTCCCTGATGATTGGTGATGTTGAGCATGTTTTCATGTACCTGTTGGCCAACTGTATGTCTTCTCTGGAAGAAAATCTATTCAGATTTTCTACTCATTTTGTTTTTTTTTTTAGTCTACTATTTTTTGTTGTTTTTGCTATTGGGTTGTATGAGTTCTTTATATATTTTAGGTATGTATTATCAGATATGTGATTTAAAATATTTTCTCCCATTCAGTAGGTTAATGTTTCATTTTGTTGATGATTTGTTGGTAAATATAAATATAACTTACAATGAACTTTTAAATCGTTTTGACACTGTGCTATTATAGGATAAAATACCTTTCTTAAAGTTACTTTATCATTAGTTATACAAAAATGACTAAATTATTTTTTAAATTTCTTTTCTGGGATTCTTTTTAAGGTAATATTCCTTTGAAAGGAATTTGTGAATCAAAAAAGTTGGAAAATACTGGGTAGTTGTATGGTTAAATTGGTCAGTTTTCTTTATATTCTTTATATTCTAGTCTGGATTTGTGGGTGGGGTGGTGGTGGTGTTGTTTTGGATCAAATTGAGAGATTCTCTGAACTCTTGATAGACTCTTCTTCAGGAAAGCCTCTCTTCTCTGTTATATACCAGTTGTCCCTGAACTTTACCATAAAATTCATTCCCTGCTTCTAATTATATAGTTAGACATGTAATTATGCCATGTGTGCCTCCCCCAAAGGACTAACTGCTCCATGAGGCCAAGGACTGTGTGTGTTTTGTTCACCTTGTACCAAGAACTCATTAGTGGTCCCTCAAAAACTTGGGGAGTACCCTACTCTTGTGACCACATTTGCACATTACCTTTTAGGTGGGTTATTTGTTTTTCCGGTGTTTCCTCTCATTTAAGTTACGTTTATTCTGTTAGCTTTAACTTAAGAGGGTATGCTCTTACCTGTGTTTAATTTCTCGGTGACACCTTAGAATTTCTTCTGTGATAGTCATATCTTCTTTTCTCCAAAAGTAGGCTTCTACTTATTAGACCATATGTCTTAATTTTTAATCTGGGAAATATTATTACTATACCTATATACTATATGCTATATACCATGTACTATATTTCCATTGGTATCTTCAGTTTCTGTTGAGTATTTAAAGGGACTTTGATTCATCATGGTCTAAAATTTTGTGTAGAGTGCTTACCTGTCAACCTGATTGAAGGATTGGACTTTCATTGTTCTAAGTGATAGGATTTAGAATTGTGACTATAATAGTATGTGTTTAATGTATTCAAGAATTCCAGTGAATATTGTTTGCAGGTCTTGCAGAAAGTGTCTCATTACAGCCCTTTCTCTTATATGTCTACTCAATACTGAGTTTGATGGAAAGATCCTATATTGGGGAGAGTTTTTGTAAGAAGGGTTGGGATAGTGTTATCTATAATAGAGTAGAAGGGATTGGTTTATTACCTCATTTAAAAATAGCTGAATTCAGTGATCCTAACTGCTAAGGTATTTTGAAGCTTTAGGGAAAAATTCATAAGTCACTCATTGAAAATGCCAGTCTAATGCTGGACTAGCATTTTTGATTTAAAGTTTCATCTTCTACAGAGATAGTATTATGCCTTATAAATATATAGTGCTAGGAAGTTGGGGAGGATCAGAAGATCTGTAAGATTAAGTGACAGATGTGGAGCAGTCCCGTATATGATGTAATAGTGGCACGTGCAACAAAATGGTACTGTACTACTTCTCTAATAAATTTTCCAGAAGGTAGATACAGTCTTTCAATCTCATGCATAATACCCTCTCCTCCTCTAATTCTGACCTGCCCTAGTTTCATAAACTAAACCAAATATCCTCCTCCCACCACCAAAAAAAAAAAAAAAGCTGATTACTTGATTCTTACCCGCCCCCGCCCCCGCCCCGGTGAAGGAATTTCTCTCGTGTATAAATGCTCAGGCTGTGAGTCAGTAGTTTTTGGCATTACTTCTCTATTAGCTCCTAGTCAGGAAGTTCAGCCAGGGGTTGGAGTGATTGCTAAACATTGAGGACTTCCCAAGACCCATTTTTAAGAGTGAACTAATATTGTGACTCCTGGGAACTTCGACACTCATCCTTCCTCACTACCGTAATTCTGAGATTCACACAGTTGACTCTTGTTTTGCGCAGTTCCAAATAACACTTTTGGGTCACATGATTTCTAGGCTAGTGGTATTGTATAGGAAAAGCAAGATTAGTTCCTTATCTGTGTCATGTTCCATATATATAACAGTCTAAATCCTGTTTATATAGTGTTCTTTCTGGAGTGTTGGTCTTTGGTTCTTTGAGTCATTTCTAGCAAGAATACCTGACAGCTTGTCTCCTCCACCCCTCCCCTCCCATGAATCCACTGGGAAATTAATCGAGGGCCAAAATTATTTTTGTTCTTAGTCTTTGTCTATAATTGCAAGTGCGGAATTAGGGTTATGAGTCCTCAGAAGCTTTCAGGCTTTAAAATATGAAGAATCTTGTCACTGTGTCTTCTGGTGAGGTTGTTTATTTAGGATGAATAAATATTTTCCCACTTTACTTTGTTCTTCTGCCCCCTACTTCTGAGCTGTTTACTTAAAACAGCAAGGAAGGGAAGCACAGTTACTCTTGGAGGGGTTGGCTGTCAATTTTAGCTGTGCTGTGTTACCTTAACAGACACTGTGAACACTGGAACTGGTTGCAGGCTGTGCCTAATGTTTACATCTGCTTTGCATTGCTCCTTGGTCAGCCAAAAAAGAAGTCAAGGGTATTGCTCTGAAGTGGTGGACCAAATAAGAAAATTTCCTGTTGCAGTTGTCCTGATTTTTAAATTAGTGCCATTCGTTCTTTCCTGTTTCCCCTTACCACATAGACAGACCCAGTTGATGATATACCTACTTCTAGGGATACAATATCTCTACCCTATATAGCCCCAGGCTCCTGATCTTGCCTAGAACAAAGAATTTCAAGTCTCAAAATTGATAGTAAAGCTCTGGTATTTAAACCATCCCTAGGAGACAGACATATGGTTCAAATTAAAGTCTGCTGCTCTGTATTATGAGAAGGGGACATGAGATACCATTTCAGCCTGCAGACAAATGCTAACCAACCAGGGTGTTGGGGGTTGGAAAGAGACTTAACAAATTACGTTAGGAGCCACTTGTGAGTGGAGAAATAAATGACCATAGGCCACATGAAGAGAACAATTCCACCCCTATGGCTTCTGTTGTGCGGATCGGAGTATCCATCTGCTGTTTCCTTCTGTAACTCTTCAGAATATTCATCATTTTAATATTGAATCTGTGGATCATAAGTCTTTCCCCTTGCCAATAAACAGGGACATAAAGTATCTTTATGGGCATCTTCGTACCTGAGAATTTTCTGAAACTATTACAAAAGTTCACCACAATATGTGTAGTTACCATGTAACCATACAGAGTTTTAATCTCACTGACTGTCTTCCCGATGCTGGACTTTCCATTATTTATCTTATAATTGGAAGTTTGTACCTCTTAATCCCCTTCACCTGTTTCACCCATCCCTCCAGCCCTCTCTCCGCTGACAACCACCAGTTCTCTACATTTACGGGTGTGTTTCTAGTTTTATTGTTGTTGTTTGCTCATTTGTTTTGTTTTTTAGATGCCACATATGAGTGAAATCATATAGCATTTGTCTTTTTCTGTCTGACTTATTTCACTTAGCATAAAACTCTCTAGGTTCATCCATGTTGTCACATGGCAAGATTTCATTCTTTTTTATGGCTGAGTAATATTCCACTGTGTGTGTGTGTGTGTGTGTGTGTGTGTGTGTGTGTGTGTGTACATTCCACATCTTCTTTATCCATTCATCCATTGATGGAGACTTGGGCTGTTTCCATATCTTGGCTATTGTAAATAATGCTGCAGTAAACATAGGGTACATGTATCTTTTATGAATTAGTGTTTTTGTTTTCTTTGTGTCAATACCTAGAAGTGGAATTGCTAGATTGTATGGTTTTTCTATTTTTAGTTTTTTGAGGTTCCTCCATACTATTTTCCAGAGGTGGCTGTATTGGTTTACATTCCCACGAACAGTGCATAAGGGTTCCCTTTTCTCCACATCCTTGCCAACACTTGTTGTATCTGACTGGTGTAAGATGGTATCTCATTGTGGTTTTGATTTGCATTTCCTCGATGATTAGTGATTTTGAACATCTTTTCATGTGTGGGTTGGCCATCTGTATGTCTTTTTTTGTGGGGGAAAGTGTCTATGCAGGTCCTCTGCCCATTTTTAATAGGGTTATTTGGGGTTTTTGGTGTTGAGTTGTGTGAGTTTGTTACATATTTTGGTTATTAATCCCTTATTGGACATCTCATTTGTCAATGTCTTTTCCCATTTGGTAGGTTGCCTTTCTGTTTTGTTGATGGTTTCCTTCACTCTGCAAAAGCCTTTTCATTTGATGTAGTTCCTTACTTTTGTTTTAGTTTCTTTGCTTGGGGAGACATATCCAGCAAAATATTACTAAGGTTGTTGTCCTTGAGTTTGCTGCCCGTGTTTTCTTTTAGGATTTTTATGGTTTCAGCCCTCACAGGTAGGTCTTCAGTTCATTTTGAGTGGTGTTTTTGTGGGTGCATGGTGTAAGAAAGTGGTCCAGTTCCATTCTTTCACATGTAGCCGTTCAGTTTGCCTAGCACCATTTATTGAAGAGATGGTCTTTTCCTCATTTTATATTCTTGCTTTCTTTTTTTTTTAAAGGTTTTATTTTATTTATTTGAGAGAGAGAGTGCACAAGAGGGGGTACAGTCAGAGGGAGAAGCAGACTCCCTGCTCAGCGGGGAGCCCGATGCGGGACTTGATCCTGTCTCTATTTCATTTATTTCTGCTGTGATCTTTGTTATTTCCTTCCTTCTACTAAATTTGGGCTTTGTGTGTTCTTTTTCTTGTTCTTTTAGGTGTAAAGTTAGATTGTCTACCTGAGACTTTTCTTGATTCCTGAGTTAGGCCGGTATCACTCTAAAATTTCCTGTCAGTAGTGCTTTTGCTATGTCCCAAAGATTTTGATCCCATGTGTTTCCATTTTCATTTGTCTCCAGGTATTATTTTATTTCCTCCTTGATTTCTTTGTTGACCCATTGGTTGTTCAGGAGCATGTTGTTTAGCCTCCATGTATTTTTGTTTCCTCCTATTCTTTTCTTGTAATTGATTTCTGCTCTCATACTGTTGTGATTGGAAAAGATGTTTGATATGATTTCAGTCTTCTTAAATTTACTGAAACTTGTTTTGTGGCCTAACATGTGATCTGTCCTGGACAATGTTTCATGTGCATTTGAAAAAAATGAAGCATAGAAATTCTTCATAGGGCTTCAGGCTTTTCTTTGATGTCATAAGTGCACTTCGAAACTACAAAGTATATATATTTAACTTTTGAATATACATTGACTCTGTTCTCTTCTTTGCCTTAAGTTTCTGTTATTTTTTTATTCTTGTATTTTACTTATACTGAAGTTGCCCCCTCTTCTGTTTTTCCTGTATGTTGTACCAGTGTCCGGTCTGGTAGTGTTCTTCTTCCTGAGCCATGTGAGCTAAACTTGAGCTTATGGTAGTGTAGTTTATTTTACTTGTGTCCCTGAATTAGAATGATCCCAGGTTGACATGAGCTGAGGAAATAGAGTACTTCAGTATTCCTTAGGATGATGTTAATTCTAGAAAGCTAAAAAAAAGTTATTGAATACAAAGTGACTGTGGTTTTAAAGGAATTGTTAGGCTCTGTCTATTCTCTGGCTTGTTACTTATGGGGATTTGAATAATCAAAAGGTTATCATCAGAAAATAAAATATGTTCTAAAGTTAGGGGAGAGTTAAGAATAATTGAAAGATTTGCCAAAATTATGTCAACTCTCAGTTACCCAGTTTTGTCTGTTTTACTATCTAGGTTTTTTTTTTTCCTTCCTCCTTTCCTTCCTCCTCTTCTGGCCATCCAAGTTTTTGTTTGTTTGTTTGTTTTGGTTTGCTAGTTTTATTAAGCCCGTTTACCTTAGGTTGGACATATTAAAGGAAAAGAAGGGAGATCTAAATCTCCTCAGTGTCGTTGTTCTTTGTTAGTAACTCTTATTAAATTAGGGAAGTAGTAACATTATAGAAAAAAATGAATTTTTAAATTATAAGTAATGTGTCTTAGCCCATTCTGGCTGCAGTAACAAAATACCACAGCCTGGGTAGCATGTGGATAACAGAAATTTATTGCTCATAGTTCTGAAGTGATTATATAGATCATTAAAATATTTACTCCTTTTAAATTGTATTTGACTACAACTGTAAATTTTATCATTGTGTATAAAGTCTTCATAGTTTACCGTCCTTCATTTAGGATTGTGGCTGTCTTCAACAAAAACTTCAGTGAGCTCTCTGTTTTAACAAGTAGCCCCCAGTTCCTGGCCTCTGAACTGTTCACAGAATGCCGCTCTGAGCTCTCAAGCCTTCATTTCTTTTTTTATCCTTCTCTCTCTTTTCCTCTTTTTCTCCCTCCCTCTCTGTTCTTGGTTAATTAGTGAATCAGTTGTAAAATACTGAGTGCCTTGTCTTCTGCAGCGCACTGTTCTAGGTGGTAAGAAGTCAGTGGGGAGAAAAAGAGCCTAATCTCTGTTCCTCTGAACCCTGATGATGATGGAGTTTAGATCCCAGTGAAGTTACTCTGAATGGCAAGAAATAGAAGTGGGAAGAGAAAAAGGATCCTATTCTTTTCTCATTTTTTCTTTGCTTATTATGAAATACTGTATAAGTAAACAGAACTGTGCATTAACCATATACATACACTTTAATGAAAGTATACTGTAAAGCAAACACCTGTGCAATTACCACTTGGATCAAGAATTAGATAATTTCATCAGCCCAGACTGCACCCTCTGACCCCAACCTCATCCTTGCTCTAAGAGGTAATCACTGTCTGGATTTTTGTGTTTTACCACTTGTGTAATGCTTCCCTCAGGAGTTTTGTTCCACAAGGTGCCATATTTATTGGATATAATGTGCAGTGGGCTCATCCTTCATGTAGTTTGCTTGTTCTTGAACTATGTATGTATGGAATCATACCAAATATATTATTTTGTGCCCTATTTCACACAACACTATTTTTACAAGATTTCTCCATGCCTGTATAGCTGTGCTTTATTCACTTTCATTTCTTTATTGTATTTCATGATACGAATATAGTGCAAGTCATTTTTCCATCATGTCTAGTGATGTATATTTGGGTTGCTTTCAGTTTGGAGCTCTTACCAATACTTGCATGAACATTCTTTTCTTTTTTTTTTTAAGATTTTATTTATTCATTTGACAGAGAGAGACACAGCGAGAGAGGGAACACAAGCAGGGGGAGTGGGAGAGGGAAAAGCAGGCTTCCCGCCGAGCAGGGAGCCGATGCGGGGCTCGATCCCAGGACCCTGGGATCATGACCTGGGCCGAAGAAGGCAAACGCTCAACAACTGAGCCACCCAGGCACCCCTGCTTGAACATTCTTTTTTTTTTTTTTTAAGATTTTTTATTTATTTATTTGAGAGAGAGAAAATGAGAGACAGAGAGCACGAGAGGGAAGAGGGTCAGAGGAAGAAGCAGACTCCCCACTGAGCAGGGAGCCCGATGTGGGACTCGATCCCGGGACCCCGGGATCATGACCCCAGCCGAAGGCCGTCGCTTAACCAACTGAGTCACCCAGGCTCCCCTGCTTGAACATTATTAAACATTTGTCCCTGTGCAGTCCTAAACATCTAGGAGTATAAACCAAGGAGTGAAGTTGCTGGGTCATACATTGTGTCTGTGTCCAGCTTATCCTTGTACTGCCGAACCGGTGTCACGTGTGTGGGGGCGTGTCCCTTCCTGCATAGGCTCACCAGTGCTGGGTGCTACTCTACCTTGTAAGTTTTACAGTCTGGTGAGTGTGTGAGTGTGGTTTTAGTGTTTTTATTTTTCTCTGTAATAACAAGGCTGAACTCTCTCCCCCATCTTTTTGCCTTTTTTGTGAAGTGTGCTTAAATAAATCTTTTGCCCACTTTTTCTGGTGGGTTGTCTTACTGATTTATAGGAGTTTTTGTTTCACTAGTAAGGATGTGAGTCTTTTGTTGTATGTGTTATAAATGTGTTCTTTCGTTTTGTGGTTTCTCATTTTACTTTTTTTTAAGCTTTTATTTGTTTACTTATTTTAGAGAGAGAGAGCGTGCGAGCAGGAAAAGGGGCAGGGGGAGAGGGAGAGAGAATTTCAAGCAGACTCCATGCCAAGTGTGGAGCCTGATGCGGGGCTCGATCCCAGGACCCTGAGATCATGACCTGAGCCGAAACCGAGAGTGAGACGCTCAACCGACTGAGCCACCCAGGCGCCCCTCTCATTTTAGTCTTTTTAAAACATCTTTCAGTCAATAGATATTTCAGTGTAATTTTAATGTAACCAAATTTACCACCTTTTCCTTTATGATTAGTGCTTTTTGTTTCTTGGTTAAGAAATCCTTCCATCCCCCGAGGCATTAAAGATACTCACTTTTATTATTTTATAAAAATTTTAGTAGTTTTACCTTTTGCACTGAGTCTGTGATCCACCTGGAATTGATTTGAGGATATAGTGTGAGGAAGGTGTCCTGTTTAATTTTTTTTTCCACATGGAAAACCAGCTGTTCCCATGCCATGTATTGAAAAATTCGGCCTTTTCTCAGTGATATATAGTGCTTACAGTTCTTTCCAAAGTACTATTTTTAAAGAAACCTGCAGTATGCCTCAAGCACAATATGACTTTGGGAATTACATAAGCAGAGCAAAGGGTTGAGAGTGAAGAATAAAATGAAAAACAGAATGTAATAACTAAGGCATTTGGAAGTTGTGCGAAATAGTTATGGGATGTGCATTTACCTCCATGTAAACATACATAAAATGCTGAAAACACAGTGTGGGTGTGTGGGTGTGGGCTTTGAGGGCATCCAGGCTGGCATTATGGGCTCGGCCTTGTTCTTAGGAATTTTTTAAACTTCAAATTTCGCCATGTTACTTAATAAACCTCACTTTGTTAAGATCAAGTGTAGAAACCTCACTTTGCCAGACATAAAACAAAAATAATGCTCATCTTGATGAGGTAATAAATACATGGCACTGTGACACAGCACTTGGCAGAGTGTCCTTTACAAAATGTCTCCTTTATTCTGTATAATTGAGAGTACCACATAAATGGGAAAAGTGCTGCTCTGAGAGAGACCAGGCTGGTCTGGTTCTAGGTCTTCCGGATACCAGGCTCTCTCCAGGGTCGTGCCACTTGGCTGCATGGCCAGGTGGCTCCTTTCTAGGTACCCTGAATGAATTTCCTGATAGTCGAGACCTTTTATTTATTAGTTGTCATCAGACTTGGTAAGAAATACCTTATGCGCTCACAGTATGACGTGTGGGTGATTCAGAATGAATCTGGATTATGTCCGTACAACTTAGCATTGCATTAGGACAAACTGACAGAAATTCTGAGGGGAAATGATCCCATTTCTAATCTTGAGTAATTATGTCACCATAGTTTTCCCCCAGACGCAGGTCGCAAACTACTTGGGTGACGTCATATGTCGCTACGGACCACCTTTTCCTTCTCTGACATGCTTTTCTCCTGTCTCCGCTTCCTCATTGTAATGGTCTTTCTCTCTGCTTTGGCTGCATCCTCTTCCTCTTCCTGTATCCATAAAGCAGGAAGTACTTAGGGGTGCGTTCTAAGCCTTAATTCCCAGCCATCCCCTTTTCTGCACTTACTTTTTCAAAAAATTCTTATCCGTTCAATACTATGACTCAGGTCCTCAGAACATCTCAATTTGAATTTCTTCTCACCTCCTTTAACTCAGGATAGAACAAATATATATATATATATATATATTTTTTTTTTCTTCCCAAACCAACTACTACCGTCTAGACTTCCGTGTACCCAGACTACCCAGATGCGCACGGTCATACTCTCTACTTTCCCCTCCTTTTTATCTCATGTGTTCAGTCTGTCCTCAAGTACCATCCAGTCTTTTTTCAAAGTAGTCTTTGAATTGTCTTTCTCATTTTCTTTTCTTCTGCTTTATCACAAGCCTTCTGCTTCACCTTATGTCTAACTAGTCTTGCTTTCAGGTTAATTTTACTGCATCACCTGCCAGCTCTAGAAGTTCCAGTGACTCCTTATTGCCAGCGGGAGTGGTCCTCAAACTTCAGAAAGAGTCATGTTTTGTTTGTTTATATTCACATGTTTAAATTCTGTCCAGGAGATCCAGTAGGGCTGAGGCGAGGTTTGTGGGTCACTCGACATCTCTAAAACTGCACTGGGGATTTTGATGTACTGACGGGATGAAAATCAGTGATTCCGAGAGGACAAGAGGTTGGGAAGGGGGTGCTTGTGATTCGATGTAAGTAATTATCAAGATAATAGTTTTTTATTTGGGTAGTAGATTCACTGGTGCTCATTGCGTTACTAAAAATAACCATTTCTAGGAGAAAATACAGGGATGAATCTTCGTGACCTTGGGTCAGGTAGTGATTTCTTCACTATGACACCAAAAGCATAAGTGACCTTAGAAAAAGCTAGATAAATTGGACTTCATCCAAATTAAAAACTTTTGTGCATCAAAGGACACCATCAAGAGGGTAGGAGAAAATTCCGTAGAAAGGGAGAAAATATGTAAATAGTATCAATGGACTCGTATCCAGAGAATATAAAAAACTCTTACAACTCAATAATAAAAAGACAACCCAATTTAACAATAGGCAAAGGACTTGGATAGACATTTTCCAAAGAAGATATACCAGTGGTCAGTAAGCACATGAAACAATGCTCAACGTTATTAGCCAACAGGAAAATGTAAACCGAAGTCATAGTGAGATACCACATACCCACCTAGGATAGCTATAATTAAAAAGAAAATGGCAGTAATAAGTATTGGCAAGGATGTGGAGAAACTGGAACACTTGTACGTTGTTGGTAGGAATGTAAAACGTGGCAGCCATTTTGGATAAAAGTTTGGTTAAATCCTCAAAAATTTAAACATGGAGTTACCATACCATATGATATATATCTCTATATATGGATATATCTAAGGGTAGATATAGATATATATAGATACATGTAGATACATATATATCCTTAGGGTATAAGTTTATGTGTGTGTGTGTGTGTGTGTGTGTGTGTGTGTGTGTGTGTATACCCTAAGAAATGAAAAGATACACTCACAAAAAACATACAGGAATGCTCATAGCAGCATTATTCATAGCACTGAAAAGTGGAAATAACCTAAATGTCCATCTACTGGTAAGTGCATAAATGAAATGTAGTATAACCATACCATGGAATCTTAGTCAGTGGTAAAGAAAGGAACAAAGTACTGATAGATGCTAAAACATGGATGAGCCTTGAAGGCATTATGCTAAGGAACAGAAGCCAGACACAAAGTCCACATAGTGTATGATCCGTTTTATAGGAAATGTCCAGAATAAGCAAATCCATAGAGACAGAAAGTTGATTAGTGATGGCCTGGGGCTGGGCTCCTTGGTGGGAGAGTTGGGGGAGAAATGGGGACTGACTGCTGATGGGTATAGGGTTTCTTTTTAGGGTGGTGAAAATGTTCTAAAATTGATTGAGGTAATGGTTGTACAACTCTATGAAAATATTAAAAGCCACTGAACAGTACATCTTAAGTGGGTGAATTTTATGGAATATGACATTTATCTCAATAAGGCTAGAGAACAAAAATCTGAGTAAAAACAAGCCATGTGTGGAGCAAGGGTGAGAGTGTGCCCCCACCTGCTCCCCATGCCGCCTCCACAACAACCCAGCACTGGGGAGTTACTTCCCGAAACTACCAACAGAACCCAAAATAGACTGGTTGGAGTTTCAACTGCTTTCATTTTTTTCCTTCCAGTCTTCTTAAAATGTGTAGCAAAATGCCCCTCAAAGGTAAGCAGCTAAGAGAATAAAGAGGAGGTATTCTTCCTGATCTAGTTATTCAGTCCCTGGAGTGTAGATTAGAAGGAATGAAACTTTGAAAATGCGTTCCAGATTAAGTATGTTAATAACTTGAGGTTTCTCCCACATGAGTAACTTAAATTTTCAGGAAATAAGTTAACGTTATCGGTGAATGGACAGTGGGCTAGCCAGAGCTGTAACTTACAAGCCACACGGCAGTACTGCAGCGGTGCGTGAAATACTTGCTAGCGGAGAGGATAACGGCAGCAGTCTGCTTTCGGTGAAGCTGTGAATTTACAGTAATATGTGGATTGAAGAAGGAGGGTGGGTCATATTCTGTTAGGTTTGGTACATTGAAGAGTGAATTGGGATAACCCAGGATCATTCATTGGAGTTAGCTGGCTTTAATGGGAAAAAAATAAAGTGTCATAGCAGGCAAGGAGAGGTGGATTTTGCTTAAATGTGCAGTTAGGAGTGGGAACAGCATGTGGAGTGGTTACAGGAGACCCCTTGACAGGTTTGCAAGACTAGAGGATTTTTGCTTGGTGTGTAATAGGAAACAAGGGCAAGCAGATGGTGGGGGGGTGTTGTTGAATCTTACTGAAGAAATCTTGCTTTCGGTCCCTGGGCTAGCTATCGAAGCCAGCCCTCTGGTTGTAACATGCTGTCAAAGCAGGTGCTTCCCCAGATGTGGATCCCTGTGGTTGTCAGGCCCCGATCATATCGTTCATTCTTGCATGCTCAGTTCTCATATCAGCGCCTCATAGCAATCTAAGCTTATAGCCCCCACTGAAGATGGTTCCCTTTGCGATTGTTTCCTTAGTCAAGATTTCCTGTTTGGTGGATAGAATAAACATGCTGATGGCCATTAAGTTTGTGCCTTCCCCTCCCCAGCAGAGTAAATGGGTTAAAAGGTTGGTAATTGTAGATAGAGCATCCATGATTCAAAATGAGAAATGTCCTATATATTTTAAGCTGCTTATTAGGAAAATTTTAAACCTACTGCTTTTAATTAATTGCTTGGCCTGTTGTGTTCTCCATTCAAAGTACAAAAAAAACCTCCATGATTCTGTCTTCTGGACTTCGCTAAGGAGTCCCGCTAATGTCAGAGAGCATGCGTTACTGCGGATGCCGTCTGCACGTCTCTTCCCTGTGGTGCAGAGGAAGGCCACCCATGGAAAGGACCTGCTGAAGAGGCGTGCAAGCCAGTTAAAACAAAACAAAACAAAAAAACCAATTAAGTATCCTCTTTCTAGAAAATTCCCAAAGACGTCTGCTTTGCTGAATCTCATTTGTTAGGGTTTTTAACAACCTATCTTCACTCTCGGAAGAAAAATCTTAACAGGTTTCAGCGCATGCAGACTTTAGTAAATTAAAGCTATTGGGTTTCAAAAGTTGTAGGTTAGTTGGTAGAGCTTTCAGTGCAGTTGCATTCATAGTTGACATTTAGTAAGTACCTGTTGTGTTTAAACACTATTATATCCAATATAATTTGAGAGAGTCGGAGATGAATAAGGTATTCTTAAGGAACTAGAGAGAGTGTATGTTTTTCAGGAGCTAGGAGAATAGGGTATGTATATGTGGAATTAACCAAAATAAGGGAGAAATACGAAGTAATAGGGGAGTACAGAGAAGGTAGAGGATATTTCTTGTAGGAGGTCCAGGAAGACTTAGCAGAAGAGGCATTTATTTCCCATTGATGAAAGAGAATATTTGATTTCTTATAGAAGTAGCTGTAAGTGTTTCTAATGATGGCCCTGACCTCTAAGCCCCTTGTGATCATGACGTTAATTTTAGAACTGTGGGCTGAGAGTTAGGACGTAGAGGCTCTAGTGGCTGGCCGGCTGCCGTTGTAAGGATGAGAAGGCTCCAGGAGCCAGAAAGGGACGGGAGGCTTGGCCTGGTGATTTTATTGCCATTTCATTCAGTGACCCTTTCTTGAGTCCCTGCTGTATATGAAAGCACTGTGTGGAAACGGGTGAGTCCAGCTGTATTCTCCCCGCTAGTGGAGGGCATAAGCACATTATACAACTAAGTATAAGATAAGGCAGAGTCGTTGGGGTATAGAGGTATAACGAGGGGCTACGGAAGCACAGAGGAGGAAGCCATTGTCATAGTCTTTTGTGGTGGAAATCAGTTAAGGCTTCATACAGGAAGCAATATTTGACTGGGCCTTGGAAATGAGTGATCTCTCAAATGTGGGAAAGAAAGGAAAAGGCGGGGGGCGCCTGGGTGGCTCAGTTGGTTAAGCAGCTGCCTTCGGCTCAGGTCATGATCCCGGGGTCCTGGGATCGAGCCCCACATTGGGCTCCTTGCCCTGCTTCTCCCTCTCCCTCTGCCTGCCACTCCCCCTGCTTGTGCTTGCTCTCTCTCTCTCTGTCAAATAAATAAGTAAAACCTTAAAAAAAAAAAAAAAGAAAGGAAAAGGCATGGCACAGAGAGGAAGTAGCCGAAGGAAGGAATGTAAACGCAGAGTAGTCTAGCAATGCTAGAAGGGCCGGGGGAAGTTGGAAAGGTGGGTGGGGCTGGGCTGTGGAGGAGCTTGAAGGACAAGGTTCAGAGGGCCAGACTGTTCTGTGAGCAGATGGGAGCCCCCCGTGTTTTTGAGTGAGGAGTTGACACAACATTATTTGCGTGACTGTCCCCATGCTATGAATGGGTGGCCTCGAGGGAAATGAATTGGAGGTAGTGAGCCGTGTGGGAGCCTCGGTCGGAGAGAACACGAATATGAGCTGAGCTGGTAGGAATGGAAATAGAAGGAAGGAAATAGATTCAGGGCACACAGGGTAGAAGCAGGAAAAGTTTTATTACCAGTTGGGAATGGGAAATGAGGGGGAGGGAGAAGGGAGACTCCAGTGCTCCCAGTAGCTGGGATGGTAATGCCATTAACGAACATTAAGGGGAACATGAGCAGAAGAACAGATTCGTTTTTGGAAGATGGCGAGTTTGAGCTCTTTCTTCCCAGGTAAGTATTGGAAGCTCAGGAATTTAAGAGTGGTACCAAGACCAGAGGCAGAAACTTGGAGAATTATTACCAAACAAATGATAACGGAAGCTCTGGGACCAGAAGAGGCAGCCTTAGAGCAAGGAGAGAGACAAAATCAGCACAGGCCTTACAAGAACACGCGTGCTGTAGGAGAAAGGAGGGAAGCAAATAGCCAACGGAGACCAAGTTGTCCAGGGGAGTAACACTGGGGAGGGGAGGGTGAGGAGGCGCTTAGCCTTTTCAGGCACTGTCACCTCAGGGAATGTGGTAGGCCGGGGCCAGGAGGGAGTAGGCTGGCTTCCGGACGACCTATCCACGTAAACACTTACATCCATGAAGTATTCAGAAGTCAGCGACTCTCTGTCCTTTGGCCTGCCATCTTTGCTCATGTTCTGAGTGTTCCTCTCCACGCCTCACCTTTCCCGTCTCTCATCTGCTGTCTCCTAAAACAGCGGGAGGGGAAGAAAAGTAGGGGGGAAGTTGAAGCACAAAGGGACTTGGAGTTAAATTGTAAATATTCCTGTTTCAGTGTGTAAATAAGTTGCCTATTCTTCCTTTCGAGTAAGCCACCTTAATGATAATAAAGTCACTTTACCTAAATTTTCAAGTCCGTGTGTCTCTGGCGGTCGGAAATGTGTTTGTCATAAGAAGTAAAAATAATAGGAAAAGTCTGGGTCCAGGTGAGCAGGCTTTCAGGTTGTTACTGATTCTGGTGTGGCCTTAACATCAGTCACTATCCAATGTCACTTATGGTCTGAAAGCAGCAGGCACGCTTGGCTCCCTCAGTGTGGCTTTCTGAAGGGAACAGTGTTGGTTCTGCTGACATAAACCCGTCATGCGTACTTCAGTTAACCAGGGGTCTTTGGCGTTCCAGCTCATCTGTATCTCCCTTTCACTAGTATGTTACATTCCAGTGGCGAATTTCTAAATGGTCTCTCTTCACATTGGATGCTCAAATGTAATGCTCCAGAGCCTTTGTTCAGTGACTAAAAGCTAGTAACGTGAGGTGTGTCCGTTTGTCTTTCTAGATTTTGGCTTCAGTAACCTGTTCACTCCCGGGCAGCTGCTAAAGACCTGGTGCGGCAGCCCCCCCTATGCTGCACCTGAGCTCTTTGAGGGAAAGGAGTACGACGGGCCCAAAGTGGACATCTGGGTATGTACTGTCTTCTCTCAGTTCCTGGGCTGGTGGTTCTCCTTCACTGGAAACAGCGCCGTCACCCTGGGGGACATTGAATACTGCACCCGAATCGACACCTTGACCCCTGTGCTTTGAATTCCCAGTTCCTTGTACAGAGTCTTTCCTCCAGCTCTTGTCTTATGGACTGAGCCACTGATTTCAAACTTCCCCTTGTGCATCTGCAAAAAGAAAAAACAACCCAAGAGCAAGCTTGGATGGGTGCCCTTGCCAAGAACAGAGATTCTTTCTGTTGTTGCCACTTGCCTTCTCCCTCGAGGATGAGTCCTGAGAGAAATTCTAGATATGTTACCCAAAATTAATGTCTGGAAGCAAAGAAGAATGTTAACTATCCTAAAGATGATTGGCCTTGACAATGCCTCATATTATTTCTCGCAAAGAAAGGAGAAAAAGTTAGTTCCATTATCTTGTGCATGACTCACCATCATCTCCATACACATACTATAATGGCCTCTTTTGTTTCCTCTGATGCGATTAATTGTATGTACTCTCTGTTTGGGATGCAGAGCCTTGGAGTCGTCCTCTATGTGCTTGTGTGTGGTGCCCTGCCATTTGATGGGAGCACACTGCAGAATCTGCGGGCCCGGGTGTTGAGTGGAAAGTTCCGCATCCCATTTTTTATGTCCACAGGTAAGGGAGTTACCAGCACATAGCAGTGATGGGGTTCACAGATGCTGAGTTCTCGGAGGAATTGGGTGACAGAGTATAAATGACCCACTTAACAACCTTTCTTAGCTCCAGTTTGCTGAATTGGTGCCTCCGGAAGCAAGGTTCTCCAGGAACATGGTGTACAGGCTGTGGCGTCCGGTGGCCCCCGCCTGAGGTGGCCTGAGTTCGGAGCTAAGCTCCGCCTATAGCTACTCGTGGTGTGCGGCTGATGGCTAACTCTGTCTGAGCTTTGGTTTCCTCCTCCGTAAGTGGCTGGCAGTTTTGTGAGGGCGTTACTCTGAAGACTAATTTAAATAGTCTGTGGAAAGAGTCGTTAGGCCCATCACATAGTTGCAAGGCAATAAATATTCCTGTTTCACCCCTGTCCCACTCTTTTTCATGATAGTGTTTCCGTCTACTGGGGCCCTGCCGAAATGTGGCCGTAGATGCCAAGGATGGAGCAGGCTTTGTGTCTCAGTCTTGCTGCTGCCACATTTCCTACTTCCGTGACCTGCATCCCCCCAGACTCAAATAGAAAAGTGTTTTTCAAATGAGTGGGCAGTAGGGTAGTAAGTAGCTCGTGGAAAGATGTAACACTCCAGACACCAGATACCCAGAACCTACAGTATTTCATCACCATTTCTGTGCACGTGAGGAAGGAACAGCGCAGAGATTGTGCAGTAAGCAGTCTCGTTCATTTTGCCTAAATGTGTTTTCAGTTTAAGGAACGACATACAGAGTGTATGGCCCGTGTTGGCAACACAGTATAAGCACATGGGAAGTGCCTTTTAGAGTAAATAGGGGAAACTTTTTCTAGATTTTACCTTAAGTCTCCTTAGCTTTAATGGTTTAATAGCGTGTCTGACAATGATAAGTGCTGTGAGAAAAATAAAGTAGAGAAAAGGGGGTCAGGGCTGGTGGGTGGGAGGTTATTTGAAAAGGTACGACCAGGGAACCCCCTTCACTGAGAAAGTGACGTTTCAGCACAGACGTAAAGAAGGCGAGGGAATGAGCCATGTGGCCTGAGGCCGAGCTTTCCAGCTGGCGTCGGGGAGTGGGGGGCAGCCAGCGCAGAGGCCCCTGGGAGGGAGTGTGCTGGAGTGTTTAAGGAACAGGCCGGGGGCCTCTGTGCTTGAAAGGAGTGACAGGGACAAGAGAGTTGAGGTCAGAGAGGCGAGGGAGAACTTGCTTTTAGGGCCCAGTCAATGGACAGACCTGAGTTTTTACTTTGAGCCAAAGGCAAAGGACCAGAGGGTTTTGACAGAAGAATGATGCAGTCTGACTTTGGTTTTTTCCCTTTTATTATCAAAATTTTCAAACACACAATAAAAGTCAAAAGCACGTGACTACGATTTTGTTTTTGTTTTTTAATCACTTTGGCTGCTCTGCTGGTTAAAAGGGTTAGGGGCTAAAGGAAGGGAGGCTTTTGCAATCATCCAAATGAGAGCCACCAGTGTGGCTCGTTCCCAGACTGGGTGTGGAGGTGGAGATGGTAAGAAGTGGTCAGATTGGAGAGATACTCCATACTGTGTGGCAGGCACCATTCAAAGTAGTTTGTAAACATTGACTCATTTTGTTATTACAACAACCCTGTGAGATACGTACGTCTATCACCCCCATGTTGCAGTGATAAAACTGAAGCCAGGACGTGGTTAGCAATTTTCCCCGAGATAACGCAGCTACGAAGTGGCTAAACTAGAATTTGAACCTAGGCAGGCTGGTTCCAACAGCATTTATGTTGAATTGGATGTGAGAGACAGAGGCACTAAAGGTAACTCCACGGGTGTTGGCTTGAGCAATTGGGAGGATAGATTTACTGCTGACTGAGATGGGGACTACTAAGAAGAATACTTAGTTTTGGAGAGATGTTTTAGATCATTTAGTTTGAGACGCACGTTACACCTCTACGCTGAGATCCGGTGTAGGCAGTTGAATACAGGGCTGTAGCTTAGCTGAGAGTTGTGAGCCAGGGATGTACATTTGTGAATCATCGGTGCATAGATGATATTTACAGCTATGGCATGGGATCGCTTTATAGGCAGTGATTATAGGGAAGGGGTCCAGGGGTTCATCTCCGGACCACACTAATGGTCAGAGATCAGGAAGATGAGGAGGGATCGGCGCGGGAATCACCAGCGAGGTAAGCCAGAGGGGCTGCCGTCCTAGAAAACAAGGAAGAGAATGTTTCAAGGAGGAGGGAATGAGGAACTCTGCCGGGTGCTGCTGACAGGTGACAGAGGATGAGCGGGAGCTTTGGATTCGGGAAGGTGGAGAGCAGCGACGGCGTTGGAAGACGGTTTCGGTGGAGGGGCAGGAGCACAAACCTAATTTGTGTGGCCACGACAGAAAAGGAATGGAGGGGAAATGGCGAAAAGAAATAGGCACAGCCATCCCCAGTTTTACTTAAAAGGCAGCAGAGATGGGGTCCAGCAGCTCGCTCTTGCCAGTCCTCAGTGATCCTGGTCATCAGCCGCTGGGGGTCCTCGGTCCTTGTCTTCATGACTGCCCAGCAGTGCTTAGCACTCACCCGCTCCTTACTTTCGTCCTTTTTTAAACATAAACTTTATTTTTTAGGGCAGTTTTAGGTTCACAGCAAAAGTGGACAGAAAGTGCAGCCAGTCCCCATATACCCACGTCCCCTCACTCAGAGCCTCCCCACGATCAGTATCCACCAACAATGCGTATTTGTTACAGTCAAGCATCCTGCATCCTACATCGACACTACATCAGATTATCATCCAAAGTCCGTAGTTTCCATCAGCACGGTGTCCTTTCCGTGGGGTCCCTTCTGTGGATTTGCACAAATGTATGATGACATGTTTCCACCGTTATACCCTCACACAGAGCAGTTTCACTGCCCGAATAACCCTCTGCACCTGCTGACCCCTTCCTCCAGCCTCTGGTACCACTGGTCATTTTACTGTCTCCCTAGTTTTGCCTTTTCTAGAATGTCATATATAGTAGTTGGAATCCCACGGTATGTGGTCTTCTTTCATTCAGTAATATGTACATAGGGTTCCTCTCTGGCTTTTGGGGGCTTGGTCGCTCATTTCTTTTTAATGCTGAATAACATTCCATTGTGTGGATTTACCCTGTTTATCCATTTGCTCGCCAGATATTGTGGTTGCTTCCATGTTTGGGCAGCGATGAATAAAACTGCTGTAAACTTTGTGTGCAGGTTTTGGTGTGGATCTAAGCTTTCAACTCCTTTGGGCAAATAGGAGGAAGTGTGATTGCTGGATTGAATGGAAGAATAGGTTTAGTTTTTGTAAGAAACGGCCAAGCTGTCTGCCACGGTGGCTGCCGCACCTTGCATTCCTACCAGCGGTGAGTGAGCGTCCCCTTGGCTCCGCATCCTGGCCAGCGTGGTGTACTGTCATGCTCCGGAGGTTTGCCCTGCTAACGGACGGATGCGTAGTGGGTGCTTGTGATTTTAATTTGCAGTTCCCTGATAATGTAGGATGATGAGCCATCTTTTCATATTTACCATCTGTCCATCTTCTTTGGTGACTTGTCTGTCCAAGTGTTTGGCCCATTTTTAAATCAGGTTGTGTTTTCTTATCCTCGAGTCACTCCCTACTTTTTGAAACACTTTTTTCTCACTGCTTCTCAGACACCACATTCTCTCGTTTTCCTGCTGTCTCTGGATGCACCTTCTCAGTCATCTCCGCCAGATTTCCTTTTCTCTGTTCATCCTTAAGTCTTTTCTTCTTTATACCATCCCTCTGAGCCATCTCTACTGCTGTGGCTTCGGTGAGGACTGTCACGTTCAGTCCCCTATTAACGCTCAGTCAGTTCTGTGGCCCAGACCTCTCCTCTGGGATGAAGGGCGACTTAATGCATTGCTACTGATCAAATTCACTTTTACGTCTTGAATTAACATCAATAGAAACATTTCAAAACTGACTTTAACTCCCCCCTCCCTATCCTTGGTTGCCTGTCCCAGTGAATGGCGCACGTCACCATCGGAGCAAGGCAGGAACTAGCCTGATTCCACCTCCTCTGTCACCATATTCACAGCTGATCAGTGACCAAACCCTGTCCATTCAGCCCTCCTTTCCTCCGGCACTTCTGTAGTGGTCCTCCTTTCCTCCGGCACTTCTGTAGTGGTCCTCCTTTCCTCCGGCACTTCTGTAGTGGTCCTCCTTTCCTCCGGCACTTCTGTAGTGGCTCTTGCTACATGAAAAGTAGCCGGCTAACGGGTTCCTGGCTCCAGTCTTGTCCCTCCCTGATCCATCCTCCACGTGCTGCGTGAGGAATCTTTCTAAAACAACCTATAAAAACAACACACACAGACACAGATCTGATCGTAACATTTTCCAGCTTAAACTTCTCAGTGGTTTGTCCCCGAAATGGTTTGCCTCTAGGCTAAAGTTCACTCCTTTATGTGGCAGGGGCACTGACTTTCAAACATTTTGACCATGACCATAGTAAAAAATATCTTTTATACTGTGACCTAAAACACACATATATCCCTATTCCTAAACGGAAGTTTTTTTTAAAAAGCAAAATGTGCCTTTATTGTGTGCACTACACTCCAATATATTTTATTCCATTACCTTAAAAACTGCAGGTTATAACTTACTAGATTGATGTCGTGACCGCTGTTTGAAAACCAGTGGTCTACAAATACCTGGTGCGTGCCCGTCTCTGCGGCCCCAGCTCCCATCGTGTACACCTAGTCAGCCTGACTTCCTTCCAGTTCCCCGAACAAGTGATGTTCTGCAGAGCAGTTCCCTCTGCCCAGAGTACGTCTTCCTCCCCCAACCTGACTCTACCCACTCCTGTATTCTAGAATAAGAAATTAGTTGTGCTGGAAAAAGAATCAAGATAATTTCTACCGGTCTTCAGATCTCTGGGTTTTATTTTGTTTTGTTTTGTTTTTTAATCATGGGACTTAACCAAATTTTTTATTGTAATTACTTCTTTTATTGTACATCTTCCACACCAGACTGAGTTTAGAGAAACTATAGATGAAGCGTGTTTTTTCACAGTTGTCTAGAGCCTAGCATAGTATCTGGCATGTATGTAGCAGGACTTAGTAAATAGTGAGTAGATAGTAAATAGAAGCCTATTTAAAACCCTCCAGCGGCTTGCATTTCCACTTAGAATAAAGGTCAAAAGGCCATTATCGTGATGGCCAACAAGGCACAGCTGGGATTGGCCACCTCTTTCACGTCATTTCCTGCTACTGTTGGCCACAGGTTCCGAGCACCAGTCACAGAAGCATCCTTGCTGTTTCTCAGACTCCCCAGGCACACACATTCCTGTTCCCTAAGTATTCACATGGCTTGCTTCCTCGTGTCACTTGAGGTTTCTGCTTCAGCGTCTCCTCAGAGAGGCCTTCCTCTTTCCAGAAGTCTGCTTTAGTTTTTACCTGGCATGTACCACTGCCTGACCTCAGCTGTTGATCATGTCCCTACTCCCTGTCCCACTGCCTCTTGACTGCAGTAAGCTTTTGTTTCTTTTCACTGCTGTATTTATTCCCAGGGCTTAGGATAGGCCCTGGGTCCTCGCAGGCACTCAGGAAGTGTCTGTTAAATGAATGAATGAAGGCCGGAGTAGGTTCGTTAAAATGCTATCAAACCTCCTCCAGAATGTACACTTGTATTCAAATAATAACATCAGTAATAGTGATCTATATTTCTTTAGGACTTTCGAGTTGACACAGTATTTCCTATACTTGATCTAATTTGAGCTGGATAACCGTACTCTGGAATTGGTATTGATACATACTATTTTAGCATTTTACCAATGAAGTTTCAAGAAATGACTTGACCTGCCTAAAGCCACACAGGTAATGCATGACTAACTTAGTCATTTATTTAGTGTTTGACGACACCGCACTGTTGCAAAGAAAGGGCAAGATAAACAAACCACTTCCTCTGCTTTTCCAGTGTCCATAGTATTTCCTGTGAGCAACTTGGATTCCCTCTGCCGTCCACCCCTGTCCCCTTGCATCATGGCCAAAGATTGGCACTCCAGCCTTGCCAGAGCTGGCTTCAGATAGTGGAGGCTGGTAAAAAAGTTTATCATGCTGTCAACCACATTTGTCTATTAGTGCCTAGAAATAAACTAGGTAGCATTTTAACTACTTAGAACTAATATTTGTAATATAAATTAACACAAAAGTTTAAAGATTCAGAGACTGTCGATATTATTATCCTAAATGTGGTCACTTTTTAATCCTAGACAAGTAATTCCATAAGTAGGAATAAACATTTTTGTAAAATTAAAGCCAGAAAATGAGCAACAACCCAGTCTAGGAAATGAGTAGACAGTTCTGTGGTAGCAGTCTGAGCCCTTCCGCCCTCAGGGACACACACGTGCTTGGCCTTGCCTAATGTCGTAGACCTGAAGCCCGAGACCCGGCAGACAGTGCCTTCAGAAGGACAAGGCAAAGGAGCAAATGAACTCACAAGGCTGTTTAGTCTCTTAGCTCAGATATCATAGTAACATAAAGTTTCAAGTTCACATAAAGGAAACCTACAGTCTGTCCCCGAGTCCCTTTTCTGCTTACACCTCTAGTTTCTGGTCCCAGTGGCACCTCACCAGAGCTGGAGTGAGCTCTGTCTAAGGCCGGAGCCAGCCGCTTCCCAGCCCGTTGGCTCTGCTTCCCGTACTGCTGGAGATATGGCGGTTGAGCAGAAACCTAAAGAGCAAGATCCTTTCTTTTCTCGGGCTGTTGTCAGAGACTTGAGCTGAGTTGATCATTTTTCTGCCGAAAGGATTTAGATGCTCCAGCAGAGCTGCTGTTCTCTAAATTAGCACTTGGGAGGCCAAGTGGGTAAGGCCACACCATCTCGCTGCAGTTGAATTCCAGAATTCAGCTGCAGCTGTGTGGGCCCGTGTTATACAGATGGACACAGTTAGTTCAAGAATCCTAAGCGTCTCTTTATTGTCAGTAATGTGTGGAATGAAGTGTCCTCACAACTAGTGGGTATTTCTGTGCCTGGTCTCGTGTGTTTGATACAGGCGTCCTTCCATGGGCATCCAGAGATCCACTAAAGACCTGGCTTCCAAGCTGGAAGTAGTGGCACAAATTTACAAGAAGATTTATTCGAGGCTGAACCATTTTGTACCACCTAGTTTTACAATTAGGTGTATGACTTCCCCTCTTCCCTGGAATAGAAGCCCCTTTATATCAGAACTGTGTTCTGTACATCATCATCTCCCATAAAACCTGACAGTACCTGCTATGCTGTAAACATTCTGTGAATATTTCTTTTTTGTTTTTTAAAGATTTTATTTATTTATTTGAGAGAGAGAATACATGAGAGGGGGGAAGGTCAGAGGGAGAAGCAGGCTCCCCGTCGAGCAGGGAGCCCGATGCGGGACTCGATCCTGGGACTCCAGGATCATGACCTGAGCCGAAGGCAGTCGCCCAACCAACTGAGCCACCCAGGCGCCCTTTTTTTTTTTTTTTTAAGATTTTATTTATTTATTTGACAGAGAGAGACACAGTGAGAGAGGGAACACAAGCAGGGGGAGTGGGAGAGGGAGAAGCAGGCTTCCCGCCGAGCAGGGAGCCTGATGCAAGGCTTGATCTCAGGACCCTGGGATCATGACCTGAGCTGAAGGCAGACGCTTAATGACTGAGCCACCCAGGTGCCCCTCAGTACATATTTCTTAGTGAAAAACTGAATTATCACCACTCACCTCTAGAATCTTACGTCAGACTCTTGGGTTTTATTATTAAATAGGTAATTCACTGATGATCCAAATTATTCACTGGTTTTATGGGCTTTTGTTATAACGGTTATTATGTGAATGACCAGGTCACAGGACTTCTAGTTTTAAAAAAGTTTTGATCTATTATGGATTTGGCTTTCTATGTCTCAAGTGAAATAAGTTTGGTCTAGACCAGCATTTTTGGATCAAAATTCTGAGAGCATCCTGGAGAGTGGTTAGGTGAAAACCTGGAACCTAAATTACAGAAGGATTGAAAATTGAAACTTGCTGGTTTTTGAGCTGTTACAGACGATGAGACCTCGCCTGACCACATGTGTTGGCAGGTGCTTTCTCTGACTCCCCCTCCCACTGAAGGAAGCCAACAACTTAAATTTTTTGAGCACCAAACTCATTAACTACCAGGATATTTTTTAAAACCTTCAGAAGCCTACTTCTTAAAGCCTAGTTTGTCTTATTCACCAATTATACTATCTGCTAGTGAATATTATAAGATCAGGCATTCATTTAATACTGAAGGAAAATTAATTTATAGTGGAAAAACTGCTGTGACAGTGAGTGCGGAGAGATCTCTTGTGGACAATATTTTTGAGTCCTTATTGATCAGACTTCATTGTGCCTTAATTAATTGTAATACTGCATAAGCATTTTATCACTGGGAACACAAGACCCAGGCTTCCATAATGCTCCTGATGGAGACTGCTGTGGGGCTCCTGCCAAAGAGCTTGTACTTCGAAGCAGGCAACTCTGCCCTGACTGGCTTACTCATCCAGAACCACACAACATCTCGCTTGGCTAAAAGCACTTTGCGTAGAGGGGATGGGACAGGAAATTAAAGTAGCTCACCCACCAGCGTCCATATACTAAGGGGCTCAGCATCCCAAAAGCAGTTCTCTCACACATTTTGGGGCATAGTCTGCCACTAGCGGGAAACCCGTGTAGTGCTTTCGTGTTTGTGAATGAAGAAATCACAGGTGATGTCAGGAAAGAGACAGGATCTACCTCAGGGTCACGCAGGGCTCCTCTGATTTTACCTAACATAGTGGGGAGCCATGAGGAGGTACTGGCACTTACTGCCTTATTTATTATTGCCCCTTGCAAACAGATTGTCTCCAAGCTTATGGCAGCCCTATGGAGGAAAATAGAGAGAGGGACAGAGTTCTAAGTGGAAGGACTCCAGAGATTTGGATAATACTTAACATTCATTGAACATTTTCTGTGGACCAGGCACTGTTGCATTAACTTGTTTTATATACGGAACCACCCTAGAAATAGGCAACTCTCGTTATTTGATAGACAAGATAATTAAGGCATGGTAAGATGGAGTGATGGACCCCAAATCCCACAGCTAGGAAGTGGCAGAGCCGAGATTTGAACACTAGCCTTCTGGCTTCAGAAGCCACTTGTCTTTGCTCGTGTTTTAATTCTCAAGAAATATGTATCTGCCAAGGTATTCCAAGTGTCAAGAGAGTCCCGGAATAGATATCTTTGTCCATCTACGTCAATTATGTATTGAAAAAAGAGTATCAACTACTCTATATTGGACTCTGGAGTGAAACTAAACCAGAATTTTGTTCTACTCTAAGGATTGATATTAGGACTTATAAAACCATACTTGAATACTGTTAGGGCGGTACAGGCAACAACGTAATTTTTAAACAATGTGAACTTCAATAATTGGACAGCCTCTACTAGTAGAACACCATAGCCTGCTGGGGGCTCTTCCTGGTGGGGCCTGGAGGTCAGCGTCAGCCTCCCAGCCTTTAAGCCCGCATCCCCTGATCTCTAAATCTTAATTCTGGAGCATCACAGCCACCCAGGAAAACTAGAAAATGAGGAACATTCAAGAAATAGTTGTTATTTTTCTAATAAATGGCGAGAGATGGCCACTTGTTTTCTCCTCAGTCTAAGACTGATAAACTGCTAAAACGAAAGAGAAAAGTCTCTCAGCCTAAGTTTATTCATTCTCCATGAGAAGCTTTTCTCACCGGCCCCATCTTTATTTGCTCAGTTGTGCCAAGCCACCTTCCTTTGGCCTCTGTGCTCAGCCACAGAAAGCGTCTCACAGGGTTTAGTTATAAGGCACTTGATTTTTATTCCAGAACAGTCTGATAATAATTTGCAGCACTGTTGGGATTTGTATTTAAATCAAGAACTCTCCATTTCCTTGTCTGATCTCTTACTGTTGGACCATCCTTCTAGGAATTTTACTGAATACTTCAGTACTGGCACTCCCAGTTTTCTTTCCCCTAAAGAACTGAAAGCAGATGATTTCAAAACAAGATTTTCTTTTCCCTCAGTGCCATTCGAACACAGGAGGAGCTGATCTCAGCTGAGTCAGATCTTATTACAGCCAACACTATTGTAGATTAAGTTCCATTATAGTTAATTCTGAGATTATGTATTTTCTTTGGTTGTGTAAAACTGTGGTATTGACTAGTACTTTAAATAAACCCCCTTAACTAACTTGCAAGTGGAAATGTGTATATATTTCTGTTGTGA
The DNA here is from genome assembly GCF_003265705.2 of Callorhinus ursinus. NCBI lineage: Eukaryota > Metazoa > Chordata > Mammalia > Carnivora > Otariidae > Callorhinus > Callorhinus ursinus. The sequence continues at coordinate 13,619,682 of NW_027397081.1, read as the reverse complement.
CAGTAACATATCAACATTGAGCTTATAGAGTGTAAGTCTTCCAATCCCTACAGCACCATTGTTCCAGGAAGGTCCAATATAACAAAATTTCATTGCAACAACAAAAAACCTCTGTATTTTGTATGATTGTATTTAACATTTACGCCATCTCTGAATGCATCTGTAGGTCTTAGCACATTCAGTGTATGTTATTTATACATAGAAATGTCTTGTTTCAAGACCATTTGTCTACTTCATTTAGATTTTAAAATAGTCACTATATAAAGTAGGTTTGACCTTAGCTGACAGCTGACAATGACAGGGTTTCCTTGGGCGTATTAAAAACTGTCATTTCTGGGGCTGAGTCTACAGGCAGAGTGAGGGTCCCTTAACTCTGGCCAGCTTCTTACCAAAAGAGGAGCTCTTGGCAATAACCCGTCTGATGTGTTTTTGGTTGACTTTTTAATTCTTTCTATAGGATCGTGATGTTGCAAGATAGTCACGCTGTTTTAGCCATGATTATGACAAGACGGGGACACGATGGCAGATTATATTTTCATGAAGAAGAACAGCATGTTTGGTGCCTGGTTTTCCTTTTGGGAAAAGGCAGATAGCATTAAAGAGGAGCTGTGAATCCAGAACATATATGACAAGCGCACAGACTCTTATGGGCCCCATTCTGCTCCATCCAGAGGTTGTCATTGCAGACCATTCATCTGTCGCCTGCTCTCATAGTATCTGTTCTCCCCCAGACTGCTACCTGAGCTAGGCAAGGTGGATTGGGATAACAGAATCTGGCAGTATATCCCATAGTATCCTGGTTCTGAAAAGTGTAAGACTTTAGTGCCATTTAACTTGGGGAAAAAAATTATAAGGTTATTTGTTTTCCAGGAGGCAGACGTTTTCAGAGATTTTAATAGCCAGTTTATTTTTGTTTCCTTTCTGGATTTTGAGATTTGAGAGAAATAGAGCCGTCTTTGAAATTTGAATTGCTCTGGGGAATTAAACATTATTAAGAAGTTTGTTAAAATGATTGAAAAAAAAAGAACTCTTTGGAATTACCTTTGAACGCACCTGGTATTGACTGGATGTACTCATGTGACACCAGACCATACCCTTCTTCCAGGCACCTGCAAGGAACAAGAATTTCCTGAGTAATTGCATCTTCCTTGCGTTCTTCCCCTGCCTCCTGGCACACAGATGTCTTCTGTTTCCCCAGCTCAAAGCAGTTTTATGTGGTCAGAAAGAATCTATGACTCAATTTCTTTCAGACCACTCCTCTGCCCACAGAGCCGAGAGTGATTGCTTTGCCATGTCCCATCCTTTGGCATCACATGAAGGGCTTAAGGGACCGTTGGCATTCCCTCCATCATAGGATCAGCCTGAAGATGCTGATGATTCAGTTCCCCAGATTTCTGCCCACCCCTTCTCCTGGTCTGTGGCGCCTTGATGGAGGAAGCCTGTTGTTTCTGGCCTTCCATCAGTCTCCATCAGCACCAACACCCCGGGTGTGTCAACTGGCTTCGCTCTTCGCTGGTGCATTTAATACGTACCCCGATGTCCTTGCTTTCTCAGTTCCTCGCAGTCCAACTTACCATCCCCCCTAACATTGCTTTTGGCTAGCTCACAGCCTGCTTTTTTCCGAACTTGGCTTGTAGGTGGCTCTAGCGTGACAGAGCCTGTGAAGAGTACCTGGCATTCAATCGTCAGAAAAGGAAAATCAGTTTGATTTGCCTTTTTAAAGGTATGCTAGCTACTGAGTAAACTATCCAGAATTAATTATCTTAGGTGCCATGTGGGTTACAAACTCTGACTTTGGAGTGAGACTGACCAGAATTTGTGTCCTGGCTCTGCCTCTTATTTTCAGGTCAAATTTCTTAACTTCTCTGATTTTTAATTTCTTTATGTGTAAAATGGGTATGATGGTAATAGAGGTTGGTGTGTGAATTAAATGCTTAATTAAAGCGGTTAGCACTCTGACTAGCATATAAATGCTCAATAAATGTTAGTAATTATTAGTGAGTAATATTTTTGAAGGAATTGCTCTATTAATCTTTCATACCCTCCTTCCTTATGTTTTTTATTCTCTTCTCTCTCTCACTCTGTTAACATGCTAAAGATATATGATTAATACTTTCAATCAAATCCACAGGGTTTATGGGGAAGGCTTATTGCTAAGAGTTTTGGTTTGTTGTAACGTAATCTTGACATTAAGGCTTTGCCCACATTGCAGATATCTATGTCTCCCCAAGTGGTAATCTTGGTTTACAGATTATTCTGCATTCTGCCTCAGACAAGATCAGTGAGTAGGTGCCCCTGTGTGAGGCAAAGAACTCTAAAGCTACAAGGGAAAGCCCTGGAAACCATCTGACCCAGGCTTTTGCCCCCAAACCCTGCCACCTCTGTCTTCTGTAAAAGGATAGTTGTCTGCTTTTTCTGGTTGGAAGCCTGGAGAAGGTCTGTTCTCTCGTGGATTCTTAGGGCCCGCTGAGGAAATGTGTTCGAAGGAGCTGTAGCGGGCATGCAGTCTAGTACTTCTCTCCTCAGCCTGTCTCGTGTTGTGGTGGGCACCGGGGTACACAGCTCAGGCAGAGAGACGCAGGCTCCATCCTTGTGGGACTCCTGGTCTTCCTGACATAATGCTGGGAGCCCTTCTAGGGACGTCTCAGATGCCAGCCTCTGATTCAGCGCATCTAGTGATAATAAGTATGCTCTTTCCCAGGACAGATCATTCCCGTTTCACAGTTTTGTGGGTTTCAGAGCTGGACAGGACTGAGGAGTTCATCCTTTCCAGGATAGTTGTTTCTGGACTTAACTTTGCAAGCGAACTCTTACTCAGAACACTCATCTATAAAATGGGTAAAATTAGCTGTGCTGCAGGTGGGGCTCTGCCCACTGGACAGCGCCTCTCGCTTCCCTAAGGGGCCCCTCCTCAGATCCCTAAGACCCTGACCCAAGAATTTGGATCACCTCTAACAATTAGAAAGACTTGTCCTACATTGAACTTGTGACTTCCTAATCATATCAGATTCAGGCCCCTGGAACAGCATAGTATAAATCCACTTGGTTTTCTTTTTAAAAACCCTTCCGATACTTGAAGAACACCAAGTATGCCCCTTGCTGCTGACCTACATACATACACCTCATCTCCAAGATAAATCAGCCTCCTGGCCTTTCCCCTGTCTTCAGGGGCCATGTTCTCAAACTTTGAGTCCGGAAATTCTTTCTAAAGTTACTCATTTCTTCTTCTGGCCTGGAAACTGGAGACAGAACTTCTGTCAACTACTTTTGGTGAATTTGAAGTTGGTTTTTAATTCCCCTTGCTCACCCTTTTCTTCCTCCACCCCCCCACCCCCCCCAACCCAGACAGGATACTCTGAACCTCTTAGAGAAAAACTGTTTATCATCAAGTTTCGAAAGGAAAAAAGTTGTTAAAGACCTGGCCCTCTTGGATGGAATGACATGGGCAATCTCCGTGTCATTCCCATTTTAGGGCCTGGCCTGACGCAGCCCTGTCTCCACAGATCCTTCCAAATGCCTGTCAGTGCCGCAGGGCAGGGCCCGGGAGCATCCTCTAGTTAGCGAGCTGGTGGCAGATGGAGTTTCAGGGCCTGGGGCGATGTGCACTGCAGAGACCGCCTGGCGTCCTGTGCGTCTTGCGCGGGGCAGATGAAAGAGGCGACCGCAGGCACTGCTGGGTGCTCTGGCACGCGCACACAGAGCGGCCTGTTCCTGCAGGCGCTAGCCGAGGGCGGGGACGAGGGACGGGGCCGTTGGCGACATGAAAATAGAGGACTTGGCAGCTGGAAAAGTTGATGCGTGGTACGTACCCTTTCATCGGAGGCCCTTGCTTCCTTCCACTCGTTTTAATTGACTGCCCCGTGGTTGCTTGTGGTATGAGGTTGGGAGCATTGATTACCTTTGTTCTCACCCTCTCTCCATATTTTATGTAGACCGGTGTGTTCACATTGGGCCTGAATTTAATTTCACGAGCTATGTAGGACACACTTAGGAAGTATGAGTTGATGATAATATCTGGCTTTCTGCATTTTGTCATATTTTACCATCTGTGCAACACATGGAAAGTGTGAGATTTCTGTTCCTTTGCATGAGAGATATTATGGAGGGCATAGGCATACAAGATAAAAACTTGTCTCCTGGGGATCGTCACTGCCACCAGGAGGCCTTAACCTGGGACCTATAGCCATCGGGGGAATCGATGGCATGATTCGAGGGCTCCTTGAACAGACTGAAGTTACATGCAAATTTTTGCGTATAAATTCTTGTTTGCATTTTTCTGGAGAGTTTTCAAGGCATCTGAAACCAAATCATGATTAAGGATGACTGAATAAAGATTTCAAGATCCTGAAATTGAACTAGCTCTATCTTCTAAGCAAGGCTTACTATATTAGTGTTCATTTCTTTTGGTTTTAAGGAAATTGCCTTGAAAATCCTGTTTTAAAACAAGCCTATAACTGAACGTCATTCTGCCTTGGTCATCTGATTGAGGACTGACGTGGTTACCTTTTATGCACTGCATGCTGTGTGAGAACTGAAAGAAAACAGAAGGGCGCCATCTAGAGGCCTGAACAAAAATCTCACCACTTTCCAATCAGGCCCAGGCCTCCTCCCTACCTGGGGGTCTTTAGTTGTAGTAAACTTTTTTTTTTTTTTTTTTAAAGGGGCGCCTGGGTGGCTCAGTCGTTAAGCGTCTGCCTTCAGCTCAGGTCATGGTTCCAGGGTCCTGGGATCGAGCCCCGCATCGGGCACCCCGCTCCGCGGGAAGCCTGCTTCTCCCTCTCCCATTCCCCCTGTTTGTGTTCCCTCTTTCGCTGTCGCTCTCTCTGTCAAATAAATAAATAAAATCTTTAAAAAAAATAAATAAAGTAGGCTCCATGCGCCAGCGTGGAACCCAACGTGGGGCTTGAACTCATGACCCTGAGATCAAGACCTGAGCTGAGACCAAGAGTCAGACGCTTAACCAACTGAGCCACCCAGGCACCCCAGTTGTAGTAACTTTTTTAAAATTAGGAACATTTTTTTCCTCTCAGGTAACTGCAGATCACAAAGGTGTGTATCAAAGATATTTATAATCTATACAAATGCTCCAGGTGTGGGGTGTAGCCTGGCTACTTTGGAAATATAATTTTAAATAAAAATATAATGTTGTAGATGGCATTTACTCTTTCATAGGCATATAGGTTTTAGGATCTACACTGCATTTGAATATACTTTTAATTATAAAGCAAGAACAAATTGATGCCTGCTATAAAATCATTCTGATATAGGGATTTTTCTTTTTGTATTTTCTTTTAAAGCAAGAATAAATTTAGAATTGAGTACATTGTCTTAATTACTCTTTCTTTTCCTTTTAATATGGTGATTTAGAATGGTGTTTGCCACATGGTGCAGAAACTGTGGGGTTGCAGAGTTGAATTCACTCTGGAAAAATAGATCAAACAGGATTTATACCCCCATGAAGATGTATCAAGGGTGCTTAGAAGCCTATCTCTGTGCCGCAGCCCTGCCATTACTTTGCAGTGTCGAGCATGTTCACTTGTTTCTTCTTTTATACAGGAGGCTAATAATAGAAGCTAATTTAGGGTTGTTGAGAGGAGTAAATGAAATAAAGTTGTTAAGCAAGGTGCCTTGGATAAAAAGTCTTTTGAAATTAGCGCTGATTGGTTACTACTGTCATCACTGGCCAGTCTTATTTTGTGGACCAATGTCATGAAATGGAAACCGTTTTAAAACCTATATCTTACAGAGAATTCTATAGTTCTTTTAAAATATCTTTTTTTTAATTGAAACATAACTGACACACATCACTGGAGTAATCGCAGGGGTACAACATGGTGATGCAGCATTCACGTGCGTTCTGGCGCGATCACCGCAAGAACCTCGCTGCCCTCTGTGGCCGTGTGAGGTTCTGCTGTCCTCACCTGTATTCCCAGTGCTGCACATTGCTTCTTCACTTCTTACTTCTTTTATAACTGGAAATGTGTGCCTTTTAGTCCCCTTCCCCAACTCAACCACCCCCTCACCCTGCTCCCCAGAATTTTACAGTTTTAAAAAGCATTTTCACAAACACAATCTCGTTTGACTAGAGTTTCAATAAGTATTGATTCATATACTCAGTAGCTACTGATTGAGTGCCAGTTAGGTATAATCAGCATGTCTGGTATTGACGGTTTGGTACCAGAAACATCGGTAGGAAAGACACGGGCCTTACACTGTGGTGAGGGAGCTGGACAATACAGAAGTAAACCAGATAGCTTCCAAAGAAGTCGTTTGTGTGGAGAAAATTCGAGTGGTGGCATAGAGGGTGACCGGAGGCCCCCTCGAGATCGATGAGGTGGCCAGGGAAGAGCTTTCTGAGGAAGTGGCATTTAAGTCCTCTCCTGAGTGACAGGGAGTCAGCCATGGGAGGTCTGAGGAAGCAGCGAGTGGAAAGGCCGCTGGTGGGAATGTGCTAGACACGTGCACAGTCCAGAGAGGATGCTGGTGCTGCCGGGGCTCCGTGAGCCAGAAGGAGTGTGGCAGGAGGCGAGGCCAGGGGCAGAGATGTGGGCCTGGGGGCTGGGGACGTCGGACTTCATTCTCTAGGTTGTGGGAAGAGACTGGAGAGTTGTAGGCAAGGTGGTGCTAACTCAGATTTTTATGTTTTAGAAATATGCCCTTTGCTTCTCTATGGAAAACAAATTGTAAAGGAGCAAGGGTGGACGCGGAAAGACCAGCCAGGAGACTTTTGCAGTAGTCTAGGCAAGGGGTGCTGGTGGCTTGGCTGAAGAGGGTAAATTACTGGCTAGGAGTTCGGATCCTGCCCACCGCTCTGCGCAGTCCAGAGGCAGCATAGCGCGTGGTTAAGGGCAGCAGCCGAAGTGTCAGACTGTCGGGTTTGAGACCTGACTTCCATGAGATCTTGGACACATTTCTTGACTTCTCTGTGCCTCTTTTTTACCATCTCTAAAATGGCAGTGAGGATGGGACCTTCCTGCTAGGATTGCTGTGAGGTGTAGAAGAGAGAAAAGTAGTTGTTAAGTGCTCCAGAGAGTGTCCGTTAGTGCTGCCCGCTCTTGTCATCGCTGCCACCTCCAAACACAAGGACTCCTCCCTCATCATCCTCTACCCCCAGTTTACACCTGAGAAAACTTAGTGCTTTCGAAATCGGAAAATAGGGTTCTTGATCGTGAACCCATTGTACGTTCTGTAACATAGTATCTAGTATGAACTGGCAAAGAAAAATACTGATCTGAATCTCTGTAGCTCAGAGCCCAGTTGTATGCACCTGTGAATGTTTAAATACACACTGAGAAAATGACAAGTCTGGCAGCGGAGTCCCAGTGGATAGGAAGGAGCATCCAGAGCCTCTCTCCCCCACACCTTGGACCACTGGAAATTTAAATTCTGAGGTTTGAAGAGAGCTCTGGACACCAACAAGCCAGAAGCATTAGTAGGCACGTAGTAATACATATAGGAAGGTAGAACTGAATGTTTTGAGGACCTTGTAAGATATTGAATCTCTTTAGAGGACATTCAGTTCTTTTTTTTTTTTTTTAAGATTTATTCATTTTAGAGAGAGAGCGAGCACATGTGGGAGGGGCAGGGAGAGGGAGAGAATCTCAAGCAGAGTCCGTGCTGAGCCTGGAGCCTGATGTGGGGCTCCATCCCACCAGCCTGAGATCAGGACCTGAGTCGAAACCAAGAGTCGGATGCTTAACTGACTGCGCCACCCAGGTGCCCCCAGAGGACATTCAGTTCTTTATTAATTGCGTTAAATGGGGCCGTACATAATATAAATAAATGAGACCCAGGGATTATCTCTAAACTGTCTGGTTAGACTTCTAATGAAGGTATTAACCCAACTTTTCTCCACCTCTTCCTGCCTTTGCCCGTTCCCTTGTGGAGTAAGCAGTGACATAGGTAAGGAGCAAGCAAGAGAAATGAGCAGCAAGGAGCTGAAGAGTCCATCTGCTTGCCTTGCCTCGAGTTCCTCAGCCGCACCAGTGCCCCCCTTGCTGAGCCTGAAGGCGGCCCCTTTGTGTCTGTTGCAGAGTGTGAGCACCTGATCCGCCACATGCTGGTGTTAGACCCAAACAAGCGCCTCTCAATGGAGCAGATCTGCAAGCACAAGTGGATGAAGCTGGGGGACACGGATCCCAACTTTGACCGGGTGAGCTGAGTTCTGCTCGCCTCTGGGAACTCTGCTCAGAGCTCTCTCTTTTGCATGAGATTGTAATTAGGCTGGGACTTGCAAAGGGCGGGTGCTGGGAGCAAACTGTGATATGTTACTGAAGCAGCGAGGGAAGCAAGCAGGAGGGAATTTCAAAGCCATTTGAGTTGTTGGAGAGTAGTGATACCAGTTGCCTACCACTTGCCCCAAAATCATAGTCCCTCCTTGGCTTTTGAAACCATATAGCCCACATTCCTGCCGCTAACCGACCACGGGGATAGCTCCTTCCTCTTGTCTTTGTTCAGTTCAGTGGCTTCTGCAGCACAGCTTTATTTAAACCATTTTGGCCATCCCAAAGGACCTCAGCAAAACAGGGATCTTGTCTGCCTATAGCTGAGTACCTAGAACTTTCTTGCTTCGGCTTTGTCTGAGGCCAAAAATATCCCAAGCTAGGGGCGCGGAACAGCTAGTTCCTTATAGACAGACCATCTGCCATCACGACATGGTTAACTGCGGCTTTGATAGCTTGCCTCTTTTTAATGTCACAGTTAATAGCTGAATGCCAGCAGCTGAAGGAAGAAAGACAGATAGACCCGCTGAATGAGGACGTCCTCTTGGCCATGGAGGACATGGGACTGGACAAAGAGCGGACGCTACAGGTATCCCTAAAGGCGTAGAGGACAAAGCGAGGGGGTAGCCGTGTTCCCTCTGTCCTGCCTTTTCCACTCTTTTCTCCTTCCTGAGAACTTCCCTTTTCTCTCTATTCTTCTTCCTCCGCCCCTCTCTGAGCCTTGACAAGAAGGTGCTTTGGTCTTCTAATGTACTATTGAGAGGGTTTTGTTACTGACATGCCGTTTCACCAGGGTTTTTTACTCTTTCCCCTTCTCCCTTGGTAGTCATTAAGATCAGATGCCTATGATCACTATAGTGCAATCTACAGCCTGCTGTGTGATCGACATAAGAGACACAAAACCCTGCGTGTCGGAGCGCCTCCTAGCATGCCCCGAGCCGTGGCCTTTCAAGCACCAGTAAGTGTCCAGGTGGGCAATAACTCCAGCGACCTGAATCAGGACAAGTAGCACAGGGGAGGAGGGGATGGTTAGCCAGTGCTCACCAACTCACTCTAGGAGAGTTTCCTGGTCTTCCTTACCTCTGTCCCCTCCTATCCATCATCTCTTCCTTTGTCAGAGGTCAAGCAGAGGTCAGAACCTTTTTCTTTGACAGGGAGGATGGAAGGGCATCCCAGTACTCGGGATGGGCAACAAGAGTTGCTTTTTTTTTTTTTTTTTTTTTTTTTAAGAAACAGCCAATCATTGATAGAGACTGTTTTCCCTAAAGAATTCTTCCTTGTCGTAGCTTCTAAGGGCAGAGGAACCAAAGGCTCAGAGGTAGAAACATAGACTTTAGCAACCAAGAATCCTTTGAAAGACCATCATTATTTCCATCTAGCATGTAGGATAAGAATGTATACGTATGTGCTACTTTCTAGACGGAGCAGGCTGGTACCACTATGAACATCAGCGTTCCCCAGGTGCAGCTGATCAATCCAGAGAACCAGATTGTGGAGGCAAGTAGTGACCTCGGATAGCTGTCGGCCGAAACCACTTTCTTCCCTGCATCTTCGCTTCCTTTCTTGGCTTCTCATTTCGAACTCATCTTTATTTCTAATTTGATTGTATTTCCTTTACCTCAGCCGGATGGGACAGTGAACTTGGACAGTGATGAGGGTGAAGAGCCCTCCCCTGAAGCATTGGTCCGCTATTTGTCCATGCGGAGGCACACAGTGGGTGTGGCTGACCCACGGTGAGTATCTGGCCAACAGCCCTGATTAATTCCATGGCAGAGAATTCCCACCTGACTTTGAGTTCCTACCATGGCTCATTTTTCCTACTTCATTGTACCTCCTAGATGAGATCGAATCCAGTGGCCAAGATATGTTTTTGTTTTTGTTTTTTTTTTATCCCAGTTCAGGGTCCCGGGTTGAAGATCAGACTTGATGTGACCAAAGTATTACAGAGCTGTCCCTGGTGGATGGTGGGCCGATAGCCACCGTGGTGCCCATTAATCACAATACTTTGGTGAAGAGCGTGATAGTATCTTGGCTCACAAAAATTGAGTTCTTCTGATCTAAGTCACATAAAAGTACCCCTTAAAATTCATCCAAGTTTGACAGCTTTCAGAGATATTGTTTACTACATGTTCTAATGCAAGATTCATCTAGGAAGGGAGGACAAACGATACGGTGTAATTTATGTAAGTTAAAAAAATTAAATTAAGCGAGCAAGAATCCAAAAACATACCAAGTAAGTACCAGTTTCCCACAGCGTTTTCCCAAAACAGGCCTTCAGTATGCTCTCTGATGCCCTCATGGGGAAATGTACCGAAGGCTGGCAGTCTGTTTTTGTTCTACATTTGAAGACTTTCAACATTAAAAATAGCCTTACCTCTTCTCTGGATATTTCCTCTACTGTGCTGGGAAGAGAAGGTTATGGCAAGAGTTCTCTTGAGAGTTCAATTAGCGGCAAAACTGGTGTTCTTATAAATACCTTTTTTCTCTGAGTGATTTCCAAAAAAGCCTCCCGAGGCCTGCTGATTGTTTGCTTTACGTTTCTCATTCTCGGCCTACGATCAAACAGGCAGTAGGGGAACATTCTGGCTTCAAAGACCATGTCAGCTGCAAAGGGGTGGAGTCCTGTGTCAACTCTGTTCGTGGAAAGATCTCTTATTTTAGTGTGTGCTGTAAACCTTACTGTTAGGGCGCAACAGCCCTGCACATCCACCACTTATCTGTCCCATCAGCACCGACAGGAATAATTGCATTCTTTCCCTGGTGAATCAGTTGCTACTTCGGGCAGCCATTGTTTTAGTGGATGGTCTGTGTCCTCTAGAAGTTTGCTCTTCACCTCCAGGCTTTGAAAACCTGAACTGGAGTGGTGCCAGGATTTCCTCTTGGCTCAGAGCTGTTGGTTTTACATGAGTGGTCAACGAAGAATAGCAATCCCCAGTCCCAAATGGTAAAATGGCAGAGAGCCACATTCTGTACACTAGACTTCTACTTGCTTTGGGGTCTTAGAAGTACAAATTCAGGAGGAAAGTAAAAAAGTAAAACAACAACAACAACAACAACAAAACTCTGCCGAACTTAGCAGTTTCATCAGTTTGGGGATATGAGCACTTTGGAGTGAGACTATTAACCACACTTCTCTGTCATCCTGTTTCCTGTCAGCACGGAAGTTCTGGAAGATCTGCAGAAGCTCCTGCCTGGCTTTCCTGGAGTCAACCCACAGGCTCCATTCCTGCAGGTGGCCCCTAACATGAACTTCATGCACAACCTGTTGCCCATGCAAAATTTGCAACCGACTGGGCAGCTTGAGTACAAGGTACCTGGATGTGGGAGAGGGCTTGCCCCCAGAGAAACACATTTGAGCTTCCTTTGAGAGACTTTGAGGGACCTTGCCCAGGATTTAAGGGTATATCCTTTATTTTATTTATTTATTTATTTATTTATTTATTTATTTAATTTTTTTTATAGATTTTTTTTTTTAAAGATTTTATTTATTCATTCATGAGAGACAGAGGGATAGAGAGAGAGAGAAGCAGAGGGAGAAGCAGGCTCCCAAGGAGCGGGGAGCCCGATGTGGGACTCGATCCCAGGACCCTGGGATCATGACCTGAGCCGAAGGCAGACGCTTAACCATCTGAGCCACCCAGGCGCCCTAAGGGTATATCCTTATAGAGAAGGATGATGTCTCTTGCACAGCAGCTTGGGTGAGAGGGAAGATCAGTCTCGACATACTTAAAGGATCCTTTAGTTTCCGTAGTTTAGAGGACTGCTCTTTTCTCCCTCCTCCTTCCCCACCTCACCACCCCGTCCTGCCCACTGTACTTACGACAGGAGCAGTCCCTCTTACAGCCGCCCACCCTACAGCTGCTGAATGGAATGGGCCCCCTCGGCCGGAGGGCATCAGATGGAGGAGCCAACATCCAGCTACATGCCCAGCAGCTGCTGAAGCGCCCACGGGGACCCTCCCCACTTGTCACCATGACACCAGTGAGTAGCGGCCCAGGGCTCAACCTACTTTCTCAGAGGCTTTTGATGAAGAAGCTGTGGGCCTAGGGCTGGGAGCCCAGATCACCCACCTAAATGTCTGAATTTCCTCTTCCTCTAAGCTTATGATGCGCAGTGTATTCCCATTTTCTTCAGGATCGTAGAATTTTCCAGACTTAATTTTTGGCTAACTTCTTTACTTAACCAAACAATTGCCACTCTGAAGTCCGCTCCTGAAGAGGATCGTCCTCAGTGGCCTACTTCCCGGCTCTGCTGCTAGGTGCCACCACAGCCCCATAGCCCAGAGGTGGGGTCCCCATGGCCTGACCCCAGAGGTGGAGGTTCCCGTGGCCCTCTCACGGTAACTCCTCCCCGCCTGAGGGCAGTGGTGCCTAACTGTTTTCTGTAGAACGAACTGCTCTTCACCGACCCTTTCTCCTTTGATGAACACCACTTCGCATTTTTGGTACAACCTCGCTCACTTACTTGGCTTTCGTAAGCTCTAACGTAGTCAGTCAGTGTCTCTCAATCCCATCTTTTTTTATATGTATATATAACGGTCACATTCAGAGATTCTTTTGCTCTGCTGGGTTCTGTTTATTTCCGGTTATTTTCTTGTCATAGGTAAACCAGTTCATTCATTCATTCGTTTGTCCCTTCTTCACTGTCACAGGACCATACAATTGGGTGCTAATCATACCCACAGCCCTTCCTGGGTGTTTTTAGAGCAGCGCTTCTCAACGTACCTCTGGTGGAGGACCTTTTTCCCCCTTCAGTCCATCATGGGATTAATACTTTTGTAAAATACAATAAAAGTGAATTATTAGAGATATAAAAATTTTAAAACATACAAAATACAAGGCTAAATTTTCAGCAGACAAAATTACCCCGTTAAATTGCTATAAAAGTTTCTAAAAGCTTACTCTTTATTTCTGTACTAACCTTATCATGGATTTGGTAACAGAACAGTTTGTGGACTGATGCGGGTCCACCATGGGCCCCGCTTTCAGTAACGGGCCTGCTGGGAAAAGGAAAGGATCGTATTCATAGTTCTTGGCCTCACTGAGCTTATCATACTGGGAAGACAGGATCACCATATGTGCAGTGTTGGAATAATAGTAAAGGACCATGTGTGAGTAAGCAGGCGCCGTAGTGTGGACCGTGGCCTAGGCGGTGGCGGAGGTGTTCAGGGAAGGACCAGAGATCGAAGCAGGTTATGAAGGGTCAGGAACAGCTTTGTGGGAGGTGGAGTGACCTCCTCTGTCCACTGTAACTGTTTTCGCCAAGGTCACTAACAACCTTTTGTTGATAAATCCAGTGGATGTTTTTGATCTTTTGGGCCTTCCGACTGTATCAGTCACTGCTGACCATTTTTTTCTCTTTGAAATACTGTCTTCGTTTGGCTTCTGTGACACCACATTCTCATTTTCTTCCCACCTCTCCTTTTCAGGTTCCCTTTCTGCTTGTTTTTTGAAGTTGGTGAAACCCCAGTTTTATCTCAGGCCCTGTTTCCATGTCATTTTACATACGCTCTCTGGCTGATCCTTGTCCGCTCCCATAATTTCTGTTACCAAAGGATTCTCCAGCCCAGATGGCTCTTTTCCTCTGCGTTCTCCCCTTCCTACAGACGGACCGCCTACCGCATAGATTCAGTTGGTTATCCTACTAGTACTTGACATGTCCTCAAATTTGAATTTGACGTATCCTCAAATGACTGCAGGTAACCCGTTTCTCCTCCTGGGTGACAGGGATGGGCATGTCGTCCTCCTGGTCACACAAGCTAGGAATGTGGGATTTCTCTTTAAACTCTTCCCTCCCCCCATCCCCATGTCAAGTCAGTTATCCAGCGCCTTCCTTCTGTCCTCCCCCACTGCTCCTTCCTTTCATCACTGTCATCCTTTGCCAAGACTGACACAGGGGCCTCCTCACTAGCCTCCTTACCTCCAGGCTTTTCTCCTCATCCCCTCCACCAGCCCTTTCTACACTGCAACTCAAGCAGGCTAGCTTTCTAGAGTATAAATCTTGTAACATCCTATCCGTGCCGAAAATCCTTGTGATTCACCGCTGCTCTTCCTCAAAATATACTACTTAATGTGGCATTCAAAGCCATCTGTAACTGGCCGCTCTGTCCCTCTCCTGCCTCATCTGTCACCACATCCTGCCTAACCCTGTTCACTCCGGTCTCGTGGAACTGTAGTAAGGGATCCAGACAGCCTAGCATTTATTTTTTTATTTTTAAAGATTTATTTATTTATTTTGAGAGCATGAGAATGAGAGAGAGAGAGAGAGCACATGAGAGGGAAGAGGGTCAGAGGGAGAAGCAGGCTCCCCGCTGAGCAGGGAGCCCGATGCGGGACTCGATCCCGGGACTCCAGGACCATGACCTGAGCCGAAGGCAGTCGCCCAACCAACTGAGCCACTCAGGCGCCCCAGACAGCCTCCCATTTAAAGAGTGGGATTATTCCCAAAGTTTTCGTTTTGTTTTATAATGATCTTCCATTTTTGAAAAAGCTCTTTCATAATAATCAAAGTATGACTTTTTTTGCTCTAGTCCCTGAGGCATGGTGATTATGTGAGCCACCAGGCTGTGAGGAGCTATGAAGGATGCACAGCATTCGAAAGTCCTCATGTAGATGAGGAGAGTCACGATAATGCATGCATTGTGGTGGTTCTCGTTTCACATATGTGTTTTGGTGGGTAATAGCTATTTTAAAGCATTGAATTGCAACTACACAATTATGTGTTATGTACCAAAATGCACTTTTAAAAAACCATGATGAATTTTTGGCACAAGAGACATCTAAACGCTGGTGATGACATTAATATGACACAACAGGCCAGTTCCTAGAAGTTCCAGGTAAACAAGCTTCTACTGTATTTTCAGGTCCCCAGACACCTGCAGGCCTTCTCTTTTCTGTCAGCCTAGAAACCCCAGAGGCTTGTGAGCCTTCTCCTCTATACGTGGCCAGCTCCTGTTTACCCTTCAGGTTTCAGGTGAAGTGTCCCATCCTCCAAGATGCTTTCCTCGATTCCCAAGGGCCCCAGTAGAGGACCAGGTCATGCCGTTCTGTAATTGTCTGCTTCCTTGGCTCTGTCCTCCACTAACTGCAAAATGAGGGCAAGACCTGTGTTAATTCCTATATCATCCTGGAAGATGGTAGGCATTCCGCTCTTTGTTGGATGAGTGAACGAAGATGAATCAGAGGAAGAAATGCAAATTAAAATCACTTGAGCGAGGTAAAAATGGAAAGCTAGAAAGGCATATGAAAGTTCCATATAACCCGGGGGCCCTAGAAAAGTTTTGTAAATAAAATGAACAGAAAGGCCTGTCCCCAGCCCCGTTTCTGGAACAGGCCGTATTCCGGAAGAAGCGCCACCTTGAGCTTTTCCTTCCTGTCTCCCTGCAGGCAGTGCCGGCAGTTACCCCTGTGGACGAGGAGAGCTCGGATGGGGAGCCAGATCAGGAAGCTGTGCAGAGGTAATGTGACATCTGGCGGTGCTTGCAGAACGTCCTTGGGCAGGCTCCCCTGCAACCAACGAAAGGTCACCTCTGCCCAAGGAGGTGGCACAGTGCAGCTTCAACATTTGTGTGGTCTCTTTGCTCAAGCCAGATGGCATGTTCCTCCCCACATGGAAGTAACAGAAGACTACCCAGAAAATGTCATTTCTGTAAGCGCCATTGGAAGTCCCCTAAGTGACAGCAATAACCATAAGAACTTTTTCTCTCCTCCCTCCTTCCTTATTTGCCCCCCTGCCTTCATATTGCAACTCTGATAGTATTCACAAGGCGCAAAGCCTGCTCCTACCTGCCAAGAACTGTTTACTGAAAAGGAATTGGAGATTTGGGATGACAGTGATCCTAGCTAGTCTGGCCATGGACCTCTGGCATGGACTGTTCCTTTCCAGGAGAATGAATACTTCTTGTACTGTTGCTGTATGCTTCTTCCATCCCCTTGTACCAACAAAGAGATAATGAAAAAAAGAATATGGGATTCGGGCCAGGGACAGATGCAAATATCTGTTGTTGGCAGAACCTTGTTGAGAGATGCCTAATTCACAGAAAACGGCAGTGACCATCAGGCATGCTGTGCTGTTCATTTTACCTCAGTCCCGTTAGCCGTGGTCCGCAGCTCCATGCATGCCCCCTTGTGGGAGTCGTCTTTCTTATTTTCCGGGGAGGGGGGGAGGTTTGACCAGAATCCAGCATGTATTTTCCCAGAAATACAGGTGTTCTTCAAAATTATATGTTTTTCTCTTGAGGGAAGTTGAAATAAAATGGTTTTCACGGGCTCTTGGGGAAACTTTGGGTGTCTTTATCAAATGGGTATTAAATCACTCATGGCTCACTCTTTGGCAAGTTTACGTACCACGAATTGCTCTATAGTCTGTTAACTGGTTTTAGCTGAAAGAGGCAAAGTAGTTAAGAACGAAGCAGGAGCACTTTTTCAGAACCTGACGGTGGCTGGCCAGTACTCTCTTCCTTATGCCCTGTAGCTCTGTATGAGGGCTGCTATTCAAAAAGAAACTGGCCCCGTTTGGAAAGAAGAGTGGAGAACAAGGTGGTGGCCTCCTACAGTTTAGCCAATAGAAGAAAAATCGTCGTAACCTTTTTTTTTTTCCCCTCTCGATGGTATTGTCTCTATAGTTGGCTGATAATAGGGTATATGATGTTGCAAATGGGCCCCTGCTGGTGCCATGAAAAAAAAATTAGGAAACTTAACTGCCTTTGTCCCTTCATTATACAGTAGCATTTCACTTTATCTTCTTTGTCTTGGACTTTCCTTCCTCCAGCTCCACCTTCTTTCTTCTTTAGACCAACATTTAAAGGGTAAAGTGCCCATCAGTCCTGACGTCATGGAGAGGGATAATGCTTCTTTTATGTGTGCCCGAGAAGAGCAGCAGTGACCGAGGAAGCCGTCAGCTAGATGGAGGGGGACCCATGGCTTATTTTTGGTATTAACTAAATAGTGGATCCGATAGATCTTTAGAATGAAACTCATCAGCTTGTCAGCTCCTTAGCTTTGAAACTTCTGTTTTCTTGCCTTGCCTTCCCCCCCGCAAAAAAAAAAACAATTCTGAATATTTCTTGCAGTTTCGTTTCTTCATCCTCTAGAGAATGTGGTTCCCTTGGGACAACATCAGTTTTTCTTCTCTGATGATTGACTTACAATCATGGGGCTTGAGAGAAGGGGTAGTTTGGGAAATCACTCATCCTCAAATGGAAGGATCTGTTTGCTGTGACTTGTAAATGAGGACAATCTCAAGACCTGGGGGGGCCGTTGGGATCTGGAGACGTACTTGGAGTCCTTCTGAATATCTGTCTCTCTTGGCTCATCTCTAGGAATAATACTTAGGGCTCATTTCCTCTGACTTGTAATTTGGAAATTTGGAGGGACAAGAAGAATAACAAGTGGGAAATAAATCCTTCTATCGAATGGAACGAAGGAAGGAAAATCAGTCTTCTTTGTGAGCTACATCTGTTTTCTCTCTTCTCTTAGTGGCTACTCTTAGGTTCGAAATTCAGCCACTCGAGTGGTAAGCCAGCTTTTGTTGGCCAGCTGACCATATTTCACTTTCATCCAGCCAGGGGTCTGTTTGCCATGGAGCCCTTTTTGCTCTGGCACTATTTCATTCTGAGTGCTTTGGATTAACTTCTAATGCTTCTTGCAGAGGAATATTCCTGTCTGTCTTTTTTACTATGAAATGTGCTCCTGCTTGTTGCAGGTACTTGGCAAATAGGTCCAAAAGACATACACTGGCCATGACCAACCCTACAGCTGAGATCCCACCGGACCTACAACGGCAGCTAGGACAGCAACCTTTCCGTTCCCGGGTCTGGCCCCCTCACCTGGTACCTGATCAGCATCGGTGAGTAGCCACATGAGCTATGTGAGCTCCTTGAGGCTCATCGGGCAGGCACCCTTCTTGCTAATCTTACAGTGATGGTGATGAGCATCCAGGCTTTAAGTAGCATCCTGAGCTTACATCTTCTCAGCTCCTTGCACTAAGCAGTGCACAGGGCCATGTGAGATTCTTCTTTCCCATTACCTCGTAGACATGTTTACGGTCTGCAGTTCATTCTCGTGATTCTAGGTGTTGACTCATAGATGAAATTGAACTTGAAACCTGCGAGGAAGTGAAGTTCTCAGAGGACAGCTGGACATGGGAGGATTTGTAGCCTTATCGGTAGACTTGACCCATCACCTTCAAAAGAATGAGCATATCTTACCATGTTACTACTGAACAGTGAGCTTGGACATGGAGGAAGGTACATCTCTTTGTGAATGGTAGAGCAGAGGTACTGCATTCTCTTGAGTGTTGTGCTCAAGAAGTCATTCTTGCATATTCTGATGGCTGAAATCTTTTACTAGGTCTCTCTTACATTTGTAATTCATCCTCTTGAGGAAATAACAAGCTTAACCTTCCTGGCCAAGAAAACTTCCTAAAATTGAATCCAAGTAAGCCTGGAAGCACAGGGGCGTGACACTTGGCTAGATTAAGGTGATTACCTTCTGTGAATTCTTCCATGACTAAAACCTTAGCTGTGTCCCCTCTAAAGCCGTCCCCAAGCTCGTGGGCCACACTTTCCAGGCCACCACCAACTGCTGAGCTTATTTTATTTCAATCTTGCTGGGAGGACAAAGAAAGCAGTCTTACTTGAGAAAGTTGAAAAGCAGTCAGGTTCCAAGGAAATGAAGTTTATAAATGTGTTATGAAATCTCATAACCAGCTCACACTGGCAAGCTTGACACAATGTTTTTATTGTGGTGAGTTACCCATCGGGCTTCCTTATAATCAGCACAGACCGTGGACTCTGCGCAGACGGAGTCTGAATTAGCGCCCTGTTGGCACTCTGAGACAAGGGAGATAAGCCATTAGACACGACCGTGAATAACAGAATGGTCTGGTCGGAGTAGCAGGAATGACGGCTCTCCAACAAAAACTCCGGTGCAGAGGGACAGTATTTTCCTAAGGAAAATCTCTCCGGACTTAACACTGTGAGGGCACTGCAAGAGAAGGGACTTGGGGTGATGGTTGGAGAGGTGCCCCCCCCCTCCCCCCCAACCCCCCCCCCCCACCGGCTTAAATTTTCCATGATTTCTCAACAACACCGAGCTCACCACTGTTGGCCAACAGAACCTTTATTTCTTTTTTCTCCCTGTCTGTGTCTTCCCTGCCTCCACAGCCTGACAGTTGTTGAGCCTTTGTCAGGGTCTGTTGTCCAGCCAAAGTCCCTCGGGTATCCTTGTTTCATCGTCCGTGTTCCTCAGGAGACCCTCCTGTCGGGGGAAACGTGGAGATCGGCGCCTCTCCACAGTCAGCCTCTCTCACGGGTCTCCTACCCTGTGTCCGTGTGTCTAGTGAGGAAGGCTGCGTCGGCCACAGCTCCCTGTGTGTGTGGTTGCCGCCCTGCCTACAGTCACCGTCCAGGCCTGGCCTGCTGGAAATGTGTCCACCGTCTGTGTTCGTGTGAACACTCGTGGTGGAGCGTTTCAAGGGTTTCCTGTGGCCAAGCCAGTTTGAACTGGAATGAATACTTGATGAGTGGCAGATTGTGCAAGACGGGGCATTTATGCAAACTCAGCCTGTCTTGGTGGGATTCCTGTAAAAACACGGCAGCACGAGAGACTGAAGGTAGTCTGCAGAGGACAAGAGCACCTTTGCAGGGCCAGAAAACACTGGAAATGGGTGGCCTAGACAGATTATTGAGTTCCTCTCATTTTCCGGAGGAAATGATTCAAGAACAGCGTATATACATCTATTCTTCTGGGGTGTCATTCATGAAGTCCAGCATGGAGACGGAAGAGGGCTCTGATCAACCGTTTCGATCTTGGAAATGTGTAATTTTAAAAGCTTAAAAAAAAATGTAAAGCATAATTTTAAAAAAGCGAACACAGGATGGATTTTATCTAGGTGGGGAACCAAGTTCCTATTTGAAAAGTGTAGTGGGAACGTCAGCCTGATATGGGGCTGTCCTGAGTTTGAACATGATTGCAAGTAAGAATAAAACACAGTGGATCCTGTGAGTGCTTCTGAAATGAGCAACTCCATCAGAACTCTTCCTCTGAAGTTCCTGTGCCCGACTGACCAGGGTCAGTCTCTGCACAACGGGAGCTTCTGGAAAAGTCACGAAATACCCGGGCCTGGGAGAGCGGCTCTGAGGGGGTGGGGTGGGTTTTGTGCAGACAGGCTTAATGAACGCCTTGCAGAACACAGCTTTCTGAGTGAATCAGAAATGGGTCCATTATCAGAAAATATCGAAAGCGTAAGGGTCGAATGTTAGGAGAAAATAGTATTTGCTGTCTTTGACTCCAGACCCCTGAAGTAGAAACATAGGAAGTACTGAGGAAGTGCTCCTGAAAGCGGCTTTCGTGATCCCCGTTTCTGGAGAGTGTCTGCCAAAACCGTGCGTCTTTTGTGTTACACACGTGTGTTTGTACTCATTTCATCAGCGCACCACTGTGTCGAGCTTCCGGTAGAGCCTGAAACCGAAGTCATCATTAGCAAAGAGAGGGTAAAGGGTTTGCCCCCATGGCCACAACCCTGGACCACTCCGCACAGTCATCAGCCCCCCCCGCCCCCCCAGACCCTCCCTGTCTGCATTGTATTTGAACTCGCTTGTCCACCTGCTTCCTTAGCCTTGCTCCGCTTCAGTCCAGAGTGAGTAGCTGGCAAGGGGGTACATCATTTCACCCATAGTTCAGTGTGATATCATCTCTGCCCTGGACATGAAACCCTGATCCTTTCCATCAGCTGCTGGAATGCTGCCTTGGCAGTCTTTTATCTGCTTACCTCAACCCATAAGCATCTCTTTCTGATTAGGTAAGGAGTAGAGGTGTTAGCGTCTAACTCCCATGCTGTCTTAGGCATTCCTTACTGATCGCTTGTTCTTTCTTTCTGTAAGATCCCGGCTCTGTTCTGACTGAGCCGTGGGATTTTTGTCCACACGATTCCTCTTTCACTAGGAGGTTGGGGGGAGGCGTGCCGCTCTGAGAAGTTAATTTTCACAGTGGCCAACTGTATTTGCATTGACCAGGTACGCACACAGGATCTTGAGGCCCGCATTCGTTGAGAGTGTGCCGTCTCCATCGGGGGGCTCAAAAGTCCCCCCATCCTCCCACTTGAACCTCCACCCTCCACTTTCCAGCCCAGAACCTTTGACTTCCGAGCCAGGCCTTTGCCACAGAGCTGACCATGGTTTCCTTCTGGTCATTCGGAGAGTGCTGCTCAGGGAAAACTGGGTCAAACAGTGGATTTGAGGTTTCTAGAGGCACTAGCCAGACATGATTATAAAAGCCAGATCTCCTGTGCAGCTTGGCCTGAGGGCCACTGAGAAGCTCTTGTGTCTGACCTAGTATATTTGTAAGAACTTGGATGTATTTGATCCCAGGACCTCACCGGGCTTGGAAAGTAAGCCAGCTAAAGGTAAGTGGAAGTGGAAGCTGTGCAGCTGGAGTTCTCGGAAGGGCAGCAGGCTAGGGCCGCGGCCGGCCTCTGGAGACGGCCTGGAGGTGGCGTAATGCGCAGGGCTGCTCGAGCAGCCAGCCACCTTTGCGTTCTGGAACAGCCGTCCCTGGGTGATTTGGTCCGAGCAGCTGAGTCCTCGCCCCTAACCTTCTCTTCCCATGTATTCAGCTCCACCTACAAGGACTCCAACAGCCTGCACCTCCCCACGGAGCGTTTCTCCCCCGTGCGCCGGTTCTCAGACGGGGCCGCAAGCGTCCAGGCCTTCAAAGCTCACCTGGAGAAGCTGGCGAGCAGCAGTAGCATCAGACAGCTGCAGCAGGTAACGGCGGGGGCGGCAGCCCCTCCGCAGAAGCGCGGGCACGCCGAGCAGTAGCGCGTGCAGGAGTAGTGGGCGGGCAAATCGCCGCCCCATCCCTGTCAAGGTTCAGATCCGTGTAGCTTCCTAACGCTCCTTCCCTACTCCTTGGTATGTACGGCTTTCCCCAGGCTCGAACGGCAACCCCCCACCCCCCGTGAAAGGCCTAGATTTTCCTCCCGTCTCTGTAATTTTTAGAGACGGATTCCCGGGCATGGGTTTCGGTGGGAAGCCTCAGGGAAGGTGCTTCTAAGCAGCCTTGGCATTCCTCTCATGATTTGTGGGCGCTGGGTCTTGCTGGAGCCTGCTCGGCGTTGTTGCCACCTGGCGTAGTCTCCAGTGGGTATGGAATGGGGCCTCCCAGAGGAAGGAAGGGTACCTCCAGGCTTCTGTTAAGGGCCAGTTCCCTTTCTGCCTTCCTGATGACCAGGCTTCAGGCGACAGGTGCTCTGCACACAGATTTCACACTGGACACTTCCACTGGCCCATGGGCCACCCCTGGTATCTTCCATTCGTTCACCCAGCACGGAACGTGAACGTATTTAGGACACGAATGCCTATATACGGCTGGGTCGGTTGCTCATTAAGGACACTGCTCTTCTCTTGGGGCTCTTCCTGCCCCTGAGACCTTGGGGCAGATCTGCATCTGCTGACGTCCCTGCATAGGGTGGGCCCAGCTGCGCCCCATCTGTATTACCTGCTTTCCCTTCAGGAGTGCGAGCAGCTGCAGAAGATGTACGGGGGGCACATTGATGAGCGAGCCCTGGAGAAGACTCAGCAGCAGCATATGTTATACCAGCAGGAGCAGCACCACCACATTCTCCAGCAGCAGATTCAAGTAGGCCTTCACTCTTTGCTCGCTCCAGCTTGTTTGGAGTTTGCTCTCGGGCTGATTTGCCTGTGAATTTTGGAGGAGATCACGCAGGGCAGAATGGAGTTATGTTTATGGTTGACTTGTTTGAGTAAAGGTAATCAAACTTTTGGACGAACCACAAAAGCATAAACCTCAGTCACAGATAGTTCTTTCTGTTTCTTCCCTTCCCGAGAATAGCTCTGATTGATCCTCAAGCTGACAATTATTTTTCTCCTTTCCCCCATATGTTTAGGATTCTATCTGTCCTCCTCAGCCTTCTCCACCTCTTCAGGCTGCATGTGAAAATCAGCCAGCCCTTCTTACCCACCAGCTCCAGAGGTAATGAATCACTGGTCTCACGCCTCAGCCATTGTCTCTACAATTGCCATCCTTGGCCTGCCTCTTACGGGAGGCATTGACTGGCTTTAGCATTCATCTTGGAAGAACCTCTGTGAAAAGCAGAGAGATCAGTTTAAATGTTAGCTGCCTCCCTGAAATCCTAACTGTGTTCAGTCCCGTGCCACTTCCTTTTCTTAGCCCCACAGACAAAGTAATGTGACAGTCATACCAGCCAAGACCCAGGCCCACATGCCCCCTGCCTCTCTTTGTCTGGGAAGTCTGGCAAACTAAGGTGTGGGTAGGTCCACGGACACTGTGGTGGGGGATGTATGTATGTTTTTCTAGCCTGGAGGCTTATCAAAACTTAAAAAAGAAATCGTTTCTGCTTATGTGTAGCGTATGGCTGAGAGTAAGATCAAGGTTATACTGTCACCTCAGGAAATTCACTTATTTGTCTGGTTTTGTTGTTTTTTTAAGGTTAAGGATTCAGCCTTCCAGCCCACCCCCCAACCACCCCAACAACCATCTCTTCAGACCACCCAGTAATAGTCCTCCCCCCATGAGCAGTGCCATGATCCAGTCCCACGGTGAGTGTGGAGGTTTACACTGAAACATGATAAGCCACGTGGAGAAGATGAGTCCTAGTCTTGAGTGTTGCTCGTGTGCGATAGTGTTTAAGGGTGTAGGCTCTCGAGCCAGGCAGCCTTGGTTTGAATCTCGGTCCCACCCACACCTTAGCTGTGCAACCTCAGGTAAGTTACTTAACTTCTGCATGCCTTAGCCTCTTCAAATGTAAGATAGGGATAATAATAGTACTTAATGAATAAATATATGAAAAACACTTGGAACAGTCTCTGGCACAAGATAGTTCTCAATAAAGGGTCACTATTACAATTATTTTCAATAAAACGCCCTCCGACCCTACCAAATAAAAAAAGCTGCTACCAGAACCTCCCTTACCGTCATGCCTCTGGTTGGTTCTCCATCGTACATGTGGGGTCCTCTCTTGTGGGTGTTTAGGAGGAGGTTGAGGTGAGTATACCCAAATTGCTACGGGTCTTCAGAGACCAGTGAGTTGAGGATTTAGTATTCCCCAAACTGGTAATCTCTTAAGTAACGCCACACAATCTAGAGCCCCTGAAGAGTCTGGATTGGTCTCTAGGCCCTTCCTACTCCATGTGGGGTCCCCCGACCAACGGTATCAGCAGGAAAAGTAGAGTCTCGGGTCCCAGCCCAGACGTGCTGCATCACAGTCTGCATTTCAGCAAGATCCCTGGGCCATTCGTATGTCCATTTGAGTTTGCTAAGCTCTGCCTTAGATCAGAGCTACTCAAAGAATACTCCAGGACCACCTTTCAGAGCCACTTACTGAAAATACAAATTCTTGGGGCCCCACCTGGACCCCACCCAGAATTCTGCGGGTAGGGCCCAGAAATCTGTCTTTTAACAAGTTCTCCACACGCTGCAGTTTGTGAAGCGCTGATCTAGACGGTGTCCAGTGTGAGTGTCCTCGCCAGTTCCTCCTCCTTCCAGCTGGCAGGTGACCCGGGCATTGGGTCATCCTGGGTTTCCTCTCTCTCCAGGCGCCGCCTCGCCCTCCCAGTTTCCAGGCTTACCGTCCCGCGGTGCAGTCTTCCAGCAGCAGCCCGAGAACTGCTCCCCTCCTCCCAGCGTGGCCCTAACCTGCCTGGGCCTCCAGCAGCCGCCGCAGTCACAGCAGGTGACCATCCAAGTACAGGAGCCCGTTGACATGCTCAGCAGTATGCCGGGGACAGCTGCAGGCTCTGCCGGGCGAGGCGTCTCCATCAGCCCCAGTGCCAGCCAGATTCAGATGCAGCACCGTACCAGCCTGATGGCCACCTTCAGCTACGGGCACCGCCCCTTGTCCAAGCAGCTGAGTGCCGACAGCGCAGAGGCCCACAGGTGAGCCCGCGGGCAGGCGCCGGCCGTCTGTCCAGGTGACCCGGGAGGGAGGAAGCCCCTTAGCAGGGCGAGAGAGGAGGGGAGGAGAGTGAGTCTGGCTGGGCTGGGCTCGTCTCACCCTTTCCAAAATCAGGGGGTGGGTTTGGGATGAACTTGAAACCTGTTTATTGACCCAGGATCGAAGTGCTCATAATGAGACAGAGAAGGAAAATGACAAAGCTACCTTCCTGTTTGTCTCCAAAGAAGAAAATGGCCTATTAGAGGGATTTCTAAAAATGCCAGACCCCTTGTCTATTTTTTTAGGGTTCTTTCCCTCTGTCACTCTTATTCTAAGAGCTTGGTGCTTCTTAGTAGCTCAGAGATGCTGTAAAGTAGGCCAAGTCGCTCTCTTGAAGCTGGAGCTGGAGCTGTCCCCCACACGGTGCCCCGTGTCCCCTGGAGGTGACCAGAGAAGCGAATGCAAGGACGAGTCGGGATGCCGCGTGCATCCCCATCTCCCCCGTGCCACCGCTCTTCCCTGTCCCGGGGAGGGAGGGCTCCCTACTGAGGAAGAGGAGTAGCTGTTCCCCAGGGGAGTCTAGCACACTTGTCACGCGGATGCCTGGTACTCACTCCCTTTTGTGTCTGCAGCTCGAACGGGAATCGGTTCTCCCCTGCTAACTACGACCAGGCGCACTTACACCCCCATCTGTTTTCGGACCCGTCCCGGGGTTCCCCCAGCAGCTTCAGCCCTTCAACAGGAGTGGGGTTCCCTCCAACCCAAGCCCTGAAAGTCCCTCCACTTGACCAATTCCCCACCTTCCCTCCCAGCGCCCATCAGCAGCCAGCGCACTACGCGGCGTCGGCCCTGCAGCAGGCCCTGCTGTCCCCCACGCCGCCCGACTATACGAGACACCAGCAGGTGCCGCACATCCTCCAGGGACTGCTCTCCCCCCGGCATTCGCTCAGCGGCCACTCGGACATCCGGCTGCCCCCGGCCGAGTTCGCGCAGCTCGTGAAGAGGCAGCGGCAGCAGCAGGACTACCACGACCTGTTCCGGCACATGAACCAGGGGGACGCGGGGAGCCTGGCTCCCGGTCTCGGGGGACAGACCATGACAGAGCGCCAGGCTTTACCGTATCAGAATGCTGACTCGTATCACCACCACCACACCAGCCCCCAGCACCTCCTACAGATCAGGGCCCAGGAATGCCTGTCGCAGGCCGCGCCCCACAGCCCCGCGCACGGGTACGCCCAGCAGCCGGCCCTCCTGCGCTCGGAGAGCATGGAAGAGGAGTGCTCCTGTGAGGCGGCCAAGGACAGCTTCCCGGACAGGAAGAGCTCAAACACAGTGACCAAAGGTTGCCGTGACAGCCCCCTGCTCTTGAGTACTGGCGGACCCGGGGACCCCGAGTCTTTACTGGGAACTGTGAGCCACGCGCAGGAGTTGGGGATGCATCCCTACCGGCATCAGTCAACTGCATTCAGTAGAAATAAGGTGTCCAGCCGAGGTAAGAGCCTCTTCGGGGTAAGCATCCCGGGCCAGTCTGCCCGAACTCAGGGACGGTGTCTTTTTCCAGCCAGGGCTCTGTGTTCCTAAGAGAAAAAGAATTCCTGGGAAGACCTGCAGGACCTTATGGGGGAGAAGGATGTAGGGAGCAGGTACTGGTCCTTAAGGGGACTGCTTTCAAAATAAAAAGATAGCGATAGGAAGTTAGCGCTTACATAATCCCGTCGGTAAGGATAGTTCCCATTTCTCCTATTCGTACCGTGGTTCCTTGGAATCCAGAATTTCCTGTCATCAAAATAGCCCACTTTAACTTCTGTAGTAGAACAAAATCAGCCAGTGCTAAGGAAATACGGCTTTGTGTAAAGGGTGTTGGACCAAGAGTCAAAAACGCCCCTCAGTTCCAGACTCGCCTCTATCACGAATGCTGTAACCTTGTCACTTAAACCCCAGGTTCTTAAGTTCTCCTCTGTGAAAAATGAGCAGGAGGAATAATGATGCTTTGCAGAGTATTTGGGAAGATAAAAACGTGCATGTATGTGCCGTGTTTACACACAATGCGTGTGCACACGCACATGTGAG
The DNA here is from genome assembly GCF_003265705.2 of Callorhinus ursinus. Taxonomy (NCBI): domain Eukaryota; kingdom Metazoa; phylum Chordata; class Mammalia; order Carnivora; family Otariidae; genus Callorhinus; species Callorhinus ursinus. The sequence continues at coordinate 13,592,476 of NW_027397081.1, read as the reverse complement.
GATGAGAGAAGCACTTGCTACTCAGCAAGGATGATGGACATGTGAGGCGTTATTACTACTCTGCTCCTCTCGTTAACCAGCTAAATACAGAATATCCCAGCGTCATAAGGGATCCTCGGTGTTTTCCTGCATCACTTTGTGTAATGCATGAGTACATTCGTTTCCATCCTGAAGGAGATTAGGATTACCAGCAGTCATTTATACTCTGAAAATCTTCCATCGTCATCCTAGCATTCATCCGAGACAAAAGCTGCACTGACATCCATCCTGTCAACATAGGTCACAGAAAATGAGCCTATCCAGAAAATACACCATCTCGAAACCGAGCATACCTTCCATCCTCCCCGTCTTGGAGCTACCTGCATCTCCTGGCCTGTCCTTTAAGGTCAAACACACAAACTCCTGGGGAATTAGGTCCCGTGGAACAGAGCAGGACAGAAGGCCTTGCTCTGAATCAGTTTATGAAGAAGACTTGGTGCTTTCCGGTTGTGCTTAGTAATGCACGGATAAGGAGGGACATGTGCTCGCCTAAAACAGTTTAAAATCCTGGGTTTTTGAGCAGATGGGTGCCATTCAGCTTAGAGGCCTGCACCAGTCAGACATACTGTGTTCACCGGCGGCTGCTGTGTTTGTAGGTGGACATAGGATGGTGGGAGATTTCAGAATCAGGTCATATGTGGAATGGCTGACAGACCTGGCAATGTTTAGGCTTGGGAGAAAAAAAGAAACTAGGGAGAACCATCATAACCACGTGGAAGAAGGGTTTAGACTTTTTGGAGTCCGTATTATGGGCCAGGACCAAGATGAGGATAGAAGTGTCAGCAAATGTCAACTCCTGTGGAAGACCTTCATAAGAATTTTCTAGAATGAGCTGCTCCAGCAGCCTGGGAGCTTTCTGTCACTGGGAGTGTTCCAGCAGAGGCAGGATGATAGTATCAGGGATACTGAGGAAGAGCTTCCTGCGTGAATGAAAGCTTTTCACCAGATTAACATACTGTAGTTGGTGTAAAAAGGAGGAGAATGGCTAACATCTCTACAGGGCTTTCCATGTGCCAGACACCCACTGCTATCCACATACAAGTTCGTTTAATCCTCACAGCAACCCTATAAGGCAGTAACTCTTCCTGTCCCCATTTCACCAAGGAGACAAATGAGACACAGATTAAGTAATTTGCCCCCAAGGTCAACGGCTGTTAAGTGGCACCTGAACCCAGGAGTTACTCCGTTCACTGCAGGAGAGGCTGACTAAGCACGTCCCAGGTGTGCAAGGCAGTGAGGACGGAGCAAAGCCGGAGCAGTGTCCGCTCCCTGCTCCCCCCTTCCCCCGCCCCATCCTGGAATGCCATGTATGAAAACACCTTTTGAAATGTTTTTCTTCAAAAATTCTCATTTCTCCCCAGTCTTCCCTCCTGTGTGACTCCTGTGTACAGAAAGGCCGGGGGGCTTGAATTCGCCTGTGTCCCATAATTGTCAGAGGAACACCCCCCCGCCCCTTCAGCAGGCTCGCTCGTCTCCTTGGTGCCTACGGTGAGGTAGAATGTAGTCGGCTGGTACAGGTGCTTCGTGGGCACCAGAAGGGGGAGAGAGAGTTCTCAGTCAGAAGAATGGGGTAGGTTTCCAGCAGTAAGTGACATTTGAGTCGGGTCTTGGTGGATGAAGAGGAATTTGCCATTTGGATGTAGGGGAGAGGCCAGGGGAAAGCGCAGTAGGCGGGGTGCCTTGGTGATGTTCTGGGGGGAAAGCAAGCAGGTTTGATGCGTCAGAAGTGTAGTGCACACGAAGGAAGGAGTAGAAGCCAAGGACAGAGGTTTTCTTTTTTTTTTTTTTCACTTGTAAAATGCTCATTTATTAAAGTTTAAGACAATTATATGTTCTATAAGGGTATGCAGCATGTTCGTATTTTAGATGCAGACATAAAGGGAGCACAGCTCTTACATGCAAACGGGAGTTGTGTCTGATAATTAATAGAACCAGAGTCCACAGCAGCAGTAAAAATTAAATTGGCCTTAAATCCCATTTTATAGATTGTTTCTATGTGGGCAGAGGTTTTCAGAGATCCAGAGTATGATCTAGACCCAGCTGCCTTGTGCCACAGGAAGCCCTAAGGCCTTCCCTTCCGGCCAGAGCTTCACAGCTCTGTGGCTCCCTGACAGACCGCCCGCCCCTACTTCTCCTCCTGGCTGAGTTGCTCTCCGTACTTGGGTCCCCACTCTCCCTTCTCCTGTCCCGTGCACCACCATCGCCACCCTCATCCCCTCCAGACATCTCTTCTGGTCTCTGGGAGGATCAAGCAATAAGTACATCCCTAAAGCTGTTAGCTCAAGACTGCCCTGTGCCTCGTTAGCAGCTTTGCCGGTACCTTCCCCTCCAAAAGCCCTTTATTTCTTAAACCTTCTTTTCCTGACCTTTGATAACGAGCTTTTCTAGAAATTGTAGTCTTAGCTCCTGCCCTGCTTGCTAATACATTGTAGAGATGATTCTTCCTTCTTTCTACCCAGTTGACTCTAAACTTACTCTTTTTTAAAATTTATTTTTATTTAAATTCAATTAACGTGTGTTATTGGTTTCAGAGGTCGCGGTCAGTGATTCATCAGTCTTCCGTAACACCCAGTGCTCATTACATCACGTGCCCTCCTTAAGTGTCCATCACCAGTTACCCCCATGCCCCACCCCTCTCCCCTCCAGCAACCCTCAGTTTTTTGTTGTTGTTGTTTTTTGTAAAGATTTGTTTGACACAGAGAGAGAGCACAAGCAGGGGGAGCGGCAGGCAGAGGGAGAGGGAGAAACAGGCTCCCGCGGAGCAGGGAGCCCGATGCGGGGCTCGATCCCAGGACCCCGGGATCACGACCCGGGCCGAAGGCAGATGCCCAACCGACAGAGCCACCCAGGCGCCCCCAGCAACCCTCAGTTTTAAACTCTCTCTTTAACTTGGCCACAGAGGATGCCTTTTCTTGCTTGAATACTGTTCATCTTGTCTCCTTCTAACATCTGTTCCTATTCTGTGACTCTTGAAGCCACATCTACAATTGTCTTTTTTTTTTTTTAATTTTTTTATTGTTATGTTAATCCCCATATATTACATCATTAGTTTTTGATGCAGTGTTCCATGATTCATTGTTTGTTCATAACACCCAGTGCTCCATGCAGAACGTGCCCTCCTCTACAATTGTCTTTAATGAATAAAGCCACGAGTTGATTACTGTGATTTTATAACCCAGTGTAGTGAGATAATGCAATACGGAAACGACTGGCCTCGGGGAGCCCCGTGCTGCTCAAGAGTTCTAGGCACCCGCGGACGTGGACGTCTGTGTGTTTAAAATGATGTCTTCCCCTGAGGTGTCCCCATTGTCCTTACCTTAGACAACACGAGCTTCCTCCATGACCGTGGGCCCGGCACATCACGTCTCCTCTTTCCTCATCAGTGTAACGGAGGACGTTAAGCTAAATGCTCCCAAAGAGAAGGAGGATGGGATTCATGTCTGCAGTACTTCTGCTCCATGCCTGAGGCTCTCAGCTCCGTTACTCCTTTCTTTTCCACAGCCACCCTTTGTGTGTGTGTGTGTGTGTGTGTGTGTGTGTGTCTATATATATGTTACAGTCCCTTTTACAGTAGAAACTGTGGCTCCACCGTCTTTTCCCGCTTTAACCTGACATGATTCTGTTCTTTAATCACAGACCTGTACCTCTGAAACAAATAATACATTTTATGTTAAAAAAAAAAAAAAAAAGAAGAAGAAGGTAGTAGGAAGGGAAGAATGAAGGGGGGGGGAATTCGGAGGGGGAGACGAACCATGAGAGACGATGGACTCTGAAAAACAAACTGAGGGTTCTAGAGGGGAGGGGGGTGGGGGGATGGGTTAGCCTGGTGATGGGTATTAAGGAGGGCACGTTCTGCGTGGAGCACTGGGTGTTATGCACAAACAATGAATCATGGAACACTGCATCAAAAACTAACGATGTAATGTATGGTGATTAACATAATAAAATAAAAAAAAATAAAAACTTGAGCGCTCATAGTGTTACCCTACCGAAGAACCACCAGATAATTGGCTGCCACTTTTGCCAACAGGGGTTCTAATGCTAGGCCCCTCTCCTCCCCCGCCTACCCTCCGCAGGCCCGTGGGGGAGGCTCGTGCTTGTTTATCTCTTTGGACAGAAAGGAATGCCCGCTGTCCTTGAATGATCCTTCCATCTCTGTGTAGTGACATACTAGTCCCAAGACCCTTCATCTGTTATTCCCATGACGGCAAATTCAGCAGTTTACTGAAGGACTGGGTTGCACAAGATGGTCTTGTAGGAGCCGCGGGGGGTGCAGGGGCGGAAAGAGAAAGAACCTGCCCTCAGGGGGCTTACACTCTGCTGGGGGAAGGAGGACAAGCTCATAAACAGCATTAGCCTGAAGTGCTACAGAATGAGTGCTGTAAGAGGTGTAATTATTAAGGAATAGAGCTAGTGAGATCTTCCTAAAATTTCGTAAGGCTAGAGGAACAGGGGTCAGTGGTGATATAGTCCACTATAGTCTTATTTCCTCTGTGGCCACCTGCTACCAATCAGTTCGGGGCCAGGCCCTGCCGGGGCGCCAAACACACAACATGCCAGAGGCGTGTCTCGAGTGTGGCGAGCTTCCAGCACAGTCCATGCCCCATGCTGCCTGTGATCTCCCTTGTCTGCCACTCCAGAACGAGAAAGAAGGTTTATCTCCCTTCTGTGCTGTTGGGGATACTTTTTTTTTTTTTTTTTTTTTACTTTGCAAGTACAACAGCATGATGGGTTTACACAGTGAGATTACCAACTGAACTCACAAAGAAACCACATCCTCCACGCACCCCCAAGCTTCATCAGCTTCAGCAATATTTGCGGACTCAGGCCCACAGAGGGGTGAAACAATGACAGGACGGGAGGGTTCACCCCTCAGAACCTTTGAGAGGAATAGGCACACATGGCATTTTTGCTCTCCTTTTCTCTTAGAGCCCAGTAAATGAGTAAGGGCAAGTCAACATTGACAGATTCAATAGAGAGTTGTGCAAGCCGCCCCCGGAGTCCCCGGGGCAGGGGGGCAGTGTGCAAGGGGCCCTCTGGGGATGTGGGATGTGCCCCCCGCATGATCGCACGGCCGCCCCCGCACTCTCTGCGCCTGACTTTGGTCGGTACCCGAGAACGCTGCCCTTGGAGGTCCTCTCTGCCCCGTTATTTCTGTCGCCTTCGGTGAGCATGACCGTTCCTCTAGCTGCTCATGAGGCAGAAGGGACCACAGACGGGAGCCTGGATTTCCTGTCCCTCGGTCAGTAGGTTAGTCACCTGACCTGCCCCCGCCCCTGCACACCCCTTCCACGGGTCGGCAGGTCTCTGTGGAGAGTCACAAAGGACTGGGGACTCAGGACTCAGCATTCTTATTAAAAAGGACACTTGACTCGTGTTATCCCTTAGTTTATTCGAGAGCTTTCACCTGTCGTGTCTTTGGAGCCCGCCAACAACCCTCATTTTTCAGATAGGGAAATCATTGAGATTACGTGTGGGAGCCAGGCTTGTGCCCTGTCGGGGATGGAGCTGGACCCCGACGTCGAATGTTCTGATTCCCGGGCTTCCCTTCTTCCCGTCATGCCTCCTGGCCTCCCATTCTGCACCACGCACCAGTCCTGCCGGCGCTTCAGCCTGTGCATTATACGGAAACTTTGTCACCTAACTCCTGTTAATCTGTGTTTTCATCTGTTTTTTTTTTTTTTTTAAAGATTTTATTTATTTGACAGAGAGAGACACAGTGAGAGAGGGAACACAAGCAGGGGGAGTGGGAGACGGAGAAGCAGGCTTCCCGTGGAGAAGGGAGCCCGATGCGGGGCTCGATCCCAGGACCCTGGGATCATGACCCGAGCCGAAGGCAGACGCTTAACGACTGAGCCACCCAGGCGCCCCTCATCTGGTTTTTAACTTGCATTTGTCTCTCCTAAACCAGAGGAAATTCAACCAATCTCCTAAACCAATCTCTGGAAGTTAAAGTGTCTGTAACTCCTTTGTTCCTGTACATATGGGCAGATTGTCCCCACAATTCTGGAAGCGGGGTTTCCTGTTTGTGTCTGCCAGCTGGCTCAGCATGCCCTGTGCCCTCAAAACCAACACCTCCAGAATGAGTGTAATGAGTGATCCCAGTCTTGGCTGAGCTCTCACGGCGCACCAAGCGCTTTGGGACCTGCGGAGTGAGCCCTGCTTTACCGATGCACTGAGACCCAGGGAGGTCCGGCGGCTTGCCCGATGTCCCACTCCTCAGGAGTCCTGGGGAAGCCGGGATTCAAGCCCACGCCTCCCCGACCCCAAAGCTTGTGCTCCTGAGTTCTAGGCTGGGGAGTCGGGAAGGCTCGCTGCACGATTTCCCAAGCAATCGCTGGCTCCGCCGCGCTGGCCCTGGTCAGGCCTGCTGGCCCCCCACCCCCACCCCCCGGGTGAGGCCTAGGAAGAGCGCAGCCTTCCTGGCAGCAGGGCCCAGGCGAGGGTGGGTGTTTGGGTTCGGGGAAACGCCATTCTCGGGAATAAAAAGTTCAAGAAAAGAGAGGGAAAGGTGACTATAAACTCTCGAAGAGGTGGGAAGGAGCTCACTATCAAGATCTGGAACCTGTACGTTTTGGTAGCTTTGCTGTCGCCTCACGTTTGGGGAACTCTCCAAACGGGGGAGCTCTCGTGTCATCCTGGGCAGAGCAAGCAGGTGCAGCGGATGAGGTTGGCGTCCAGCAGGAAAGAACCGCAGGGAAGTGAGCGGGTGGTGTGAGCCGCCCGGAAGGAGAAGACAGGCCCTAGGAAATACCTCGAAGAAGCAAGCCGCCGCTGTTTGTGTCGCTTCCTGGCAGGGCAGACCGCAGGGCCCGGGCCGCACCGCACCCTGCCCGCGGCTTTCGGCCGTCGTGGGCCGAGCGCCAGAGCTGTGCCCGCGGAGGGGCCCCGGGCGGCCGGGCTCAGATCAGTGAGGACTGGCCCACACAGCGAGGCCCGGCGGGGGCTTTCCTTGCTCATCCCCTCTCTTCTGGCTTTGAGCTTTCAGTAGCAAAAGAACTGGCTTCTAGCTGTGTCTTTGGCCTCTTCGCTCAGAGAACTTCCAAAAGATTTCTCACTTGCCTTCCTGCACCTTTGGCAGCTGGGAAGCCTCCCTCCTCCTCTTGTTGTCCGGAATACGCTGCATCACCAGCCACATGCACGTCAGTCGGCTCCCCTCCCAGCCCGTCCTCCCTCAGCCCCCCAGCCAGGCCTGACCTCGATTGCTGTGGGAGACCTTCTGAATATGGAGACCTGAAACCCTTTACCCAACACTCATGCGGTACATTTTACTTTCATTATTCAAATAAACATTGGAATGGCATGGTTAGCGTTAGGGCCATGTCTCCTATTGACAACTTTTTAAAAAACCTGGTCTCGCCAAGGTAGAGTTCATCAGAAGATAAGCCCAGTGGTGGCCAAGGAGCTTTGACTGAAAAAAATCAAGCAAGCAAACAAAACGTATGTTCGAGTGCCAGGCTCTTAAGGACTGGAGCCAAAAGTGCTACCCAGGAGGGTCCTGTCAACTTAGGTGTGGCCCTGGTATTCTTCTTGACCACCTTGGTCGTCAGGAAGTATTCAGTCCTCTCGAACTCTCTTTGCTCCAAAATCTAGTCTGCAGGGTGCATGACTCTGACAGGATACCAGCCCATATAAAGAGAGCATTTATTAATATCCATTAAAGAGCTAAGTATTACATACCTACTGGGGGTAGGACAGTGTTCTGGAACACTGAAGGCTCACAGACAGAATTCTTGTTCTCAGAGAACTCACAGGCTAATAGGAACAGCTAAAGCAAATACACAGTTGAACTTGGTGTCAGGAATAATGTTAGAGTAATAAAGTTTTATAAAGTTTTCTGGCACTTGAAGCAAAAATCTTTTTTCTGTTTGAAAGGGAAAGTTTCATCAAGATGTTAACATTTGAGACGGACGTAGGAGGATGGGTTGATTTGGATTGGCTGGAACGGAAGGAGAAGCAAGCATTTCCAGGGAGAGAGAGCAGGGAGGCTACCTGCTTGGGATCGTGAGTGGGTGGGGAAGAGTCAAGTGCTCCCATTTGACTAGAGGCTAGCATGTGGGGGAGAAGGAGTATAAGGTGCTCACTGGAAAGTGGGCTGGGACAGCGCTGTGAAAACAAAGTTTGGGCTACTCTGTGAAAAGATGGATCTTTGTAGAGTGGCAGTCCAGGGATGGTGAGGAGGGATGGTTAGTAATCCAGGCAAGAGTTCCGAGGAAGCAGTGAGATTGGCAAGGGAGGGACTCAAGTGACCAACATTGTACCGGTAGATCCGTTAACCTTGAGGTGATGTGGAACCAGGAGGAAGGAGTCAATGGGGGACCCCATGAGCTCATGTCTGGAAGATTAGGAAAATAGGCACCAAAATAAGACTTACGTCTGAAAAAGGACCCGGGGTGGGAGGTGTTGATGAGTTTGGAGCTGGGCGTGTTTAAGTGTTAGATGTCGGTTAGCTCTCCAGGGAAAGGTATCTAGTAAATAGTTGGAATTACAGATGTGGAGCTTATTAAAAGAGCATTTCAGTAATTCTTTACCTAGAGGCAATATAGTTGAAGCCGTGAAAATAGATGATATTACCAAAGTAAGTGTGAGGAGAGAGAGAGGAGGGCAAGGTAGAAAAATAAACTGTGGAGGAGCCATGGAAGCAGCTGGGGACGGCAGTTCAAAACGTGGAAGAGGGGCCCGAGCTGGTGCACTGAGGTGGAAGCCAGGGAAGGATGGAGAAGGCGTCCGCGGACTAGAGGCCATTCTCTCGGCATAGAGGTTCCTGAAAGCTCCAAGAAGGATTCTTGTGTGCATGCAGGTTTGGGGGAAACAGCACTGTCAAATCAACAGAGGAATGAGGGAAAAAAAGGTCCAATTGCCATTGTGTGGAATTTTTCTCGGGAGGGTTTATGATCCCTCCATAAAGAGGCTCATAGCTGCCATAGGACTTGGGGTTGGCACCCGGGTCCAGGCTCCTCTAAGCACCATCATTAGGCGGCTGAGGAATTGCAGATCATGCCCATGTGGTCCTCACCATTGCTCATTGCCTCTGGCAAGACATTTCTTTGATGGGAGTTGACAATGTTGGGAGAAACTCGAGATCTGCTGACCCTCTTTTGCTCTGTCTCCTCAGAGTCTGTCATAGGGAGCTGCATGGATAGAAGTTCTCCAGGACAAGTAATGGAGCTACCTGATCACAATGGACTTGGGTACCCAGCACGCCCCTCTGTCAGTGAGCACCACAGGCCCCGGACCCTCCAGAGACACCACACGATCCAGAACAGTGATGATGCTTATGTATGTTGGCCCCTCCTGCTTCTCAGCAGTGGGATCCTGCCCGTCCCACCTTGACAACAGAACTCAGCAATGGGGGGGTCACATCTGCCCTTCCGGTTTTCTCAGCCGGGGTCCAGCACCTCTGGGAGCTAGGCAAGCATGTTTTTGAATCAGCCTCACAGACTAGTCGAATCGGCGCTCCCAACTTTAGACTGAGGAATCAAGACTAGTTGCTCTCTGTTCCTTCCGGGCTGAGTTCTTGAACTTCTCCCCAAACGGTCTAAGCTCCAGCCCAAGCAGATGAACTTCTAGGCTCTTGGTTAGTTTCCTGACAGCTCCATTGAACTTACTCAGATAAAGGGAACTAATCCCGCTCACGAAACCTTTGCTTTCCTAGGGCAGCACTGTCTAGTACAGTAGCAACTCGCCACATGTGGCCCGCCAAATTTATGTGTATTTAAAATGAAATAAGATGTAAAAAATTTAGTTCTTCAGGCACACTGGTCACACTTCAAGTGCTCGGTAGCCACTTGGGACTGGTGGCTCTGTGCTGGACGGGGCTGATGTGGAGCGCTGACCTAAGACCAAGTCCTCGGGGCGCTGGGAATAGGTCAGAAACCTGGTTTTTGGAAGGCTATGTCATTGCCAAGGGCATGTGACCACCAGCTGAGGTTTGCCGTGTCCTCCCCCACCCACTCCCACCCCATGGGGGAAGGTGAGGCAGCTTCCTGCGCTGTCGCCCGTACAGCCTCCCCGTTTGGATGGCACCGCGGAGGAAGGGAGTCTGGGTGGTCCAGCCTGGGAGGGGTGCCTGAGGCTGCCCTTTGCCTGCGCTCTCTTCGAGGGAACCGCTGTCTTTGGGGGTCACCCGAGAGTGGCACATTCTCTGGTATCCTGACTTCTCTTCCTGCTTTGTTTTCTGCAGGTGCAGCTGGATAATTTGCCGGGAATGAGTCTCGTGGCTGGGAAAGCACTCAGTTCTGCCCGGATGTCGGACGCGGTTCTCAGTCAGTCCTCGCTCATGGGGAGCCAGCAGTTTCAAGATGGGGAAAATGAGGGTAAGGGGCCTTATGCATGGGGCGCCCCTCCCCGCCTTCACTAGTGACTCTTCTCCTCTTCTGTAGAAAGGGTCCATGGGAAGATGGGAAGCCAGAGCTTCCCCAAGGGGTCTGGACCCGAAGCCCTTCCCACTCCTCTCCATCGAGAATGAGCACACAAAGTATCTTCTGGTTGAGTGCAGGGGTATCACATCTGTCTTTGTAATGCTTCGATAAGATACTGCTTTAATAACTACTTTTCTAGTTCTCATTAGAGGGCATTGTGTTGTAAGGGACTATGTCTCCCTCTCCTTGGCACCAGTAAAGGGAGGGCATCATAACAGATACAAAGCATAGGCTCTTTGGAATGGACAGGTCTGCAAGAAATCCTAACTTTGCCCTTTACAGGCTCCACGGACAAGGCACTACACCTTTCTGAGGTGAAGTGGCATGACTCCAGCCAGGCTGGTCAGTGTACCTGTTTTCTACCACTGGCCTCTGATCGTGGCCAGACGATGTGGCCAGCCAAATTGGCCTGGGAGGACCCTCCCATAAAGTGGCAGAAACCATAGAGCCTAGATTCTAGATGGTGCTGTGAGCCTTAGTTGGCTTAGTGAGTTTAAAGTGCTTAGGACATCGCCTGGGCCTGCAAGCGGTAGAATTACCAGCTCCCTTCAAGAGCTAAATCTTCCTGCAGAAGCAGTTCTGTCTGCTTCCACACTGCAGGGGTTGATAGTGCCTGAGGTGGGAGATAGTAAAGGAACAGGGCAAAGTGGAACCCTGCGAGAGTACGGGAAGAATCCTGGCCCAGCCCACAGCCACTGAACACACGGAGGGCCCGCTGTAAACTAGAATTCAGGCCTGGGAGTCCGGCTCCAGGGGGCTCCGATTTCTCTTCCTCCTCTCTCCCCCTTGCGCACCTCCCACGCCCACCCCCCAGCTCCCTGCAAGTCTCACATGTTCTCTCTGGTCTTGCAGAATGCAGGGAGAGTCTAGTTGGTCACGAGCACCCAGACCTGACTGATGGCAGCCAGCATTTAAACTCCTCTTGCTACCCATCCACGTGCATTACAGACATCCTGCTCAGCTACAAGCACCCCGAGGTCTCCTTCAGCATGGAACAGGCAGGCGTGTAACAGGAACCGGACAGTGAGTATCGCCCGCCAGGGCCGACCCAGCCCTTGGGCCCAGTGCCAGCCCCTGATCTGTCCGGGGCTGCCTTCTGTGCGGGGTGGCCAGCGAACTTGACGGCACCACTCCCCGCCACCCCTTGGTCTTCGCCTCTTCCTGGCCTGTCAGACGAAGCCGTGTAGCCGTTCCGGGGAGCGGGTAGGGCGCATATAGAATGCATGCTGGCCATAGTCCCTAGGTTTAATTACGGGGCAAAGACACATGTTGAGGGTGCCGTGGAAACATAGAAACAGGAAGTGAGCTGGGGCTTCGGAGGACAGGGGACCTCTGGCCGCGGTAATAAGGAGAAGACAGTCCTTGACCTCAGTCCCAAAGCAGGAAACTCAGCAAGAAAACGTGTCCAGCCATAGTTTCCAAGGCTGTGCTGCAAGTGGAAGGCTATCCCAGACAGGGGAACGATCAGAGGCCAGTGGTAGAAAACAGGTACACTGACCAGCCTGGCTGGAGTCATGCCTGAACACACGGGAGGTAGCATGGCTTCTGTCTTTGAAAACTCTGACGGAAGCCCGTAAATGAACATTAAGCCATCTGGCCAACCCATCTTCGGACCTCAGTGTGGCAGCCCTCTTGAAATACCTGAGGTCAAGTGAGCCGGTTGCACGTTGTGAAAGTTTTCAAGTGAACGTCCGAGCCTTTTGCTGCGCACTAATCCTCTGTGTCTGCTCCATTGCAGGTTTGTGTACAGCTCGGGGATGAAAAGGTTGACTTTAAACCAACAGTATCTAGCAGCATTGCGCCAAATTGCCATTGTGTTTCTGTCCACCCAGAATGTCGTGGCTCCTGACCTCACATTGGTTCATCAGTGTGCGGTTCTTTTGGGTTCTGAGGGGGTTTTGCCATGTATGCTTGTATGACCAAGTCACCAAGGAAATAAACAGGATATCCATGTTTGTCACCCTTTGTGAACGTGTATTTGGTATATTTGAGTTGGTGGTTTGGTTTGGTTTGGTTTTGGTTTGGTTTCTTTTTTTTTTTTTTGGTATGTGTTCTTTTGGAGGTGATTTTCTCTCTTTTCTTCTTTGTTTCTCCCTCTCTTTTTTCCTTTTTATCTCTTTCTTTCCTTTGTTGAGACAGAGGAACAAAGCAGTTAAAACTACCGAGGCTGGAGACCCAGAGCCACGCCCCTCCCCTGCCTCCACCCCCAGAGCGGCCTCCATGCCTTCGCATTGCTGATCCACAGGGGCAAATACTAACGGACAACAAGTCTGGAATCTTAGTGGTTAGGGAAAGGGAGAGAAGAAGGGGTGACGGCCCCTGGCACTTGGAGACCAGAAAGAGAGCCAAACACAAACAAAAAGAGCCCCCAAGCCCGGAAGGAAGCTGGGAAGGTCTTTACCGCTGGGATCCCATGAGAAACGTCTCTGGCGCGGCCCAAATCGCATCAGACCGTTAGCATGGAGGCCGAGGGTGGCCTGGCCTTGAGCGGTTGCCAGGCGGACCGTCTCGGTGGGAGCCTTCTCTTTGGTGTATAACTCAGCTCCCCTCTTACAACCTGGAAAGTTGGTTGCCTTTGTCATCCTGCGGGTCCTACCCACAGACTGAACACCCAGCAGTGGTGCACGATGCTCGTCACCTGTCATTCTCATTTTATATTGTGCTGCACACGGTGGTTCTTCGGACACACACATACACGCACACGCTTTTCCCTGTCAGCCTCTTTGACACAGGCAAGAAGAACAGGGGGTGGTCTTGGGCCCTGCCTCCCTCCTAACCTTCTCCTCCTCCCTGGGCATCCTCAGCCCCTATTTTAATTCTTGATCATGTAGGAATTGTTTTGGGTAAATGTTGATATTATTGTTATTATTATTGTTATTATTATTAATAAATAAAAACAAAAGGAATTTTTGTTTAAAAGAGAAACGTTTAACCAGATTCTGTTCTATTTGAATTGTGACTTGCACCTTCTGCCCCAAGTATTTGATGTAGACGTTGTACTCGTGAGCAGCTCGTACCCGTGCCAGGGACAGGTGTAGTGGCCCCCCGCCCCCACCCCCGGGGAGACGGTGCGCACGTGACAGCGAGCCGTTGGCCACTCTCTTTGTGTTTCTTCACCGTTAGAAACCAAAGTCTTCTCTGCTGGCTGGGGGCTGACGGCAGCTGGTCCATCTCCTCCTCATCTTCAAAGCAAGAAGGAGATGTTCAATATTCTGACTCTTGATCCTTTTTCCTGGGAAAGCAAAGTGAAGGGTCCCCCGTCTGCTCCTAGTCTTTCATCCTGAATTTGCACAGAAGAAAGCGGGTGTCCAGCATGGCCGTCCTGATGTTGCTGACAGGATTCCCATGCAGCTTGTCCTCACGGAATCTGGCAGCTCAGCTCCTGGACCCGAGGTCCTGCGAGTGGATTTCTCCAACGCGAGAGCCCTTCTCGGGATCTGTCCCACGTTTCCATGGTCCCCAGTCTCCCCTCCGCTTGGTAAGGCCTCCAGCTCCCACCAGAAGGAGGCGACCCGGAAGGCCCGAACAGCTACTGTGTGACTTCGCTGGGCTTGTTCCAGCTCCCAGCCCCCGCAACCCGCCCCCCCGCCCCCCGCCCCCTCGCTCCCGCGCTCAGCTTGTTCTGTTTACATGGTACTGTGCTGATGGAAGAACAGGCTGCCCTCTGCCAGCGACCCCCGGGTGAGAGCCAGTGAGCCCGTTAACCGTGCCATCTTGCGAACTACACTTGTAAAAGATCATTGCTTTGTATCGTAGTAACCGATATGCGCCGTATATGTTGAATGTATATGAATATAATTTCCTATTTCTGCTCTTTGAAAATGTCAGAAGTATTTTTTTCTTTCTCATTTATGTTGAACTAAAAACGGATTAAAAAAGAACTCCAGACCCAAATTGTGGCATTAAGACTTTTCGTCTTTTTTTCCCCCCTGGTGGGCAACTTACAAACTTACAACTTAAGACCTTGGTTGGACAGTAGGGGTTTGTGAAAATAAAAACCTGATTACGATCTTATGTTGATATACTGTTTGCCTTGTGGTTCAGAGTCTAGCTGGCAGAAGCATCCAGGTGGGTGGAGGGTGGAGGCTGAAGAGGCCTACTAAGCCTAGGGTGGAGCTTTGAGCAATCCATTATCTCACTCCACCTTGTCAAGGAGCGTTCTCTAGGAGCCTAAACTCGGCCCACACTGTGTCCCCAGTCACCCAGCTTGGACTCTGCCCCCTCAGAAGGGAGCCTTTGAGTGTGCCGAGTCAGAGGGAAAACAGACTCCTTGGGAGGGTACTTTTCAAGGAGTGGAAGGAGGTCCTAAAAGACCTGGGGCCTTGGCGAAGCGACCCCAATCAGCCCAGTGATGGGATGGAACATTTCTAGCTTTCCTCTTTTTTCGCACCGGGACTCCAGAGGGCAGGATGGAATTTCCAGCATGGCCCCAGGCCTGGCTAAGAGAGAGCTGGTTGAGGCGCTCCTGTGAAGAAAGATTACTGAAGCTGGAAATACTGGGTTTGTAGAAAGAAGAGTAGGCAGAGGGAACCTAGAAGAGCGTCGGCACCCATGGTGGACAAGAAGGTCACCGCGGGACCGTTTAGAACAGAAAGAGCCTTCCAAGAAGGGTCTCCTAGAAATCGTCTGAGTGTGTACACATTCCTGGAAGGCTTGAGTGAGCGTCTCTGGAGGCACGCAGCGACACATGCAGGTGCCTTCTGCATCTCATAACCACCTCTGCGGTGGCACTGCCCCCCGTGAAATCAGCCCGGGCACCTTCAGGCCAGAGGTGGGCTGAGCTTCGAGAGGAAGGAGGCTGCTGCCCTCCTGGAGAAAGGCCAGAGATCTGAGCTCTAGAAGGTAGAAGCCATGCCCGCAGATCCTTCCCGGCCCTTCCTTCTGACTTCGTGCTGTCCCCCACCCCACCCCGACCGCGGAGGCGAGCACTCAGAGGGCCGGCGTGCCTCCACTCGTGCTGGCCACAGATGAGCTGCCTGCACCTCGGTCTCCTGAGCCGGAGGGCAGGAGAGAGTCGCGTTTGGCAGGTTACAGGGCCCTGCCCTAGGGCCTAAGTTGGGGCTCTCTCACCAGGAGCTGCGACCCAATTGCCGAAAAGGAAACATGGGGGTGGGGGCCCCTTCCCCTGCTCCGTCTGAACCATCCCAGCCCCAGGTCTCCCGTCTCTCCGTTCAAATGTCCTGAGCGGGGTCTGTGATACAAGGCCAAAGCCTCAAGAGTTAGTTACTCTTGGGTCTCCTCCCAAGGCCCACACCTTCAGATGCCCCTTTACCGTCCTGGTGACCGCTCCTTTCCCGTGCCAGTGTCATTCATCGAGCAAATATTTGTTGAGTGTCTGTTATGTGCCAAGCCTAGCAGGGGACAGAGTCCTCCCAGGTGTAGACTGACCAGTATGACATGGGGACGGGAATTGTGAAATGAGTCGCTCCCTAATCATTCTGAGCAAAATCCACTCCTGCAGTCGGCTAGCAGCTCTCCAGCATGTGTCCGGGGACGGGGGCGGGCAGGGTCGGGGCTTGGTGACCTTCTTCAGAAACAGTCACTCTGGAGAGTCCCAAGATCAAGGAAAGAGGGTGCTGGGACTAAGGGCCCACACTGGTGGGCCTTTGCTAAGCAGCTCATGCAACCCATGGGCCCTCGAGGCCTCTCACAGGCTGGCGCCCGGGCTGATTCTGACATGTACAAAGCCTTCCTTCCCCTCCCAAATCCTAGTAATGAGGGGCTTGAGCTAGTTTGAGGCAAACATCTTCCAACGAAACGGGAGTAGACCGACACACTAGTGAACAAGTACAGCGAAAAAGACTTCTGCTTGCGAGGATGCTATCAACAGCACTCCCTAGCCCGATGCCTTGAAATCCCTGAGCTGGGAAACTGAGAAGCCCCTGATCAGCACACACGGGCTAGGGGCGCCGGGGGCCCTGCTGCTGGTGGCCTGACAGCACCAAGTGCTAATGGCTGGAAGCCACGGGCAGCTCTTGGCAGCCCTGAGCGGCTGTCTTCTCATAAACAAGACAACAGCAAAAATATCTGGCTGCCGGGCCTTCCAGGGACGATCGTGGAAATGCTTCGGCCACTGAGGAACTACACAAATGTTGGAATTAGGTTTAGCCATAATAATCATTTCAGTAATAAACCAAAGTGTACCAATGGCGGGTAGCTTGGAGTCCAACCAGTAAGCTTCTGAGATCCCCCCGTGTGCTGGCTGGGGCGAGCTCTACCCGCAGAAAGAAAGGAGCCTCTCTTGGCCCCAGGAAGGGACCAGCCTCCCCACCCCCCCCCACCTCCCCAGCTCTTTACACCACAGGCAGAAAGCTGGGCTGGCTAAGTGGCAGCCCAGGCAGACTGTTCAGGGAGACCAGCTCCCTCTCTGCAGGGCCCCATGGACCTCTGTGGCTGGGTTGGTCCAGGAGCAGACGTCCCGAATCCCAGCAGCTGCAAGTCAGGGCCGCACAGAGAAAATGTGAGTCCCTGCCACGTCTGCTTCCAGAAGCTGGGGTCTTAGCTCTGGTCTTTGAGGGCAAGTGTTTTTAGTGGGAGCAAGGGGTGAGAATGCCAGAAATTGGGGTTCAGGGACACAGAAGAGTTACCAAGCGCCAGCTGCCTTCCGGTTTTGCGACAGATGTTCAAATGCAGTGCTTAAAACAACACACATTTATTATCTCAGGACAGTTCTAGAGGCCAAAAGTCCCAAGAGGTCATACTTGGTCATACAAAGCTAAAATCCCGGTGTCAGCAGAGCCGCCTTTCTTCCGGAGGCCACAGGGGAACATCTGTGTCTACCTCGTCCTGCTTCTGGAGGCGGCCCACACCCCCCGGCTTACGGCCCCCTACACATTGCTCTGACCTGAGCTGCTGTCCGCTTGTCTCCTCTGACCACGTCTCCTGCCTCCCTCTCGTATAGTTAAGGACCCTTGTGCTGACATCGGGCCCACCTGGATAATCCAGGGAAACCACCCATCTCAAGGTCCTTATAATCACATCTGCAAAGTCACAGGTTCCAGGGCTTAGGACCTGAACATCTTTGTGGGGGAGGGGTATTAGTCTGCCTGCCGTGCACACCACCCCTGCCGTGACGCTAGGGATGGGGTGTTCCATCCTTGTCTTCATTCAGCAGATAGGGGACTGAGGAGGACAGAGGTTCTATAACTTGCCCAGGGCCACACAGCTAACGAGGGGCAGAGCTGGGATTCAAACCTAAGGCTGTCGAGCTCCAAGCCTTCTTATCTGCGGTGAAGGACAGGAGCCTGGCTGCAATGGCGGAGGCCCGGGGCCCGGCAGCTCTGGGGCCTGGCTGACAGTAGGGAGTTTCCTGGGTAGACGGTGAAGGGCATATTTCTGTTCTGGGTCTATACATCCAGAGCCCTGAGTGCAAAGTTCAGCCCTGCCTCTCACTTGCTGAGAGACCAGAGACCCAGAGCAAATTCGGTCCCCACCCTCCAGTTTCCTCATCTGTAAGATGGTAGGGAGGGGAGAGGCCGGAGTAGTTGATCTCACAGTCCTCTCGGCTTGGGCCTCCACAGCTTCTGTGACTCAGGGCCCATCAGGGAGCTGGGGCTGGAGGTGCTGGGCCTTCCAGGAGACCCCTCGCAGAGCGGCGCTGCAAACACCACTGAGCACACGGCACTTTGCACTTATTTACACGACTCTCCGGGTCCTCCAACAGCCCAGGCCATTGTTGTCTCCATTTTACTGATAGGAAACCAAGGCTCAGAGAGATGACATAACTGGCCCGAGATCCTCCTCCAGGATTTTGCAGATGGGAGGCGAAATGAAGTGAGTAACCAACCAGGTCTCCTGCGGCCTTCTTCTGCAGAGGTCCTTCCCCCCTCCCACTCCTGCACCGGGGACCCCTAAAGCCTGGTCTCCACTCTCACTGTGTGCGCCCACATGTAAACACCGACAGTGCAAAGATACATGGATTCACTTAAGTGACTGCCCTTTGTTCTGACATGATGCCCTTTCGTGATGTTAAAAAAAGATCATTTCTTTTGTGAAGTGCTGCTCACGGGAGACGGGTGGGGTTTGGGGGGGGATGGGGAGACCATGGGTAACGTTTTTACATGACAAAATCAAAAGCTGGCAACTCCGTGTTGGTCTCCAGAATTTGTTTTGAAATGTCAGAGGTCCCGGAAATCTCAGTCTGGGAGCCCCGAAGCCCTCTCCACTCTGCCCAGGCCACTCCATGGCCCCACAGTCCCCTTCGGGTGAGCATAAGGCTTTGGGAGGTCTGGGAGGGCCTGGAGAAAGGTCTGCTGACCTGATGGGACAAAAGAGGCCACAGGGGGTTGGGGGGAAGACGGTCTGCTGCCTTTGGAGGGGAAGGCCAGGGTGGGGGCAAAGCGATCTCCCTGGAATGCAAGGGGGCGGTGGGGGAGGACATCTCCCAAGGGGAGGAGTCCCAGCCATCCCTGGCCGGCCGGTGTCTCTTGCTTCCGGCCGCACTGGCATGGCGGACAATGGCGGGCACGCATCCCCCCTAGGAGAAGCGATGGGTGCAGATGACCCCGACCCTGAGGGCCTGCAAGCCTGCACCCACCCCCTCTGGCCCCCGCCTGAACCCTTGATCCCTGGCCCTGCAGCCCCCGCAGCTTCCTGTTTGCCCACTCTATTTGTCCGGCCCTGGGGACAGAGCTGATCCTTGAACTCTAAGTTCCACATGGCCAGGACGGGGGAGCCTTAGCAAGGCCTGGGCTGGGCTTATCAGCCTCCCAGCCCAGCCCCTGCCTGGAGACATAAATAGGCTGGGAGAGCGGGCGGCTCAGAGACTGCTGGACTCCTTGAGGTAAGTGCGGCTGCCTGCTCCCCGGCTCCGGGCATCGGAGGCTGAGGCTCTGGGGTGCAGGCTCCAGTCTCTGCCCCATGCCGGGGCTCTGGGTACCGAGACCCTCTCCCACTCTGTGCCCTGCCTCCTCCACCCCTGGCTGAGTGGCGGGGCCGGGCGGGGGGAGCATTGGGCTCCTCACACTAGAGGCCTGGCCCACTCAGCCGGGACCCTCTTCTCCTCCAGGTCACCCACGTCCCTCCAGGATGAAAGCGGTGGTGCTGACCTTGGCCGTGCTCTTCCTCACGGGTAGGTACCCCCCAACCTAGGAAGCCAACCATGGGGGGGCGGCTTCTCCTTAAGTCCCTGTGGGCCACCCTCCTGGGCCCAGGGAACAGGATTTCTCACTCATTCCCTTGCCCCTGCCTCCAAACCTGGCATTTCAGCTCTGAGCCCAGTCCGGAGCTGGCCTGATCTGGGTCTCTCCTCTCACCTCCAGGGAGCCAGGCTCGGCATTTCTGGCAGCAAGATGAACCCCAGTCACCTTGGGATCGAGTGAAGGATTTAGCCACCGTGTATGTGGACGTAGTCAAAGACGGCGGCAGAGACTATGTGGCCCAGTTTGAAGCCTCCGCCTTGGGAAAACAGCTGAAGTATGGACCCAACCTGGGGCCGGGGCACCGGGGGCGCTGGGGGACAGGGGCAGGGGTGGCTGGTCCTGCCGGGCAGAGAGGTCTGTGGGAAGATGTAGCCAGACTGGCCAAATCCCCACCTGCTATTTCCTGGGCCCCAAAGAAGGCCTGGAAAAATCCAGAATGGGATCCCCAAGCAGGAATGAGATCCTGCAAATAACCAGCATCTCAGAACCCATTTTAGGGAGGATAAGATCTGTAGCACCCTAGCGAGGGGCTGCCGGGTCAGCAATCACAGCACCACCATCTGCTTGTGAGTGCGGCAAGCCCCTTCCCGTTCTTAGCTCCCTCCTCCTCTCCTGGCCAGCGACAGGGATGGCCGTCTCCAGACAGGAGGATGGACTCCAAGTATAGTGACGAGGTCTTTAAGGCCCAGCTTTGGGGACAGACAAGACAGGGCACCCAACCCAGCTCCGTCTCTCCTAGCTCCTCAGTCCATCCGAACCGTGGGACCCGGCGGTGGTGTGTGCGCGGGAGGCTGTCCTGGGGGAGGAGGTGTGTGGGGAAAGCGAGGCAGGGCTCCGGCCCCCCGGGGTTGATGCCCAGCAGGGACAGGTACTGCTCGGGCCTCACCGCAGACGGGCCGGGGCGCCGGGCCCGCAGCTCCGGGGCTGTCCGGGGTGCCGGGGAGGCCACCCCTGAGCCCCTCGCTCGCCCCTTCAGCCTGAAACTCCTGGACAACTGGGACACCTTGAGCAGCACGGTGGCCAAGCTGCGCGAACAGATCGGCCCGGTCACCCAGGAGTTCTGGGATAACCTGGAAAAGGAGACAGAGGTGCTGCGGCAGGAGATGAACAAGGATCTGGAGGAGGTGAAGAAGAAGGTGCAGCCCTACCTGGACGAGTTCCAGAGTAAGTGGCACGAGGAGGTGGAGCTGTACCGCCAGAAGGTGGCGCCGCTGGGCGCGGAGCTGCGCGAGGGCGCGCGCCAGAAGCTGCAGGAGCTGCAGGAGAAGCTGAGCCCGCTGGGCGAGGAGCTGCGAGACCGCGCGCGCACCCACGTGGACGCGCTGCGCGCGCAGCTGGCCCCCTACAGCGACCAGTTGCGGGAGCGCCTGGCCGCCCGGCTGCAGGCGCTCAAGGAGGGCGGCGGCGCCGCCCTGGCCGAGTACCACGCCAAGGCCAGCGAGCAGCTGAGCGCGCTCAGAGAGAAGGCCAAGCCCGCGCTAGAGGACCTCCGCCAGGGCCTGCTGCCCCTACTGGAGAGCTTCAGGACCAGCCTGCTGGCCGCCGTCGAAGAGGCCACCAAGAAGCTGAACGCCCAGTGACGCGCCCCGGACCCGAGGGACCCCTCCCGGGGCTCCCCTTTCCGTCCATCGGGTTCTTAGAATAAACGTTTCCAAAGCGGGATGTCTGTGTTTTGAAGCTTCAGTTATGATTTTTAAACAATAAAATGTGCTCCAAAAACTGTAAATTCTTCTTTGGGCGGATGGGAGTGGGTGCGGGCCGGAGGAGGGACATCCCTGGGACAGCCCCGGGGGCGGGAGGGGGGGGCACCAGGGCCTTTGGCCAGAGGACAGGACTTCCCTGCCGATTTTGCAGCGGGAGCCCATCAGTCGGAACCTGGGCCCCTGAGGGCCTTCATTCAGAGTCGCGGACCTGCGAGGCCCGGCTGCTAGGAGCGAGGTAGTGTGTGGAGCCCCCTTCCCAAGGAGGCCTAAACAGAAAGGAATAAGAGAGGATCAGGCGAGGGGACAGACGATGCAATGCTAAATGCCCTGCAAGAGGCTCAAATGAGAACGGCAGCCCTGTCTGAGGAAGGTCAGGAAACAGGGCTCTCTTCCCCCGGTGTGTCGTCCCCCCCCCCCCTCCCCCGGCTCCCCTAGGCCAGGCCAAGAATCTCTGGCAGCCCTCTGGTTTGGGGCCAGCTGGGGTGGGCCTCAACGAGCCACTGGGGCTGGAAGGATGGGGGCAGGCTCAAACGAAGAGCTTGGCCTTTGCTCCTTCCTCCTTTAGTAATTCAAAAAATGAAGAAACAGATGCTTCCCTTTTCTTTTTTTACAAGGGCAGCATGCCACTCCTCACAGTCCTGCCCTTTCGAGAAAAGGCTGGTGTTTCCTCCCGCTCAGCTGTGTCAGCCAGCCATCCCACCCCTGGGGCTCCAAGCCCGAGTCGGAACAATAATCCCCATCTCTTCCAGGTAACCAGCCCATTTTTTATTTCCAAGATGCATTCATATCTGTCATCCCACTGCGTCCTTCCCCAAATCCTGGCCACACAGCCACCACATCCACGGCTCAGAGGAGAAAGCTGAAGCTTGAAGTCACTCGCCAAGCAAGGCTGAAGAGCAGGATGGGCTGAGTTGCCCCTTCCAGACCCATCCTGGATCTTTTTTTAAAAAAGCGTGTGGCCAGGCACTCAAGTTCACATGGCTGTGCACACAGGCATGCCTGTTCTCAAACATACACCCCTGTCACAGCCGGCCCCTCTCCACACTCAGGTACACGCACCCCCATGTGCGTGTACGTGGCTTCACAGATCAGAGACCTGGACAGTGCGCTGATGGAGCATGTTCCCCCAACAGGGCCTTTGGTGCCCTGCCCCTCCCCCAAACACCAGTGTGTCTTAAAAACTCTTGGATAAAGTTTGTCGTTCCTAACCATCCGGAGATGCAGTGGGTGTCAAGGCGAGATTTGGGTGAGAACACTGTCCAGGTGTGGGTACTGGGATCCCTGGCCCAGCTGGGCCAGAAGAGAAGCCCAGGTGGATTTCCAAAGACAGCAGATGTCTCCAAGTGGGACTAGATGTGCTGATGCCCCCCAGATCTGCCAAGGAGCCCTCTGGCTCCCAGCGTCCGAGTAACTGAGTTTTTTCTGTGTCAGCTGAGCAGAATAGGAGCAGCTAACCTGGGCTTGAGGCCCCGCTCTGTCGTTGGCAGACTCCGTGACATTGGGCAAGGGCTTTTCATCTTTCAGTTTTATCACTGGAAGAGCAAGGGCCTGCTCAAGTAGTCTGTGGTTCTGAGACTCCCTGACGTGAACATCTGTTGGCTGGTGGGGACACAAGGCAAACAGCCTCTGTTGGGTAACTTTGGGTTTTTTCTTAGCTTCTGGAACCCTGGAATCCCCCCTCCCCTACTCTGATTCTGGTCCCCGGGGGAATTCAGCTCAGCCTATAGCCACAAAGATGACCAGGTGTTGTGCACAGTCTTATTTCATTCATTCATTCAACAGATCTGCAGTGGAGGTGGTATTGTTGCATCCACTTTACAGATAAGAAACTGAGGCTGATATAAAATGAGGCGGCCAAGCCCAGAGTCTAGTTGTATCTTACTCCAACCTCTCCCCATTCAAGTCTGGCTGAGAGGGCCCGGGGCCTGGGTCCCACAAGTCAGCTCAGGCAGCCTGGCCCATTTCCACGTCCCAACATACATGGCACGCATGGGACACCCATCCCACTCACGGCAGCTTCTCATCCAGCTTTATTGGGAGGACAACAAGCTTGGGGGTGGGCCAGGTCTGGGGTGGGGTGGGAGGTGAGAATGTTGTCACTTTCAAGTGACTTTCGGGGCTGCCCAAGGAGCTGGCAGGGTGGATGGGTAGGAAGAGTTGGGCTGTCGAGGTCTCAGGAGGCATCAGAGGCTGGAGTTGGTTGGACCTCAGAAGCTGAATCCCAGAACCCAGAGAACTTGCCCTTAAACGTGCTCCAGTAGTCTTTCAGCGAACTGAAGCCATCGGTCATCCAGCCCCTGGGGGTTAAATCAGTAAGGGGAAGCAGTGGAGGTGGGGGTGAGAGCTCATCTGCCTCTCCCCCGACCCTCTCAACCTCACCCAGCAACGCCCCCGAGACCTCCAGCAGGGACCCTTTCAGCTGCCAGCCCAGGCAGAAGAGATGCTGAAGGGGGTGATGGGACCCTAGCGCAAGTCCAGCCTGTTTCTCCGGGTCGGGGCAGAACTTGGTGCCGCCCTGGGTCTGAGGCAAGCTGGACAGGAGTGACTGAGTGGGAGATGCGGAAGGCCCCGGCTGTCAGTTTATTCCAGGCGAATGAGGCCCACTAGAGTTGCACAACCTGGTGGCTCTGAGTGGGGTGGGGCAGAGGGACGCAGTCTCTCGTCTGGACAATCAACAGAGCATAAACAAGCTGTGTGATCTGGGGCGAGTCATTTAACGTCTCTGAACCTCGATCTTCTCATCTGCAAAATGGCAAATATCATACCCACTCCACAGCCAGTTCTGAGGGCTATGAGAGTCTGAATGCCTCAGCTACGGAACTGCTGGCTGACTCCCGGGGGCGGGGGCGTGGAGGTGGGAAAGGGTGCTGGGAGAAGAGAGGACTAGAAGGCAGGGCAGGGTGGGAGAGGAAGGATGGATTCTGCTGGACACCGGCCCCAGGGCTTGGCGCAAGGCAGAAACACGCTCACACACACACACACACACCAGCCGAAATTGGGTTGGGTGGAGCCTCCATGCCAACCCCCACCAGTAAAGCGAATGGCAGCAAGAGCTAACGTGGCCTTCCTCAGAGCCTTGCAGGGTGCCTAAAGGAGCAAGGAGGGCCCTCAGAGGGAGAGGAGAGGCCAGGAGGAGGAAGGAAGGATGCAGGCCCACCTCCGCCATCTCTCCCCCGGCAGCCCACGAAAGCCCTGTGCGGGACCGGCTCATAGAGCAGAGAGCCCGGAGGCTAGGAGAGGCGCAGGTCCTGGGAGAGCCACAGCCCACAGGGCCCTCCTGAGTCAGGGGCAGGAACTGACACCAAGCAGGGAGACGTGGGGGCATACCTGGCCCGCTGGGCCACCTGGGACTCCTGCACGCTGGTCAGCGTGTCCTGGGCGGTCTTGGTGGCGTGCTGCATGTATCCCTGCATAAGGCCCAGTAGGGAGGGGTCCTCTTCCTCCTGAGCTCCTGCCAGGAGAGCAGAGCTGAATGGGATGGGTCGCCTCTGGGGAACCCTTGGCTTCTGCCTAGCCACCCACCAGGGCCCGGGATCCTCAAGCCATCCCCAAGGGTCCTCCAGGCGGACGGCCACCCCCGCCCCAGCCCTAGCCCAGTCCCCGCGAGCTGCTTACGGACAGAGGCCAGGAGCACCAGGAGGGCAGTGACGAGGAGGACCCGGGGCTGCATGGCGCCTTTGTTCCTGCAGGGAAGCGTCCTGTGAGGGGTACCTTAGCCCCCTCCCCCACCTCTGGACCCTCCCCGGGGGAAGTGGTGTGGCCCCAACAGTAGGTCCTGAGCTGGGTCAAGCCAGGGGGAGAAAGGGCCCGCTGTCAGCTAATGCGGGAGATGAAGGGCTTTCAGCCTCCGGGGCCTCCAGAGCCAGACTGAGGGAGAGCGAGGGCCACAAGGGAGAGAGCAGAAAACCCACCAGACCAGGAATCAGGACACCTGAGTTCTGGCCTGGTTCCTGCCACTAGCATGCTGGGTGACTTGGGGTAGATCTCTGCCCCTGTCCAGGCCCAGTTTTCCTGTCTGGGGCAGGACGGGGCTCTAAGGCTCCTTGTGGGGCTAACCATGCAGAATGAGGGCAAAGTGTGCCCACTGGGAGCCAGTTCCAGTCCCAGCTGCACCACTACACTCTTTGTAGCTTTGGGCAGCTGTCCTGCCTTCCATGAGCCTCGGTGTCCCCCCAGCATGCAATCGGAGGTGGGGGCTGCTTCCCCAGCCCCACGGCCTCCCTCGCCCCAGCCGGCTCTTCTCCAGACTGTGCTGTGAGGTCTGGGCAGGGACCCTCCTCCGCCCCTCTCCATCCTGCTCTCCTCTGCCCTCACCCTCCTCCTCCCCAGGGGCCGTTACCTGGAGCAGACGCCTGGGATGGACTGAGCAGGCAGACAAGAGGGCTCTGGCCCGTTTTATATCGTCCGCAGGGCCGGGGGCACGGAGGGCTCAGTGAGCCGGGCAAAGGTCACCTGCTGATCGGTCTAGCCCAGGGCCCAAGGCAGGCTGCCCAGATGCAGCCAGGCCTGCTGGGAGAGTTGGGAAATCTCTGGGTCCCCCCTGTGCCCACCCTGCTCTCCTGCTGCCCTGCAGCCCAGAGGGGCTCGGGCACTGGGGAGACCCCATTTCCTCCAAGCAGCCCGGCTCCCCAGGGAGAGGCTGGTGATAGGGGAAAGGGATTAGGGCACAAGCCCTCTGGGCCCACCTCAGCCCTTCACACGTGGCTTGCGGGTCCCTCCCCGCCCCCAGCCCCCTCGCCCTGCAAACCGCCTGGAAGGGGTGGGGCTGAACTGAGCCGGTGATGGGCTCCTTCAGGCTTGGGAACAACTCAGTGTTGGGGTGGGGTGTATAGAGTGAGGTCACAGAAGACCTACGGGGAGAGGCTTGTGTGGGGAGGGCGAAGCAGTGGGGATTACACAGTCCCCTCCATAGCATCTGCACCTCTGCACTTGGGCCCCGGGTGCTGCTCACCCAGGAGCCTCCCCGAGCTGAGCCCAGGGCAGGGGTTGGTGGGAGAATAGCAAAGGCTGCTTGGAGCCCAAGGCCTTTGTCCCGCCCTTCCTCCCCTCCTCCTCCCCCCTGCCCTCTGGACCCACAGATAATATCCCCTGGGGCAGGAGCCCCGGCTCAAGGCTGAGGCCTCTGGCTGGGATTGATTTCCAGCACTGAGCACCTCTCACGTTGGGTCTTGGTTTCCTTAGCTTTGAAATGGCAGCCCTTATGGCCCCCTGGCTGGGCGGGGGGCTGGAAAGGAGCAAGGCGGCAGTGCAGCCCGTCTGGTAGGGAATGGGTGAGGAGGAGCTCTGCGGGGCGCGTCCGGGAGAGGCCTCGGGGCTTTCTTGGGGTGAGGTGTCCCTGGGCCCGCACTAGGAGCCTCAGCCTGGCTAGCAGGATCGGGGAGGCTAAGACTTTGGAGTCAAGAAATCCTAGGTTTAAACGATGCCTTTGACACTGACTCATATGACCCAGGGCCGGAGACCTAACATCTCAGAGCCTCAAATTTCCTCCCTTGAAAAAGGGGATAGAACGCCGATATGCCAAGAGTTGTGGTGCAAAGCAAATGAGATAAGTCCAAAGGAACTGGTGTGTGGAGGGGGCTTGATAAATCTCTCTTCCTCCCAAACACCTTGTCCATCCCCAGACAGCGTAGTCTGAAGGCAGGGGGAGCCCCCAAGGTAGAAATAGGGCTTTTGGCAGGCAGCCATCTTCTCCGGAAGAAACAACTAACCTGGCAATATGAAATCAAAGGCCCAAGAAAGTGGCCTGGCTCCACCCTCAGAATTCTTTTATTATTGACTGAGACTTGAAGTTTCTCCGTTAGAAAGTCATTCCTTTGACTTAGATCTTGTATTCTGTTAAAATGCAAATAGATTCCTGTGAAGTAGATACTAATAACCCCATTTTGTAGGTAAGAAACCTAAGACTTATGGGGCTGAGATGTACCCAAGTACACAAAGCTCATCACTGGTAGAGCAGGGAACCGGGATCCAGGTCTTCGAATACCTACACTGGTCCCAATCAGCTTGGGGATATGAGACCCTCGGGGATTTATCAGTCACTCATACACCTCTTCCTGAGCAGAATTTAGGGATGGGGTGGGGGAGAAAAGGAAGCCGATTTGGTCACTGAAGGATCTGAGCACTGGGGCGGGCAGAGAGCTACTGTGCCCGTGTCACTCTTCTGTTCTGGCCTGTCCCTCAGCCCCAGAGGTGAAGGTCACAGTGGGAATCCGGATTCCAAGCTGGGCTGGAGTACAAAGTCCTCGGCCCCTGGGCATGCTAGAATGGGCTGCCTGGATACCTTGGCCCTGGACCCTCCAAGTCCCTTTGCCCGTGTGTGTGCAGGGTCTGGAAGAACCTGTCCCCTCTCTTCTATGTAGCAATGGGCCCCCTGAGGCCAAGGAGGTCAGAAGTCGGGGGCAGAGAGACCCAGCAGGGGGGTGCTAAGCTGGGTAGAGCACCCAGGTGTGTGGGGCCACGCAGCAGGGGTGTGGCATGCCAGGAGTCCTGGGCTGTTTTCTCTCTCTCTCTTTCTTTCTTTCTTTCTTTCTTTCTTTCTTTCTTTCTTTCTTTCTTTCTTTCTTTCTTTCTTTCTTTCTTTCTTTTTTTTAAGATTTTATTTATTTATTTGACAGAGAGAGATGCAGCGAGAGAGGGAACACAAGCAGGGGGAGTGAGAGAGGGAGAAGCAGGCTTCCCGTCGAGCAGGGAGCCCGATGCAGGGGCTGGATCCCAGGACCCTGGGACCATGACCTGAGCCGAAGGCAGACGCTTAACGACTGAGCCACCCGGGCACTCCCCATTTTCTCTTTCAAAGTGCTCAGGGCACTTGAGTGCCTGGACCCTTCTGGGCGGTCTCAGTAGGGGCTATCTCTGTAGGGGCCCTCACAGTGGCCAGCCTGAGCTGCCTGGCCCTCCGTATTCTCTCCCTCCCTCCCAAGCTGGCTCCCCTGGAATGAAGAGTCTGCTCTGGGCCTGGCCCAAGACTGGCTCTAAGGAGTAAGCAGCCGAAGCAGTGGGTGGGGAGGGGTCGGGGGAGGAGGCTTGACCAGTGGGGGCCAATAATGGTCCTCTGGGGTTGGGCAGACTCTCCGAGCTTACTCGTGTCTGGGTGAGGCTTAGCACCCGAGGCTCTGTGACCCAGGGCCCTGCCAGTAGGCTGACCTGGGAGCCCCGATTCGGCCCTGCCAGCCGGAGGACCTGGAAATGCTAGCATCTGAGCCCGAAGAGACCCAGAGGCCCAGCTGGGGTCAGAGTCTCCTACTTCCATCAACAGCTCGAACACTCTGAGCCTGGGTGCTCATTCTCCCCTGCTCCCAGCACAAATCCATTCACAGCCTGATACCAAAGACGCCCGCTGACGTCAGGAGAGAAATGCATTCATCAATGGCATCCCCCCACGACACATCAGGACGCAGCACGCCCTCCTCAAGGCTGTGGCTGCTCACAGCAACCCGCACCAGTCTGCACCGGTCCCCTAGCGGCAGGCCCCAGCTCTGTGCCCACAGACAGTGGAAATAGTGGCGCGCTTAGGTGACTCTGTCCACGTCCGGCGGCTGCTCTCAGACACGCGCAGATAGGTGCAGACACTCCTGCTGCGTGTCCCCCTGGGCAGGCGAGACAGAGCCCGTCACCTGCTGGTGGCTGCTCGGACTCTGAGTCCCAGAGGTCTAACAGCAGCTGCAGTGTCCTCGGTGACTCATTGCTCTTTTCATCTCCAGCCCCAAAGGAAGGGATGGGGACACCGAGCACTGACCTTTGTGCCCACCCCGGGCCGGACTGTGCCTGACGTGGGAGCAGGAGCACGAGCGATAGGCCAGTGCTGCGGGGAGGGAAGGCTTTCAGGGGTGAAGCCTGGCTCGTGCTGGATGAGCACCTACTGTGCGCTGGGCATCGTTCCCAGCACAACACCGGTTGTCTCTCCGAATCCTCGAAGCCCAGCGGGCAGGTGCTCATCTCTGCCCAGCGAGGGCGGCTGAGGCTCGGAGAGATTAGGAGATCTGCCCTGTCCCCACAGGGACGGTGAGTGGGGAGCCTGACTCCAGAATCTGAGCCCCTCACAGCTGCTGGGAGGAAGGAAGAGCCGCTCCGGGGAGCAGGGAGCTCCCTGGTACGGGAGGCGACTGTGGGGGGTGCAGGCAGCAGAAGGCTTTCTAGCTGTCTTCAATTCCATGAGACATCAAGCCACTGCTGGAATATGAACCAAGGAGACCTGATAAGTCAGGGTCAACACAAGTGTGGTCTACGGGAGCCCAGCTTCACACCAGGCACTGCGCTCTTGCGCGGGAAGCCAACAGCGCCGTCGGTGGGATGCATCTGGTGGTCAGTGCAGGTGTCGTGGTCCAGCAGAGTGACCCACAATGACCAGGCTCCATTGTCTTCTTGGTGGATGGCTTTTTGTAATTGGGTGTACGACATCAGTTGTAGAGAATGTTAGACATCCTATAGAAGACCTCCTTGCCCCCTACCCTCGTCCCCTAAGAGGCTCAGGTCCCCTGCGATTCAGCATAGGCTGGCTGCTCCTGCCCAGGGAGTGTGGCTGGGCTGGGGGTGGGAATCAGGCCTCAGGCCAGCCGTTCTCCCTGCATGGGGTCCCCTGGGAGCCCCAGAGGGCCGGGCCTGACTCTGCCACTCTCACAGGAGGGGTGAGCACTCTACTGAGCCTCCTGCCGTGATCCAAACCAGGAAAACAATACTATTATTAATAACAACTATCTGTAGTGCTAACACTCTGCGTCAGGTATTATACGACTCACACCATGAGCAGCCCCATGTTTCATAGGAGAAACTGAGGCTCAGAGCTAGGCCAAGCTGAATCACGAGGCCCAGGGGACCCAGCTAGGCAATGGTGGGACAAGAAGCACACTTAAAATGAACCTGTTCGATACAGGGCCCCTGCCCACTCCACCAAACTGCCCAAAGTCTTCCAAGAGCCCCCTCCTCCTGGGCACACCTGGACCAGAGCTTGCTGTCCCCAGCTGTGGCCCTGGGTGCCCCAGCCCAGTGTCTTGTGCTCTGAGATGGAGGGAGTCAGAGTGGGGGATGTCGTGGGGAAGAGCTCTCTTCCCTGATGCAGACAGAGGAGGTGTGAACTTTGCCCCCCAAACCTGGCTCAGACCCAGAATTGCCAGCAGAGCCTCTGGGGCATTAGTCCCTGGCTCAGGGGTTCCCAAGGCCTCCTTTCTCCCACAGCTCATGGCTCCCCACCCTCCCTTCCATACTGGGTGGGGCATAAATACAGAACAGTGTCTTCTGAATGCTGCCTGAGCCCCGGTCGGCTGTCAGCTGCCACGTTGTCTTGGGTCACAAAAGTCCAAGAGGCCTCCTGGGCATGTGTCACCTTCCAGCGTGGAGTCACACTGGGGAGGGAGGTGGGGAGGGCGGCCTCGTGGGGGTTTAAATGTCTGGCTGGCTCCGAGGTTCAGTCAGTTCGGACAACAGCACAGGTGAGCTGCCTGAGAGCCTCTCTTCTGGCCTCCTTGACTCCAGGAAGGATCCAGTGCAGCACGAGGCTCTTCCAGCCCAGCGAGAAGCCCAGGATGTTCCTGAAGGCTGTGGTCCTGACCCTGTCCCTGGTGGCTGTCACTGGTGAGTAGGAGCTGCCTTTGGATGCGGCTCTCGGGCAGGAGCCATCTGTGGGCATCAAGTGGGCAAGGTGGAGAGTCTGGAGCCCAGGCAAGAGGACAGTTCCAAGTGCCTGTCATCTCCCAGCTGCCCACCTGCCACGCAGTTCATAGGAGGGCTGGCCTCTTCCCAACGTTCTGCCCACTGGCATTGGCGTTATCCCAGTTTTACACGCCCCTGTGGCTTTATAACAAGGGAAGCACAGAGGGGGAGATCAGCAGTTGGGCTCCCCCACCATCAGCCAGTCTGCAGCTCGGGGCTGGTGCAGAGGGGCAAGGAAGGAGATAGGTCCTTATGAATCACTCTCTGTTTCCTGCCTAGGTGCCCGGGCTGAGGTCAGTGCCAACCAGGTGGCCACGGTGGTGTGGGACTACTTTAGTCAGCTGAGCGACAATGCCAAGGAAGCCGTGGAACATCTCCAGCAGTCTGAGCTCACCCAGCAGCTCAAGTAAGAGGGGCACGACTTGTGGGGCGGAGCTTCTCAAAGGCCATGCAATGCGTTGGCAAGGGCTGAGCTCAGAGCCTGGGGACCTGAGCTTAGGCTACCCACTGCCCTGCCACTAACTTTCCCAGTGACCCTGAGGTCTCTAGATCTGGGATCCACATATCCAAACAGGGGGCTGGACTGATGATCCCTAAGGAATCTTCCTGCTTGAACTTTATCTAGAGTGTGACAGATGGCCACATCCTAGCATTGAGAGTCATGGGAGAGAGGGAGGGAGGGAAATGTCATGGGAACTGGGTCCTAACACATTCCAGAAGGAGCGGCCCCTGTGAAATCGTGGGAAAGGAAGCGGGGATATTTGGGAAGCCTCTGAGGGTGGGCATATGCAAGGAAACTAGTATTTCAAATCCCTAAAAGACTGGAAGCGGTCCAGAGCATAACATTCTATTAATGAACGTGATCTGGGTCCCAGCACACCTGAGCTGGGGAGGACTTCAAAGTCTGCCCTTTTTACTTTACAGGCAGGGGGAGGGGGTTGGGGGTGGGAAGCAAACTATTAGAGGGGGGTCCTGTGACTCAAGGTCAGGGGGAGAGTCAGAGATACAAGGTAATAACTTAGTCTATTACAGCCACTCTTTCAAACCATGATCTACCTGTGAACTCAGTACCCCCCTGAACACTCACTCACCTGTCTCGGGCAGGTGTGTATTCGACGAGTGGCGTATAAGGGGACAAGGTCCAGGCACGTAATGCCAAGTGTAACGGTGGCCCCCTTGTGTCCTTCTCTTGCAGTGCCCTCTTCCAGGACAAGATTGGGCAAATGAACGCCTACACTGATAACCTGCAGAAGAAGCTGGTGCCCTTTGCCACGGAGCTGCACGAACGCCTGCGCCAAGACTCTGAGAAGCTGAAGGAGGAGATTCGGAAGGAGCTGGAGGAGCTGCGGGCCCGGCTGCTGCCCCACGCCAACGAGGTGAGCCAGAAGATCGGGGACAACATGCACGAGCTGCAGCAGCGCCTCGGGCCCTACGCCGAGGAGCTGCGCACCCAGGTCAACACTCACGCCGAGCAACTGCGGAACCAGCTGACAGCCCACGCGCAGCGCATGGAGACCACACTGCGCCAGAACGTGGACAACCTGCAGGCCTCCCTGATGCCCTACGCCGATGAGTTGAAGGCCAAGATCGAACAGAACGTTGAAGAGCTCAAGGGGCACCTCACGCCCTATGCCGATGAGCTCAAGGTCAAGATCGACCAGAACGTGGAGGACCTGCGCCGCAGCCTGGCTCCCTATGCACAGGACGTCCAGGAGAAGCTCAACCACCAGCTCGAGGGGCTGGCCTTCCAGATGAAGAAGAACGCCCAGGAGCTGAAGGCCAAGATCTCGGCCAACGCCGATGAGCTGCGGCAGAGGCTGGTGCCCATGGCCGAGGTCGTGCATGGCAAGCTGAGGGACAACACCGAGGAGCTGCAGAAGTCGCTGGCCGAGCTGAGCAGCCACCTGGACCAGCAGGTGGAGGAGTTCCGGCGCAACGTGGGGCCCTATGGCGAGACCTTCAACAAAGCTCTGCTGCAGCAGGTGGAGGAGCTGAGGCAGAAGCTGGGCCCCTACGCAGGGGATATGGAAGACCACCTGAGCTTCCTGGAGAAGGATCTGAGGGACAAGGTCAACTCTTTTTTCAGCACCCTCGAGGAGGAAGAGAACCGGGACATGCTTGTGGCTGTCCCCGAGCTGCAGCTGACCCCAGTCCCTTTAGAGAGCTGAGCTGTCCCTGGTGCTCACGCCCTCCCACGGACACCTGCCCCGCCCGGCCACCTGTCTGTCTGTCTGTCCCAAGGCAGTTCTGGTACAAGGTTGAGGACACATGTCCAGTGGAAAATGACACTACCTCTCACGACTTAATAAAGCTGCTGAGAACCTAGTCCAGTCTGGTTGCAATGTGACTTCGCGGTTGGTGCGCCTGAGGTGGGACAAAACCACTGGCAAAGCTTAGCAGGGGCCTGCAGGGGAGGCTTGGAGGGGCACCAGGGCTGGGGAGACGAGACTGCCGGAGGGGCGAGGGCAGGGTGTGCTGAGAGGGGTGGAGGGGATGCTCTAAGGGGGAGGTGGAAAAAGATGTCACACATTACCCAAAGACGAAACACGCAGCCCGCTTCTATTCACTTAGCCAACAGCTGTTTATCGAATGCCCTCAGTGCGCCTGCCGCTCTTCTAGGCAGCAGAACAGTGAGCAAAAGAGCTTCTGTGGAGCATGGGTCCGACACTGTGCTCCACTCTGAGGGGGCCACGGAGGTAAGCTTGACAGGGTCCCTGGCTGTAAAGAGCTCACAACACAGTCGGGGAGACTGTCCCTCCTTCCATAAGCTCTTCTGGGCCTTTAACTTGACTTATTTAGGTGAATTTTGGTTTATTCCACGCCATCCCACTCCCATTAGAGGATTGATGCGTGCTTATTTCAGAAATGTCTTGACTGCTCGACCCATGGTCTCCAGAGTTCAGGAATGCAGCCTAGAGACAGGGACCCTCAGAGACTCAGAGCCCCCCTCGAGGAGGGAGCCCCAGAGAAGGACCAGTTCAAGCTTTGTCTCAAATGACTTGACATCCTGGCTGTTACCTCTGACCCCAAGTCTGCAAGTCCAGCTGAGCATCCCTTCCCTTCCCAGAGTGGGGTGCCGGCTTTTTAGGGTTTTCCTCAAAGACACCCAGAACATGCCCTGGGAGTAGGTTCTGGGGCCTCCATTCCCTCTATCCCTCCACGCCTCCATCACAAGGTGCCCCCAGGACAGGGGCCCACAGGCCTGGCCCACTCTGGTCCTGCTGTCAACCTGAGCACCTGCCTGTGGGGAAGGATTATGCTTGGGGATTCAGGCGAACCTGAATTCAGATCCTGGCTTTTCCGCTCACTCCTGGGTGATTTGGGGCAGATCATTTGACCTCTTTTG
>NW_027397081.1:13529659-13558172 GCF_003265705.2 Callorhinus ursinus | reverse complement strand
CCCCTGCACACCCGGCCCCCTCGCAGGGCAGGAACCTACCTGTGAAGACACCTTGACAATCCACCAGGCTCTTGGAGGTTTACTGGCTGGCTTGGGGGGAGGACAAACTAAACAAGGCACTAAAGGAAGTGGGGGCAGAGGGTGGACAGGTTTCTGAGCGGATCTGGAAGCTTCAGAGATATTCCCAGACCTCACCTGAGGGCCACTGGTTGAGAGTGGCCTCTGGGACCCCTGGAGGCCTTAGCGTCTCCTGGAGCATGGTCCATAGTATGAGTGCTAGATAGTTACCCCCACCCCCGGGCCTGCCTGCAGGTCTCTGAGGGTCCTGTCAGGGCCCTGGTCCACACTGGGTGAGGAGTGAGGAATGATGAATGCCTTCTCTCTCCTGCACCAAGACTTCTCACCTGGTCTCCAGGCTCCTGGGTCCCTGACCTGGCAGAGATCTGCCGGTGATGCCATGGCTTTTGGCTGCCCAGATTCTGAATCCCCCTTGCTTTCTTTGGGGGAATTTCTCAGCTCCCAGTCTTGGTGGGTGCTGGAGTCAGCCTTCCATGAGAGACGCTGAGCCTCTTACCCCCCAGCCCTCCTTCCTCTGGGGGGTGGCATGGGGCTACACTCAGCAATCAGGTGTCAAATCCCCAGACTCCGAATAAGGCCGGAATGCAGAAAAAAGGAGGGTGGAGAATCCTTTCTGGAACAAGCAGGGCGGTAGCCACCCCTTTGCAGCTGGGCTGGTGCCTCAGTGCAGGGCCAGCGTGGGCGGTGGCTGCCAGGCGTGCCGGGCTGGCCCAGCTCAGTGGTGGCAGCAGGCTTGTCCCCAGGGGTCTCATTTTGGGGAGTCCTCATGGCCACGTTTCTCCCTCAGCTTTCCTCATTCTTACTAAGTTTCCAAACCAAATACTCTAGTTTTCCTCAAAGTTTCCAGAAATATCAATTAAATTCATTTTTTGCTCATATCTTCCACAGTAGGTTTCTGTGACAAGCCATCCAGAACCTTGATCGGCATGTTCCTTTTCTCTCGCAGTGTTTTCTTCCCCCTTTGGTCCTCGGAAGCTGTGCTCCCATCCCTGGCCTGTTCCCGTTGGTCCCATTGGTTTCTCTGAGACATAACTTATCAGTCCTTATTAGGGCTGGTTCCATCTTTTAAGGAAAGCTGTCTCGCTCTTTTGTTCTAAGCTGGTGTGTGGGGCTGTGTCTCCAGCAACCCAAGGGACATCTCTAGCACCTAAGACAGTTGGACAGCTGTGCCCAGCTTGGGCAGACAGCCCCATCCACCCTTTCCATAGGTGCTCTGACAACCGGGCTCCGGTCTCTCGTGAGCTCCTGAGTTCAAGAAGCTCTGATTTGGTTTGGGGAATCTGTTTATGAGAAGAAGTGCAAGCTCTTTTAAGCAAACAAAAGCGAGGCTCTGAAAATTATGCATTATACCACCCCGTTAAGAAACACACGTGGGTATTTGTATGTGCATGTGTAAGGAGGTAAAAAGTCTCTTAGGTCAACAGCTAGACCTGGAGTTCTCGTCAGAGAGAGGATCGCATTTGGTGGTCCATGCTGTCTGCTAAAGAGGAAACACCGAGGAATTGGCTGGAAGGAAACATATGGCTTCAGCTGCTCCGTGCATTCCCCGTGCAGGTGTTTGAGGTGGTCATAAACAGTAGGAAAGGGGGGGAGGCCACAGAAGGGAAAATAGGTAATAAAAGAGGAGGCTAAAGCTCCCCCCCCCAAAAAAAATGATGGCCAATGAAAACTGTCCGGGATCAGGTGATCAGAACAGAGGCATGGCAATAAAGTGATACTCTGTGCTTACTAGTGCTAGATGCTTTAAAAAAAAAAACACACAATATATGTACCACATCGACTCATATAATCCTCACAACAAACTGTGACATCAAAGACGCAGACGGGGAAAAGGCAGCTCAGAACAGTGGAGGTACATCTAGCAAGTGGTGCAACTGAGATTCGAACCCGGGCCATCTGGCTACAGAACTATACCTTTAATTCCCAGGCTGTGGTCCCTCTAAGGTGAGCCCAGCAGAGTGAGAGAAGTGGAAGCCCTGCCGAGAACCTCCGTAGCGCAGGGGGTCCCAGGGGGCAGGTGGGTTGTGCCGGCTCACATTCGAATCCCCATAACCAGCTTACACGGAAGAAAAAAATCTGAAAGCTTAGGTGGTAAATTCATCAGGGCTCATTTCAGAAAGGTGAGGTTTTGCTTTCCACTTTAGGTATTTTATATAATATTTGGGATTTTAAGATACTATTCAGGATTACTTTCTTCTGGTTTTATATATGTGCGTGTGTATATATATAACATAAAATTTGCCATTTTAGCCATTTTTAAGTATACAATTCAGGGACGTTAATTACATTCACAATCTTGTACAATCATCACTGCTATCTCCCAAATCTCTTTATCATCCCCAAACAGAAACTCTGTATCCCCTAAGCAATTCTCCATTACCATCCCCGAATATTTATCCTTTTGTGTCTGGCTTCTTTCACTTAGCATAATGTTTTCAAGGTTCATCCAGTTTGTAGCCTGTACCAGAAGATCTTTCCTTTTTAAAGGCTGTATGATATTCCGCTGTGTGTTTCGACCACATTCTGTATATCCACTCAACCACTCATGGACTCTTGGGTTGTTTCCACCCTTTGGGTGTTGTGAATAATGCTGTTATGTGTAGAAATATCTCAAGTCCCTGCTTTCAATTCTCCTGTGTGTATATCCAGAATTGGAACTGCCAGATCACATGGTGGTTCAGAACTACTCCAGGACCCAGGCTTTAACCACGTAGCAAGCCCGAAGCACCTAAACCCAGAAGAACCAAGTTCTAGAGGCCCCTGAGAGTGTGGGACAGGGGGTGTTTCCCGGTCCTTGGTGCAGCCCACATCAATTTCTCCCCAAGCAGGGCTCCAAGAGGCCAGCCCGATCTCAGGCCTGAAGCTCCCCCAGGTACCTCTGGCTCCTCAGGTGACCTGGACGCCTCTGCAGGCATGGGTTAGTGCCCCCAAAGGGGTGTCAGCCAGCACTGACGTGGGCCAGGCTGCGATCCTAGACACACACCCGCACCCATCCCCGAAGCTCAAAGGTCAGAAGTCATCGGAAAACATCAAAGGGGTCACTACCCCCAAGGTGTCTGGTATATGGAACGGCCCCGATTAGGGAGAAGAAAGCCCAGCAAAGCCAAGGAAGGGTCTGGGGGTCTGTTCTCCTCCCATACCCACAGGGCCTTGCTGCTGTGGAGGGATTGTCCCAGCTCGGTTGAAAGCAGCTCCTGCCTGGGAATGTGTGTTCTCTTGGTGTTATCACAGGACACCCTGTGCTCCCAGAACAGAGAGCACAGGCAGGGGCATGTTCTGGGGAGAGAAACAACAAGTGTGGGGTTATCTGGGGACTTCTGTGTCTGGGAGCATGGAGGACAGAACCATGGTTATCTGCTGTGTGATAACAAGTGGCTAATGATGGAGGGGCACAGTCAGAGACCCCAGCACTGCCCACGTCAGAGGGGTGAGGATTTGGGCAGCTGGTTCTGAGATGGGAAGTGAGTGATGTGAGCTGGGACCTATGCACCAAATCACAGGCCATGAGGTTTGGAAGGGATCTCCTTGTCTCTCAGTCCAGTCCCTTGACACCATCTCTAACACACAAACACGACTCTTCACTAACAGGTATCCCGTTCCTTTTTCCATCGCTATCCAGCTTCCTGCCTGGCTCCAAGATTGATCCTCCTCTCTGGCTCATGCCCTGCATGGTCTCTCTCATAGCAAGAGGGCTGACCCGTGTGATCAAGAGGCTACTGTGGAAGTCATGGTGTATGACCCCCAAGGCTGGGTCATCAAGGGCACTGTGGTTTCCACCTTGCTTTCCCCTGGATCATTGATGCTGAGGGATGATAGGGAGGAAAAGCCGCCCCTCCTCAAGAGCCAGCACCAACTTGCCAGCCACACGAGTGAGCCGCGTTGGAAACAGATGCTTGGCCAGGCCTTCGGATGACTATAGCCCCAGCCAACATCCTGCCTGCAACCTCGTGACGGATCCTGAAGCAGAACCACACAGCCTCTCGCCTCACACTCAGAGGAACTGTGAGGGATCCTATGATGTTAAGTTTTGGGGTGACTTGTTATGCAGAATAGCTAACTGACACACGTGCCTCGCACAGTGCCTGGCACCCGGTCAGCTGTTTGAGTGCATGGGTCCTGCTCAGTGTCTGAACACCTCCACTGACAGCCAACTTACCATCTTCCCAGACAATTGATTTTATCTTTGAACAACTCTGTTACAGATTATCAAAATTACACTTGTTCTTTCTCAGTATGGCTTTGGTGGTATTTTTATTCCTCTTGCGAACCATAGAATAATTATAATCCCTTTACATATACGTTCTGCCCACAGGCAATCTACCTGGATACTCCTTTCATGGAATCCCAAACCTTGTGGACAAAATTGAGCCAGAGATGTGCCATACTTCACAGCGGCCTTGGGATGAATCATCTCGGCTGGTTTCTGAGAGGGCGGAGGTTCTGCCGATCTTGCTTATTCTCATATGATCAGTGCTTAGCACAACAG
The DNA here is from genome assembly GCF_003265705.2 of Callorhinus ursinus. Classification (NCBI taxonomy): domain Eukaryota; kingdom Metazoa; phylum Chordata; class Mammalia; order Carnivora; family Otariidae; genus Callorhinus; species Callorhinus ursinus. The sequence continues at coordinate 13,553,608 of NW_027397081.1, read as the reverse complement.
CTAGAACTTAGTAGGTGCACAATAAATATTTGTTGAATAAACTAATGCATTCAGTGAATCTTTGTCTCACGTTCAGTTGCACAGGACAGGTATATTCACCTTTACCAGGTAATGCTGGGTTGTTTTATAAGCTGCACCCTTTTTCTTTAGCTCTTCCAATAATAGGAAACTTCTGGACAAGTCTTCCAATTTTCTTATCTTTTGTCTCATGTCTTCCTGCTCTGTATGCTCCATTTTCTGGGAGACTTCTTCACCCTCTATTCAATTTTTTTGTTTCTGCAATCACATGTTTATTTATTCATTTATTTTTTAAAAGATTTTATTTATTTATTTGTCAGAGAGAGAGAGAGAGAGAGAGAGAGGGAGAGTGAGTGAGCGCAAGCAAGGGGAGTGTCAAGCAGAGGGAGAAGCAGGATCCCTGCTAAGCAGGGAGCCCAATGTGGGACTCGATCCCAAGACCCCGGGATCATGACCTGAGCCAAAGGCAAATGCTTAACTGACCGAGCCACCCAGGCATCCCTGCAATCACATGTTGAATTTGTAAGAGCTTTTAAAACATTCTGTGAAGTTCTTCTATCATATCCTGTTCTAGTTTGATCAATGTAATATATTTAACTCTCTGATGATATTCATGGTATTTTTAAGTGTTCTTTCTGTATAGCTATTGTTTTCTTCAAGTTATTTTTTAAATGTTTGGTTTGTTTTGGGTCTCTATCTTTCACATTAGGACCTGTCCTCAAATGACTGGTAATCTTTGCTTGTCTGCTTAAATTTAAGAGTGGGGATTTTAAAGCTGATGTGAAGCTCCAAGTGCATGAGTGGTACTTGTTGATTGTGAGCATCACTGTAGGGTGATACACTGGGATGTTTAGCCGGGGAACCCCTAACATAAAAGGATTTAGGTATTTCCTTTTGAGTTGGTCCTGTGTCCTTCGGAAGTTTCTCCCATTCTTCTCCCTGGAGGGTAAAGGCCTGGATACCAGTGTTCTTGGGGCTAAGGGGAAGGAGCAGGATGGGGCTCAGCATTCAGAGGGCATCCTCTGGTTTAACCCCTCTATTTCTAGTATGGCAACCCTGTTCTCAACTCTGCCTGGCATTCTTTCCCTTTTCAGAAAATAAACCTCCAGTCTTCTGCCAAGGTGAGCTAAGGGAGCTAAAGTTTCACCTGCTTTTTAAAATAATTTCAACTAGGAGGGCCTGGGTGGCTCAGTCATTCAGCGGCTGCCTTCGGCTCAGGTCACGATCCCAGGGGCCTGGAATCGAGCCCCGCGTCGGGCTCTCTGCTCAGTGAGGAGTCTGCTTCTCCCTCTCCCTCCGCCTGCCGCTCTCCCTGCTTGTGCTCTCTCTCTCTCCCTGTCAAATAAATAAAATAAAATCTTAAAAAAAATAATTTCAGCTAATCTTTCATATTTGATAACATCCTCCTCATTCACCTTTACTTTTAGTGGTAACTGGTGCCTTGCGTTCAGAGCTGTTAGGTAGGGCTCTGCAAGCTGTGCACTGCCCAATTCCGAGGGCGCCTTCCTCACACTGCAGACATTATGGGACTGTATATTTATTATGACAAATTTCTGGCAGATGGCAATAGTGTGTCTCGAGAATGGGGAGGTGAGTTCTAATTCACACACAGTGCAACAGGGGCTAGCTGGGGATTTACTACAATTCCTTAAGCCTTTCGTGAATTCAGTGCAAGAAATCAGGTTGGAGCTCATCTTTCCCCACCGTCAACTTAAGATCAGCTTTCTCAGTCCCGCTAGTTGCAACTGGTCTGCCTGTTTTCTAGCTTTACAATTTTGCTGGCATCTTTTCTTCTGTTCTTCTTGCTCCTATGGGCCCCCATCTTTTCTTAAACAAAACAAAGCAAAAAACTCTTTACTGTAGTTGGAGGGAGGTTTCAGAAAAAAATGAAATCAGATACATGCATTCAGTTTGCCATGTTTTTCTGGAAGTCCACAAAAGCAGCACAGATGGACGATCATAGAGGATTTTGTGGTGCATTCATTCCTCTAGAGTCTATACCACTGGTTCCGACCTACCTGGGAGGTCTTCTGTGTTACTGCAAATGGTTTGTGAATATGAATGTACCTGTCCAGAAAATGTTCTTCTATTTAAAAATGTGTGTTAAGGAAATAACCATGGAATGCATGTATTTAGCTATCAAGATGTTCATTGCAGTGCTGTTTTAAAAATGAAAAACAAAACAATGTATAACAGGAGATTGTTAATTTATGGTACATCCATATTCATCACCACTGAAAATCAGATTGTGAATGACATTTATCAACATAGATGTATAAGTATGATCTACTCTTGAAACGATAAATCAGGTCACTAAACAGCTCGATCCTATAAAAATAAATTGTCCAAAATGTATGCAAATATATGCCTAGATAAAAAAATATGGAAGAAGGAGCTCTTGGGTGGCTCAGTCGGTTAATCGTCTGCCTTCGGCTCAGGTCATGATCCCAGGGTCCTGGGATCGAGTCCCACATGGGGCTCCCTGCTCAGCGGGGAGCCTGCTTTTCCCTCTCCCTCTGCTGCTCTCCCTGCTTGTCCTCTCCCTATCTCAAATAAATAAATAAAATCTTAAAAAAAAAAAAACCTGTACTCTCTTTTAAAAAAATATGGAAGAATATACAGGAGCTGGTGGTGGAAATATGGGTGATTATATATATTTTTGCTTCTCTATATTTTATACTTCTTCTACATTACACTCTTTTATTTTATTTATTTATTTATTTATTTTTTAAAGATTTTATTTATTTATTTGACAGAGAGCGAGAGCAGGAACACAAGCAGAGGGAGTGGGAGAGGGAGAAGCAGACTCCCCGCTGAGCAGGGAGCCCGATGCGGGGCTCGATCCCAGGACCCTGGGACCATGACCGGAGCCGAAGGCAGATGCCTAACGACTGAGCCACTCAGGTGCCCTCGTTATACTCTTTTAAATATTAACAAAATAAAAAGCTACTGATGTAAGTTAATATTTTAATAGACAGGACTTCCTACTCAAACATGTCAGGCACTCTTGATCCCAGCCATAGATCTGGTCAGACCACCAGAAGCTTAGATATTTGGGCTACCTCACCTTGACCTGATGCAAAATTGTCATTGGTCAGGGACTTTTGGATACAGCTCTAAGGGCCCTGTATATAAAGTCCCATAGAGATATTCAATTAGCTACTCAGTGTTTGGAAAAGCTTTATTTTCCCTCTGAGTCTGGTGTGCTTCCTTCTTCTGATGATGACAACTAGGTACCTTACTGAATTTCCCTCTTCGTAGGTTTCCACAAAACCCCAAACCAATGTGAAAGTCAACGATTACAACTTTGTCATCTGTTATGGCCTCTGTGGTTGTGTCTTTTAGGTCTTGTGCTTTGTCAGGTTATCAGATTTTCTGCCATTATTTTCATTTTCACTGGTTCTAAGGGTCTCCTCCTTCCAACATCATCATCATCATCATCATCTACATTTTCACTGCCAGTAGCCTCAGATCTTTGGCGATGAAAAAGGATATATGTAAACAAAACCCAAACAAATAAATGACCAAAACTCTTATCTCTGTTGGCATGCCATCACTGTGTTGACTCAGAGTGTGCCCAGGACATTTTGTGGCCTTAGAGTCCACATCACTGGCCCCACCTGGCTGTTGCGCCATCAGCAGGTGTTTCTCACACAAACATCTCACTGTGGGGCATCTCTCAGTTGTGATGGGCCATGGACTGCAACGAGGCTAAAGACCTAAGGACCTGTTGTTCTGGCCGTAGCTAGAGCTGGTTCTGTCTCTGCAGGGACAGGAGAGGAGGGGAACTGAGGGGGCCCGTTAAGTGTGAGATGGGACGAGGAGGGAGAGGTGGACTCCACTCCCCATGGTAACTTGAGAGCTATTCCTGGACTTGGCTGTCCTTCCCCTGGCTGGCTCTGAGCTACTGTTCCTGTGTCCATATCAACTTACACATGGACCCTGGCTTCCCTGCATTTCCACAGCCCTCTTTCTCCCAAATCATAAACCCCTTGGGGTGACGGGGCAGGACCTGGCTTTCTTCTGAGCACGGTGGGTTCCCGGCTTCTCCCAGTAAGGAGGGTAGAGGCTCTGTTGTGGTTCCGGTCCCCGGAGCAGGGTTCTCTCATCCTGAGCATGGCGGATGTATTGGAGACACATGGTGATGGAGATGGTGTATTGAGCATGGACTCCAGAGACAGACAGACCCGGGATTCGCACAGGGCAAGACCCTGAGCAAGTTACCGAATCTTTCTGAGCCTCAGTTTCTCTGTAAGTAAAATGAGGATAACAGTATCTACCTCGGAGCATTACAGGTGATAAACGTTAATACCGGGCACACGGCAGGTGCTCAATAGAGGGGTCATTGTGATCAAGTTTTTCAAATCCTATTGGGCCCGACTCTGAGGGCAGAGAGACTTGCAGGTATGCCCAAGCCACCTTTCCAGGCTTCTCTGCTGCTGAGAGCTGGCCAGACCGAACCCTTCACTGTTTTCCACCCCCCAGCTACAATTGCATAGCTTCCTGCCTCCACGCCTTTACTCCTGGCATGCCTGCTGCTTCTTCACTTCCTCACCCTCTGGACCAAACCCCTCTGTGTCTTCAGCCTCACCTAGGGCACGCCTTCCACTCCCTGGCCTTTGCTGGCATCTGGTCTTTGCTCAGGACACCTGGTTCCCCTGTGGCCCTCCTTGGTGGAGGCTGATGATCCTCAGGCCTGGTTGCTGTTTCCAGACCACTAAATCTTTGAGGCTGGTTCTGTCTGGCTCTGTTCCTAACTCACCCTGGTTGCTGATTTCCACATTCACTGAGCCTTGGCCGCCTGGTTCCCAGTGGAGGATCTATCTCTTCTCCAGGGAGCTCGCCTTTGTCCTGGAGACATCAAAAATCCATGTGGAACACGTGACCAAACACCTCCCCTCTCAACCGATCGACCTCAATTTCTCTACCCTTTTCCTCCGACTCATTTCAGGTGACCAGACACGTGTGTGCTGGGGGGGCCCGGAGCGGCTCTGCCTCTGGCACGTTTCTCTCAAACATTCCCCGGGCCGTGCGCCATGTGCATGGGGCTCTGCTTTCTCGCTGCCTCCCTCCTCGCCCTCCTGGGCTCCGGCCTCACCCTCCATCCTGCCCTGTGCCTCAAGTCTCCCGACATTCCCTGGGCCCCTGGACCCCCTTGTCTTTCTTTTTCGTTCCTCTGGCAAAACCTCATTCAGAATAAAGCAGGCTTCTGCTTTTCCAGTTCACCTTGTGGAGCCTGGTTAGAGAAAAATCCTGCTCTGGTTTATGCTGCTGTGAATTCAAGGCCTCCAGCTTTCGGTGGGACTGTGGCTAGAGTCCGGTTAGCCTTCTGGGAGTTCCCGCTCAATTCTCTCTCCCGTTCCCCAAAGCAGCTACCCCAGGGCCGCTCAGTCCCCTTCCTTTCTTCACTTTTGCTCAGGGCTCCACAGCCCAGGTTTTCTTTTTTTAAGATTTTATTTATTTATTTGCCAGAGAGAGAGTGTGCAAGCACAAGCAGGGGGAGCTGCAGAGGGAGAGGGAGAAGCAGACTCCCGCCGAGCAGGGAGCCCCATGCGGGCCTCGATCCCAGCACCCTGGGATCACGACCTGAGCTGAAGGCAGACGCCTAACGACTGAGCCACCCAGGCGTCCCTCCATGGCCCAGCTTCTGCATCTGCCGGCCCACTGCCTCACTTCTGTGGGGCTCACGGGAGCCTCTCACATACAAAACCCTGGAGGACCTCTTGCTTCTTCTTTTTAAAATCTTATAATGGACTGTTTCAAGCATACATAAAAGTACATAGGAGAGTACGACTAATACCCAGGTACCCCTTACCAAGATTTGACAAATACTGATGCTTACGTCTTAGAATCTTTTTTTTTTTTAAAGATTTTATTTATTTATTTGCCAGAGAGAGAGAGAGAGAGAGAGAGCACAAGCAGGGGGAGCAGCAGAGGGAGAGGGAGAAACAGGCTCCCCGCTGAGCAGAAAGTTCGATGCCGGGCTCATTTCCAGGACCCTGGGATCATGACCTGAACCGAAGGCAGGACGCTGAACTGACTGAGCCACCCAGGCATCCCTGTCTTAGAATCTTTCCTCGAAGAAACAAAATGTGGTAGACAGAGCACAAGTCCCTGCTGTTCTTCCCCCCGACACCCCATCTCTTTGCTTTCCCTCCCAAGGCCATCATGAGCCCGAAGATGCTGAGTCTGCTTTCCATGCACGGTTTTATTCTATTATATATATTTTTGGAGCCAAATTCATGAGCAGTGCTGTTTCACATGCTATAAAAATTCATGTAAACAGTATAAAATTATTTGTATCCTCTTACTATTTGCTTTCTTTCACTTTACATTATGCTTTGGGGATATATCCATCTCTCTCTATAATGTGTTCATTGTTACCAGCAAATGTAGTTCTCCATTCTGTGAATGTACCAGAATTTATTCATCCATCTATTGATGGACATTTAGGGTGTTTTCCATTTTTTTTGGTTTTTCAATTTATTTTATTAGTAGTATTTTGCTATTACAAATAATACTTGGATTTCCCTTGAGGCCTAGTATGTACTAAATTATGGTAAGGATTCTGTATTTCCTGAGGTACAGGGTTCTTATATAGATCAACTTTGTGACGTATTGTTCACATCTTTTATTTTTCTGTGATTCTATCCATTTTGAGAAAATGGTACTAAACTCTCTCAGCAGATGTGTCAAGTTCTCTTTGAGACTCAGCAGCTTTTCAGTTTATCTCTTTTGAGGCTATGATGTTAGATTTCATTTACCTGGTAAATGTTTTTCACTGTTTGTTTCTTTTTTCCTGGTAAATTTTTTCTTTCTGTTAATCCTTTTTGCCCCAAAGCTTATGTGCTCTGATATTATATTGTTATACCTGCTTTCTTTTCATTAAATTTTGTCTGGTATGGGTTTTTAAAGTCCCTCTCCCCTGCTATACTTTTTAGCTTTCTCTGATGTTGTATTTTCAGTATGCCCCTTTAAGTCGTGAATGACTGGAATTTTTATAAAATCTAATTTTTATAAAGCAAATTGTCACTAATGACAATAGAAAACCCTTATGCAGCACTTACTATGTGCCAAGCAGTGCTCTGAGCATTTTTTATTTCATGTATTAATATATTAAAACGTTCGGGTGCCTGGGTTCCTCAGTTGGTTAAGCGACTGCCAGTCCCGCATCGGGCTCCCTGCTCGGCGGGGAGTCGGCTTCTCCCTTTGACCCTCCCCCCCCCCATGTGCTCTGTCTCTTTCATTCTCTCTCTGTCAAATAAATAAATAAATAAATAAATAAATAAATAAATAAAATCTTAAAAATATATATATATTAAAACGTTCATTTCCCACAGAACCTATGAGGGAGGTACTATAATTATTCCCAGTTTTCTTTTTTTTTAAAAGACTTTATTTATTTATTTGAGAGAGAATGAGAGAGAGCACGAGAGGGAAGAGGGTCAGAGGGAGAAGCAGACTCCCTGCTGAGCAGGGAGCCCGATGTGGGACTCGATCCCGGGACTCCAGGATCATGGCCTGAGCCGAAGGCGGTCGCTTAACCAACTGAGCCACCCAGGCGCCCCTAATTATTCCCAGTTTTCTAATAAGGAAACTGAAGCACAGACAAGTTAAGTAACTCGCCCCGAGGCCACAGAGCTAATCCACGTCAGCATTGTAACCCACACTGTCTCGCTCGAGAGTTGGTGCTCTATGGCCTGGTTTAATCTATTCCCCTCTATTGGGATTACTGATTGATATCTCATATTATTTTGTATCTTCTATTTACCATGGTATTTTTTTGCTTCTTTTGTCTTCCTGCTTGCACTTCTATTGGTTTTATTATGTTCCTTTAAAAAATGATTTTATGTACTTTTAAATTTAGTTTTTATTTTATCAAACTTCACGGTTTAGAGAATCAAACAATACTACGAGTTAGGATAAAAAAAGTAAACATCCCTTAAACCCATCCCCATTTTCCCCTCTGCATAAACACCTTTTGGCTCTTAGAAAATTCTGTTATTATTCTCTGATTTTCCAGTTTTAGGCTTATCTTATCTTTAGGCTTATGCTTGCCCACTATGGTCAATAAAAATGGGGTTCTCAATTTTAATAAAAATAAATAAATAAAGAAAACCCAGCTCCTCAGACATGACATAGGAGGCCAACCGGCACCTGGGGATTAAGTGCAAAAATAAATAAATAAAAATAAATAAAAATGGGGCTTTCTTTCATATATACACACCTTATACACACACATTTTCCAATTTATTATATCATAGGTCTTATTTAAACTATGATATCATATCCAGTATTCATATTATTATGATTATGTACATGATATTCATATGTGGTTTACTATGGTAATTTTTCCCAGTATTTTTTTCTTCTCCTTGCAGTTAATAATTGTCTTTTGTGGTTGTTAATTTGGTTTCCTATACGTTTCAATGATTTACCCCCAGATTCTTGCCCAGTTTGCATAAATCTGAAAAATAGAGGGAAGCACGTTAGGGAGCAGAAATCAAGCATACATATGAAATACACATATAGAGAGAGGACGCAAACATGGCAAAATATTAATTACTATATTATTAATATACAATTATTGAACCTAGGTGGTGAGTACAAGGATGATCACTGTACTTTCAACTTTTCTGTATGTGTGAAAATTTTCATAGTAAATTAGAAAAAAAAATGAAGCTGATAGGAAGCCTTGAGTCCATGACTCACTTTAGGATGGACTGTCTCAACCACAAAGAACCCCCGATATTGTTTCTTTTGGCCTATTTTCTTGGGTTAGCCAAATTTCTCTGGAGAATATTCTAGTCTCCTTCCTGGTGGGTGAAGACTAATTGGCCAACATTTTGACCAAAGGAAAAGATGGTGTAGAGGGATGCATTCCATAATTCAATATACAAAATTTTACTTAAATGTTCTTTTTTTGTGTAGCAGAACCCTGGTGCCAATAATACCATATTTTCTCCAGGCCAGAGACCGCCCCCCCCTTTAACCTCTCCAGGGAATACACCTTTGGTTTCCCGCTGCTTTGGGGGAAGGCCGTAACCCAGCTGAGTGGTGTTGGGGAGGACGTCTGCTTCTCAAACAGACTTGCAACGAGTTGCCACATCTTAAGCCCCACTGTCACCCGTGCTTCTGGAAGAATCTATGGCTGCTAATGTCTGAGCTTCCAGGGCATTCAATAGTACAGATCAGGGGGTTGCTTGGCTTTCTCCAACACTGCTGCAAAATTCCTCTTCTCAGGTGTGTGTAGTTATTACTATTTGACCATTTGGAAGTTTTCCAACTTCCAAAGTATCTTGTCTCCTATTCTCTTTGTGCGTTTATGCATTTCTTTTTTTAAAAGTGCCCTTTAATGCTGCTTTATTGGGATTTCAGAAAAGGCGCAGGCTGATGCATGCAATCAATCCACCACCCTTTACTAAAAATCAATCTGGTGTTCTTTAGTCTCAATCACATATACTAGTTTGAAAGTTATACATTCTTTGTATTCTTTTAATGGGTTATCCTTAAAATTTTAATATTCCTGCTTGACCTCACAAAGTCTAAAAGATAATCAATATCCCTATCTTCTTACTGAATAATGCAAAGACTGCAGAATGCTTTAACTTTGATCTCTGCTTTCCCATTTTCCACGCTACTTTGGCCTAATATTTTAGGTCCTCCTTGTTTATAACACTTCCTGCAAAGTAGTCCCTTCATCAATATATATTTATTGAGGCTGCCTACCATGTGACAAGCAGTTTTCTAATTACGGGAAACAGCAGCTAATGAGATGAGCTACATTTAAAGGTATTTTCTGTTAAGTTGGACTATATGAAATTGCCAATATTTGACCAATTTTTAGTGGCAAAGAACTGGTTTTACATGGTTTAAGTATATGTATGTTTAAATACATATACGTTTCTTTTTCTCTTCTCTTTGTAGAAATCCCAGTAGGCGTATGTTGGATCCTCCCATTCTGCCCTCCATGTCTTTTACCTTCTGTTTCATAACTTCCTTCCAAGATTCTTTCTGGGCGATTTTCTCAGATTGCCCTTCTAGTTTACTAATTCTTTCTCCAACTATAGCCAAATGATTTTTTTTTCATTTTAAAGACTATATTTTCCACTTTTAGATGGCCTATCTAATTGCTTTTCTTTTTGACAAACCATGCAAATAGATCATCTTTCAAGACAAAATAATGATTACACAGGTCACTACTAAACATGCTTGGCTATTTCAGTGCTGTGTTAAATTATCCCCCCCCTTTTTTTGAGTGCATTTGAGGTATATATGTTGTTGTTGAAGTGGACTTGCATTTAGGCCTGGTGAGAGAAGTAGAACAATGTACAATGGATCCATAATGAATGGTTACTCTATTCTACCTATGTTTCTGGTATGTTCTGGGATGGACCCTGGGATGCTGCCACACTGAGTAAAGACTACACCCCAGTTGATACCTGAGTTATTGGCAGATAAGATGGAAGGAGCACAATCTGCAACAAGTTTGACTAACCACAGATGGTCCCCAACTTACAAATTTCAACTTACCAATTTTCGAGTCTAGGATGGTGCAAAAGAGATCTGCAATCAGTAAAAACCAAACTTCAAATTTTGAATTTGGATCTTCCCCCAGGCTAGAGATTCACAGCACGATCCCCTCCCTTGATGCTGGGCAGTCGTAGAGAGTGGTGGCTCCCAGTCAGCCCTGCGATCACAGGGGTCAACATCTGCTACCCTGACAACCATCCTGCCCCCGTGCAACCTTCTGTTTTATCACTTTCAGCACACTATTCAGTCATTCAATATTGTTAGGTTAGGTGTATGAAATGTATTTTCTTTTTTTTTTTTTTTGAGATTTTAGTTTTAAGTAATCTCTACTCTTAAAGTGGGGGCTTGAACTCAATCCCGAGATCAAGAGTTGCCCACTCCACTAACTGAGCCAGCAAAGCTCAATATTTTCAATGTATGATATGTATTTTCAACTTACAATATTTCCAATTTGGGATGGGTTTATTGGGATGGAACTCTATCATAAGTTGAAGGAGTTCTGTATTTAGAATGAGGAGTCACTAATGTTCCCTTAACAAACAGGTCAAAAGAGGAAGACTGCCTAAGAAATCTCATTTGGTGCATGTTGACATTTTATTTGAAATCCATATACTTGTGTATTTCATGTGTTTATGGCAAAACTGCTCCTACGGAACCTTAAAGAATAAGGTACCTTTTAATCTTTACAAATACATTTTAAAATTATTGTTACTCTACATCCAGATTATGTTGGCAATTCCTGGATTTAAAAAAAAAATCCAAATGGGTAACTCTCTTCTAAAAATTCAGCTGAGAATATCAGATACTAAGCAACAAAGAAACATGAAGAAAAAGGAAGTACAAACAGGTTCATGTGGAAATAATCTGGTTCAAAATACTTCATATCTGACCATTCTTACTGCACCACATCTGGAGATACAAAATGTTAGGTTGTCTTGCTATTTGGTGATGCTAAGTTTGATCACTTGGTTAAAATGATCCACCAGGTTTCTTCATTGCAAAAAATACACTTAATAATTAATAGGTCATCTATCTGTGGGGTGATACTTTGAAGGCATGTGAGCATCCCTTTCCTCAATAATTTTTCACCTTATGGTTTTAGCATTCATTGATAATCCTTGCTTGAATCAAATATTACCTGAGGGCTGCAAAATAGTAGTTTTTAAAAAAGATTATATCATTTCATCTACATGTAGTAGCTGATTCCTTCTGTAAGCAAGAGCTTTTAGGAAGCTTGTGTTCAGATCCAAAGATTGGAACCAAAAATGTTTAATGATGAGGAATCTAATGATGAATCTAATGATGAGGAAACAGTCAGTCAAATCCAGAACATTTTACAAGACATCTCCCCTGGACTCTTCAAAAGAAGTGAATGTCAAGGGTTGGGGAGTACTGTTCTAAATGAAAAAAAAAAAAAAAAAACAAAGGGGTAAAAAATTTATAAGAGGTGTTGGGGCCTGAATTTTTTTTTCAAACTTTTTTTTTTAAATTTTATTTATATTTATTTGACACACACACAGAGAGAGAGAGAGAGAGAGCGAGAAAGGGAACATCAGCAGGGGGAGAGGGAGAGGGAGAGGCAGGCTTCCCGCTGAGCAGGGAGCCCAGTTCAGGGCTTGATCCCAGGATCCTGGGATCAGAACCTGAGCTGAAGGCAGACGTTCAACGACTGAGCCACCCAGGTGCCCCTGGATCCTGAATTTAAGAAGAAAAAAAGAAAGAAAAAGTAGCTGCAAATGGCATTTTGGGAGAATTGGGAAAATTTGAGTATTTAATATATCTTAGGTGATATTAAAGAATTACGTCAGTTTCATGGTGTGATCATGGTATCATGTTTATGTAGAATTGTCCTTATTCTTAGGAGAGGTATGCTGTCTACAATTATTTCAAATGATCCCACACACAAAGCACATAGCACATACACAAGCACAAATACCTTCAACCAACCCAAATAGTTTAGAAACTAAAACAATAAGATGGTATCAAATAGAGAAGCAGGAGTGTGTCTTGCATCTACCTCCTGTATTAATGTAGGTTTGGTAAGAAAAGCAGAAGCCACTGTGTGTATTTCAAGTGTGAAAGGCTTTAATATAGAGAATTCAAGGTTTATAAAACTGTTGGACGTGATGGAGGAGTGATCATCTCAGCTTGAGCTTGAAGGAGAGATGCTCAAAAGTTCACCTGTTAGTAGCTACAAATGAGAAACTCACCTAATTGTCTTAGGCTACAAAACCAATGAATGTGATTCTTAAGAAGGTTATCCAGAAGCTGCCTTAAACCCCCAGTCTGTCTGCCTATGCATCTGCTTGCAACAACCAAGGAAAATAACCGTCTCTCCTCTTGCCTGTCATACTGACTGACTCTAACCTAGGCCCAGAGAGGGAAGGAGATTCTGGGAAATACGGTGTCTCTTCTGCATTACCGACAAGATCTGAGAAGGTGTAGTGATGAGGGTCGCCTGGGTGGCTCAGTTGGTTGAGGGTCCGACTCTTGACTCTGGCTCAGGTCCTGGTCTCAGAATTTCAGGGTCATGAGATTGAGCCCCGCATGGAGCCCCGCAGCATCAGGATCTGCACTCAGCAGGGAGTCTGCCTAAGATTTTCTCTCTCCCTCTCCTTTTGCCCCTCCCCCTGCACACACACTCTCTCTCAAATAAATAATCTTTTAAAAAAAAGAAGGGGTGGTGATGATACCAATTTACAGACACTATAGTGCAGCTGTATTTTATACCATAACCTCTGCAAAAACTATTAGAATAGCAAAAATGCTTTTTAAAAAATATACGGTAAAATATGCATAACATAAAAATTATCAGTTTTAAGTGCAACAACTTTTCAGTGGCATTAAGTACATTCACACTGTTGTGCAACTAGCACCACTGATCACCTCCATAACTTTTGCATCTTCCCAAACAGAAGCTCTGTGCCATTTTTAAAAATGATTTATTTATTTATTTTAGAGAGAGAGAGTACGAGTGGGAGGGGCAGAGGGAAAGGGAGAGAGAATCTCAAGCAGACTCTGCACTGAGCCCAACGCAGGGCCTGATCTCATGACCATGAGATGCAGAAACCACCCGCATGAGATGCAGAAACCACCCGCTCTGTGCCATTAAACATAATGAATCTCTTTTTCCTGCCTTCCCAGCCCCTGGTAACCTCTAATCTACTTTCTGCCTTTGCCTTTGACTATTTTAAGTACTTCATTTAAGTGGACTCATGCAAGATTTGTTCTTTTGTTCTGGCTTATTTCACCTAGCATAATGGCATCAAGATCCATCCATGTTATAATGTGTGTCAGAATTTCCTTCCCTTTTAAGGCTAAATAATATTCCATGTGTACATATCCCACATTTTGCTTATCCACTCATCTGCCGATGGGCACTTGGGGCCCTTTCCCCCTTTTGACTATTGTGAATAGTGCTGCTGGGAACAGGGAAGTAGAGCTATCTGTTCCAATTCCTGCTTTCAATTCCTTTGGTTATCTACCCAAAAGTGGAATCGCTGGATCGTATGGCAATTCTAACTAATCCTAACTAATTCAAACCAAGTCTGAAAAAAAAAAAAAGAATATAAGTTCCCCAAGGGATAGGCTATTTCGGGCTGAGGGAGCAGCATGTAGGGAGGCTCAGGGTCCTGAAAGAGATGGCATGCTCAGGGAATGCCAAGGGTGTTGTGTGGGAGGAGATGAGACCGGAGTGGACTGGGACGAGCCACGGCAGAGGCACGGCAGAGAACGCATGGAGTAGGCCGGACTTTGGCAGAGACACCTGTCTGAGGCTATGCACGTGATCAAGGTGGGAGGCAAACTCGGCTGTGATGTGACTGGTAGCGGAAATGGAAGACAGGGGATCGATTCAGGGTACATTCAGGAGTAAAAATCAGGAGTTCCTGAATGTATGTTTAAGTACATGGAGTGGGCGTGTCATCAAGGGTCTGGGCTCTTGGGCTTCCCCTTCTCAGAGGCCCTGGGGGTGCAGTTCAGCCTTTCCTGTGGGAAGAATCCTCCTCTTGCTCCAATTCTTTAGGCCCAGAGTCCCTGGCCCAGATGCCTCTCACGGCCTTCACCCTGTCACATCTGACTTCCCTGAGTTCCTGGATTATTTCATAAAGATGGGAGCACCCTTAACCCCATAAATGCTGGCTCTTCCCAGGCTGCCTGAGGGGCCTGTAGTGAAGCTGTCAAGAGCCGCTCAGGTTCAGGCTGGCCCCTGGACCCTGTCCCTGTCTGTCTAGGGCATGGTGCCTCTGGGCAGTTGAGTAAGAGCAGGGCCCTCAGCTGATAGGCTTTCCTCTGTTGGGGGCCAGCCAGCTGCTCAGTGGGAAGGGTGAAGGTCATGGGGCTTGGGGGGAACTGGGTGAGGAGTTCAGCCTTACTCCTTGATAATCTTTCCAGGCAGGACCTTTCTGCTGAAGCAGCCCCCTGATACCAGGGCACTCATTAACCCTCTGGGTGCCAGGGAAGGGCAGGAGGTAAGCCTTGGGGAGACAGCTGAGGTCAGCCTTCTTTGAACCTCCACGTGGTATTTACTCAGGGCAATTGTTGCCAGAGGCCCAGGCCCCTGGAGTATAAAGCCGAATGTCTGCTCTCTGTGCCCAGAACTGAGCAGGTGAGCGGGTGCTGGGTGGAGGGGTGCAGGTCAGATTCCTCAGGGAGGGGATTGCAGGGGTCTCAGCAGAGAGCTCTTGGGCTTCTTGGGGTGGGAACTAAGAACTAAGGACATCCTTTTGGAGCACTTTGGCAGGGTAGCTTCTTCTCCCTTGGGATCCCTCAGCTTTCCCAGTTGCAGAGTGGGAGGCAGGAAGAGAGGTAAGCAGGGGAGTGATAGCAGAAGTGGCCGAAGGAGCTGCTTGTGGGGTCTCAGGAGGGTGGTGGGGGAAACTCTACAAAGCAGTTTGAGCTCCACACTCCATATGTGTGATCCAGGTGAAAAAAAAGCCCCCCTCTCCCCAAAGCACCCTTTCCCTCCCAGCCATGCTCACCTAGATCAGTCCTCATCAGCCCCGGCAGCCCTGTGCTCCCCATATCTCAGGGAAAGGTTAACAGGTTTTGGGCAGGTTGGCCCTGGAGCAGGGCCCCCTGGGACAAAACTGGGAGATGTCCTTCCTTTGCTTCTTCACCTTAACCGGGCCTCGGTTCACCTTCTTCTTGAGTAGACAACAGCAAGTATGTTTGCAGTTCTGACCTGGGCTCTGGCTCTGCTCTCAGGTGGGTCTCCAACCCTGATTTCAATGCGGAGGCGTGGGTGGAGGCTGGACTGAAGCAGGGGGAAACCTAGCCTCTAACCACCCCATCCCTCTCCACAGCATTTGCAACTGTCCAGACACAGAAAGGCTTCTGGGACTACTTCAGCCAGAGCAGCGGGGACAAAGGCAAGGTGGCGCGGGTCCAGCAGCAGAAGCTGACATGGGAACCCACGTGAGTGGCTAGGACAAGGGGTGTGGGTGCAGGGAGGAGACAGCAGAGCAGAACAGTGGGATGGTGTGTGGTCTCTGATTCCTCAACCTCCTTAGTCCTCACTGGGACAGAGGAACAGAGTTGTGCTAGTTTTGCCTCATGCCTGGCCTTCCTGGGCTGTGCAGCCCCCTCTGCCCACAGCAGCACCCCCACCTCCGCCCTGATCTGCTGGCCCCTGCGCACTGAGGTGTGGGACCTGGGAGCCAGTGGAGGGGACCCCCACCACGCCCCCAGAATGAAAGGACTGTGTGAGAGTCCAGATGCATCTGTGTTTCCTTGGGCAGTTTTGGTCTGGATTTGCACATGCCATGTGTTTGTACTTCTGTGTGAGGACTTGTGTGGTTGGCCCGCAGCGAGGACTAGAGCCCTGGACTAGAGCCACCGCCCTGCATCCTTGGTTTCCCCCAGATCAGTGAGTGATGTCTCTGGGGCAAAGGCAATGGTGCGGCCAGCAGTACGATGGTTTGGATGTCTGTCCCCTTTCCCAGGAGCCTGAAAGACAGCCTTGAGCAAGACCTCAGCAATATGGACAAGTTCCTGGAAAAGCTGGGCCCTCTCAGTGGGCAGGGGAGGGAGCCTCCCGGGCTCCCACACGACCCCGAGGGCATGCGGCAGCAGCTGCAGGAGGAACTGGCGGAGGTGAGGGCGCGCCTGGAGCCCTACATGGCCAAGGCGCACCAGCAAGTGGGCTGGAATCTGGAGGGCCTGCGGCGGCAGCTGAAGCCCTACACCGTGGAGCTGATGGAGCAGGTGGCGCAGCGCGTTCAGGAGCTGCAGGAGCAGTTGCGCGTGGTCGGAGAGGGCACCAAGGCCCAGCTGCTGGGCGGCGTGGACGAGGCGCGGGGCCTGCTGCACGAGCTGCAGACCCGCGTGGTGCAGCACACCGGCCGCGTCAGGGAGCTCTTCCACTCCTACGCCCAGCGCCTGGTGACCGGCATCGGGCGCCACGTGCAGGAGCTGCACCACACCGTGGCCCCGCATGCCGCCGCTAGCCCCGCGCGCCTCAGCCGCTACGTGCAGACGCTCTCGCGCAAGCTCACGCTCAAGGCCGAGGCTCTGCACGCGCGCATCCAGCAGAACCTGGACCAGCTGCGGGAAGAGCTCAGCGCTTTTGCCAGCGCTGGCGCTGGCAGCGCGGAGGAAGGGGCCAACCCAGACCCCCAGATGCTGTCCCAGGAGGTGCGCCAGCGACTCCAGGCTTTCCGCCACGACACCTTCCTGCAGATCGCCGACTTCACCCGTGCCATTGACCAGGAGACCGAGGAGGTCCAGCTGCAGCTGGCGCCGCCCCCGCCAGGTCACAGTGCCTTCGCCCCAGAGTTTCTCCAAGCTGACAGCAGCGAGGCCCGCAGCAAGCTGCAGGCCCGTCTGGAAGACCTGTGGGAAGACATCAATGACAGCCTCCAGGACCGTGGTCTCAGCCATGTAGAAGAGCCCTGAGGGTCTACTGATCCGGGCTCACTTCCCGGCTCCTTGTCTGAGCCCAGGATATGAGCCCCCCTGGCGTGGCTCAGTCCTTGACAGTGGCCTATTGGGCAGAGGGTGGAGGGCCCTGCACAGGATAGGCGAGGCCACCAAAGGGACTCTTGTCCCTGGCATATTCAGCCTCCTGCGATTCCCCCATCCGGATGCATTACACTCATCAGGCTTTGCAAACCCAGCTTCCCGTGTTCATTTGGGAATCCTCATGAGTTGCTCCATTCTGCGATGGTGGGAGTGGGGAGGGAGAGAGGCACTTTATGTGCAGGTAGTCATGTGCAGTGCAAGCCTGTTGCCATGGTGCTGGAAGCCTGTACCTCTTTTTCCCAGGGCTTGACTCTGATCACTTCTGGCCGCCTGGTGGCCACTGCTACAGCTGGTCTACCGGAGAGGAGCTCTTTTCTCCCCAGGGCTGCCCTGACAGCTTCTGTTGGGGGAAGAGAAGGGAGAAGGGAGGAAAATATAAGAGCATGTGAAGGAGTGTGCATATATCTCTGCTGGCTCTGATGCTGGTGGGTACAAATGGTGGGGGTTGGGATGGGAAGGAGCGGAGCCTGCATTTCCTTACATTGCTCTACACCTAAACAGCTGACCAAGCCCTCCAAACTGTGGGGGCTTCTTAAAGCCTCGGGGGAAGCATACTGTGTGTCCTCTCCATCTGGGACCCCTCACTTCTGACTCCTGGGCTGAAGCCTAGACTTATGACTCATAAAATAGAGGCATATGGTGGAAGATTATTTGCCTGGTGTGACTCTTATTTGAGCCATGTCTGAAAGCAGTGGCCTTACCACTATCCCCAAAGCACACCCATCACTCATTCCAATCTCTCAACACTCTGTCTCAGGGACCCTCTCCCAATCCAGGTCTGCCAGAGGGTCCTGGCTCTGGCTAGACTCTGCCTTACATGATAGCTGTCTGTCATGCCTGGGTGTAGGCCTGGCTTAGAGACCCTTTCTCTGCACCTGCATTGCTCATCAACCTTATCACAGGGCAGTGTGCATGAAGTGCAGGCTCCTGAGGTGGCCTGCCTCCTTTGTTCCTGAGGTTCCAGATTTTGAATGACCTCCTTATGACTGACCCTTTTTTTTTTTTTGAGAACTCCAAATCTTAAACTCCCCAATTCCGCATATACAGTCTCACTTGGGAGCGACAGAGGTCCTCATAGATCCCCCTGGGAACTGGGAAATTGGGGTTGGGTGAAGTGGGGGGGAGGGAGAGGAAAGGGTAAATACACCCTGTCCAGCATCTTTGGAAGGTCCTGTCCAGCACTCTTTCCTCGGCTCACAGAGTGCCCCGCACAGGGTTCTCAGCACCCCATATGAATCTGGCCTAATCATGCCTGCAGGCTGGACCTCTTCCCTGACACCCTAGATTTAGCAACTGAACTGGGTGAGAGGTGCCCAGGGAGAGGAGATACTGGAAAGGACAGTTTACCACAAAAAGAGGTGTTTTTGTTATTGTTAGGAAACTGTGAGGGGTGAGTCAGCTGGAGTTTGATGTGCTGGGGGTGTGGGGGTGGGAGTAAAAATGAGGGCTGAGTATTTGAGGCTGGAATTTGGGCACTTGTTTATGAGGGCAGACATAAGGAGTGGGAACAGAAAGGGAGAGAATCCTTGAGGGACTGAGGGAGGGGGGATCAAGAGCCGAAGCAATGTCTGGCCCAACAGTGGATGGGAGCCTGAGCCGGGGTCGGAGCGCACCTCCTCAGGGGTAAGAGGGACAAGCCAAGCCTCTTGCCATCAGGTGTCTGGTAGTCAGATTTCTGTACCAATGGTTAGAACCCTGTAGAATGGAACTATTGTGAAGAAGCGAAACAGTGCCCTGGGTCTGAGATGACGTTCTGGGGGAAGTAACGCCTGAATTGAGGTGCAGACAAAGCTTGAATCAGGCTGGCTTTCGAAGTCTGGACCATAGAATCCCAGCAACGCGGAAACCTTGTCAGACAACAGTTCCCGAGGGCCCAGAGTCTGCGGCCTCTTTAAGAAAGGGCGGGGCGGCAGCTGGTGGAAGTGCCGGAGGAAGGGGTGGGGCCGCGAGAGGAGCGGAAGCCGGAAGTGGAGGCCCGCTCTGCGCGTGTTGAGCATGGCGGTCAGCGGCCCTGTGGAGCCGGGGCCCCCGGCGGCTGCTGCCGCTCCCTCCCCCGCCCCGGCCCGGGCTCCAGCCCCCGAGGACTTGTTCCGGCCTATCAGCGCCGAGGACGAGGAGCAGCAGCCCACCGAGATCGAGTCGCTGTGTATGAACTGTTACCGCAATGTAAGGCGGGGGCCCGGCCCGGGGCGGCGGGAGGTTGGGCCGAAGTGGAGTGGGAGACCCGGCCAGGTGGGCCCAGTTGGGGACCCGGAGGCGAGGCACGCCCCGGGGTCAGTAGACGGGGAACAGGGGCTTCCTAGCTGCTTTCTGCTTCCACAGGGCACGACGCGCCTCCTGCTCACCAAGATCCCTTTCTTCAGAGAAATAATCGTGAGCTCCTTTTCCTGTGAGCATTGTGGCTGGAACGACACGGAGATCCAGTCGGCCGGCAGGATCCAGGATCAGGGAGTGCGCTACATTTTGACCGTCAGGGCCCAGGAGGTGAGAGGACCCCATAGCAGTCTAGTGTCCTCTAGAAGTCTTGGGGACCGGAGTCAGAGCTCTCGTGCGACCTCGAATAAATACTCCTATGTGCCCAAGCCTAAGTTTCCTCCTTCCTAAAGTGGGGTTGGTGCTGTCAGATGCTCAGGTGAGATAAGGCTTGTGAAAGTGCTTTGTAATTACATTCTGTCAGAGGGAATCAGATGAGCAGTACTTGTTTTTAGTAGTCCTCTCACTATTTGGGCAGCTGGCTTCACAGGTGTTCTGTTCGGCAGGAGTAGTCTGTACCCCCTGGAATGGAGAGAGGAAGAAACTGCTAGGCTGGGGTCTGGTATTTCCTGAGAAGCTGTACTGCTGACCTCTCTGGAATGAAAGTTTTTCTTTCTGCCCAGGACATGAACAGAGAAGTGGTGAAAACGGACTCTGCCACCACAAGGATCCCGGAGTTGGATTTTGAAATTCCTGCCTTCAGTCAGAAGGGAGGTAGGTATAAGGTCAGGGTATTTGGGCTGTTCAAGCCTGGCTGCAATCTTACTTTCTTGCAAAAACCTGGGTGCCAGGTCTGGTGGCTAGTGCATGGGTTTGGCCATGTTGTCACTGTGACCTTCCTTGGTTCAACAGAAACAGAAAGCTTGGATTAAACAGCTTGAGACAGTAGGTTGTGTTAGTAAGGCTGTAATGTGTTTATTAGAGAGTCTTAGCATCACTGTTATTAGAGATGAATGGAGCTTTGTTCTAGGCCTCCTCATTTTATAGTTGAAATCAAAGCCCAGGGAGCTCCAAGTGAATTGCTCAGAGTCATACAGGCACTCGATGACTGTATGTCAAGACTCACGTGTCTTTTGTTCTTACTCACTAGTTCTGACCACTGTTGAAGGACTGATCAGCCGTGCTGTCTCTGGCCTGGAGCAGGATCAGCCCGCACGAAGGGTGAGTTGGGATTTTCTGATTGCAGCAGCTCAAGGCATAACGACCAATCTATGTCTGAAGAGAGGGTTCAGCCTCTTGTGTAGCTGAACCGTCTCTGAATGTTGGAGAACTTTTGAGGGACACATGGTGATGCTGTTGCTGCCAGGATGTTGCCCATGTTCTGTCTCCCATCCTTTCCACTTCCCTTTCCCTAGTGTTATGTTCACACCTTCTCTCAGACAGGCAGTATAACATTACCTCTGAAGAGCCTTTCCTAATCCCCTTGGATTTATCTATACTTCCTGAGTGTTCCATTGTACCATATATTTATTATGGGGGAAGAAATATAATTACATATTTAGTCATTTGTCTTCCTAAATGTCTGGGGAGCCCCATGAGAGGACTCTGGTTTATTTACTGTTGTGTCTCTAACCTGGCATGAGAGCCTGGCTGAAATGGTTGAATGGTGAGAAAATGAAGCTCATTTGGCACAACCCATAAACTTCAAACTTATTTACTATATCTTATTGTGAAGTCTGAGTCTCTCTGTTCCTACTTAGACTGAGACAGGTGGTGACTTCCTGATGGAAGTGACGTGGACATGACAGGGAGTAGGGGCATAAAGTCTATCACCAGGGCTGGGGAGCCCCATGACTATCTGTTTACTATCTTTTCCTGTCAGGCAAATGAAAAAGCTGTAGCTGAAAGAATTGATAAGTTTATTGTCAAACTGAAAGAGCTAAAGCAAGTGGCCTCTCCTTTCACTCTGGTGAGTATTGAGGAACTCTAGGTGCTAGATTTAGGGGAGGAGAGACCCTTAAGACTGTCTGGGATTTTTCCACTATGGTGCCCAAGAGGTCTGATGAGAGGTGGAGGATTATTTGTGATTTCTTGTTGTAATTACTCCCTCTTTGCCCATCTGTCAGATCATTGATGATCCCTCAGGGAACAGCTTTGTGGAAAACCCCCATGCTCCCCAGAAAGATCATGCCCTCGTGATCACACACTATAATCGGACTCTACAGCAGGAAGAGATGCTGGGGCTCCAGGTAAGTAGACTGAAGAAGCCAGAAGACTGCTCTGGCATTATCTTGCTTTCTGGATTGCTTGGAATTAGTGGAATCTTATTTTGTCATTGCTACCCTGTGTACCCTATCTCTGCATATTTGTGCATCTCATCTAGTTTGTATCAAGACTTAGGATAAACTTTTTTTTTTTAAGATTTTATTTATTTATTGTACAGAGAGAGACAGAGAAAGACACAGCGAGAGAGGGAACACAAGCAGGGGGAGTGGGAGAGGGAGAAGCAGGCTTTCTGCTGAGCAGGGAGCCCGATGCGGAGCTTGATCCCAGGACCCTGGGATCATGACCTGAGCCAAAGGCAGACGCTTAATGACTGAGCCACCCAGGTGCCCCAAGACTTAGGATAAACTTTACAATAAAAGTTGGCAGTGGCTGTGATCCTGTCTTAAGCTCTGTTTTTCCTTGGATTGGGGCTTTGCTTCCTACTTTCTCTGTTAAACGCATGAGGTGGCACCTGATATAAGCAAACAGTCTTCTCTCTCACTCCAAGGCAGGCTGTTGGGGAGGCTGAGGTATATGTGCCAACGTGTGATTTGTATTTCTGCTATGGTAGGCTGAGGCACCACCAGAAGAGAAGCCAGAAGAGGAGGATCTCAGAAACGAAGTGAGTCTACTGGCTGCTGTGGAGGAAGGAACAGAGCTGTGGGCAGAGACTGACGCTGCTCAGTCTCTCTTCCTCACCATCAACACTGGCAACTACCAGCATACCAACTGAATGTCTGGAGCCTGAGCAGGGCTCACCCTTCGTCCCCATGTTGTGTTCCAGGTGCTGCAGTTCAACACAAACTGTCCAGAATGCAATGCTCCGGCTCAGACCAACATGAAGCTAGTTCGTATCTTTTGTCAGGCAGTTGGGTTGCTCTTTATCTGACTCGGGCATGAAGATTATATGCAGGCTGCGGAGTATTCCCTTCAAGGAAAGTGCAGTGATGAGGAAGGTGTTGCCTTTGATGAGACTGCGTACATTGGCTTTTGGGTTCAAAGAGAGAGTTAGGCTGTGGTTTCTAGGGTCCTGTGTTTGGCTTGAGTCATGTCTTCCAATATTTGTGAACAAGGATTGCCATGGGTTGCCACCTTGCCCTCTTCTGGAGGACTATCTGAGTTAGGCTGCTTCTTGTGATTTCTTTCCTATAGTCCTAGGACTAGCAACTGTGCTTTTAGGGTTTGGGTTTGTTCTTCCTCAGAAGGTGGTCTTGCTCTCCTGGAAGCAAATTTCCTTACCTCCATCTTCCAGAAATCCCTCACTTTAAGGAGGTTATCATCATGGCTACCAACTGTGAGAACTGCGGCCATCGGACCAATGAGGTGGGTGGGCTCCATTGTTAAGGAAGATGACTAAGGTGAGGGTAACCCCTGTTTAACTTTGATCCTTCCTAAATATGCTTTGGGATGAGGTGGGAGGAAGCTGGGTCTTTCTCTTGGATGTAGTGCAGGGTGAGGAGCCCTTGAAGGAACTGGGAATTAGTGAAGTAAAATTAGAGATACCATTACTCATTCAAGACATTGAAGATTGGTTATATGGAAGAGGGAGGTGCCCCCCTTTTTGTTTATTTTTTAAAAATTTTTTATTGTTATGTTAATCACCATACATTACATCATTAGTTTTTTGATGTAGTGTTCCATGATTCATTGTTTGTGCATAACACCCAGTGCTCCACGCAGAATGTGCCCTCTTTAATACCCATCACCAGGCTAACCCATCCCCCCACCCCCCTCCCCTCTAGAACCCTCAGTTTGTTTTTCAGAGTCCATCGTCTCTCATGGTTCGTCTCCCCCTCCGACTTATTCCCCTTCATTCTTCCCCTCCTGCTATCTTCCCTTCTTTTTTTTTCTTAACATATATTGCATTATTTGTTTCAGAGGTACAGATCTGTGATTCAACAGTCTTGCACAATTCACAGC
>NW_027397081.1:13513424-13529259 GCF_003265705.2 Callorhinus ursinus | reverse complement strand
AGCTCCTTTAGGTGTAGGGTTAGGTTGTGTATTTGAGACCTTTCTTGTTTCTTGAGAAAGGCTTGTATTGCTATATACTTTCCTCTCAGGACTGCCTTTGCTGTATCCCAAAGATTTTGAACAGTTGTGTTCTCATTTTCATTGGTTTCCATGAATTTTTTTAATTCTTCTTTAATTTCCTGGTTGACCCATTCATTCTTTAGTAGGATGCTCTTTAGCCTCCATGTATTTGAGTTCTTTCTCCCCCCACCCCTTTTTTGAGACTCTGTTTGATTCACCTGTCAGAGGATTGGAAGTGTGGGGATGCAGATTTTGACTCTAATAAAAAACTTTCTAGATCTCTCTGTAAATAGAATGTGTTGCCTTGGAGGGTTGTAAATTACCTTTCCCTGAGTGTATTCAAGCATAAACTGTTTAAATTCTGAACCCAGAATATTATAAGGTGCATCTACATGCTGGATGCAGTTGGAAGTCCCTTTGAAGCACAAGAGTTAGTTTTTTTAAAAAAGGTAAATTCAGAGTTTGTTGGCAATTTGGGAAAAGTTTTGGCAGGCTCTTGGCCAGCTCTTGGTGTTTCTGGTTTGGATGACCTGCTGCCACTGTTGGTTTAGAAGGCTCTGTCCTTGGTAGCTGTAAGGGGGCCTGATTGGAGGTGTAAACCCATCCTCTGAGGTCTCCCTGACACCAGGTGAGGATCAGAATCTTCTCTGCTGCTGTTCCTGACTACTGTTGTCTGTATAGGTGAAATCTGGAGGAGCAGTAGAGCCCTTGGGTACCAAGATCACCTTCCATATTACAGATCCCTTAGATCTGACCAGAGATGTGCTCAAGGTAACACCATGCTTGTTAAAGTATCTGTCTGCTTCACATGGGCTGTTTCTATCTAGGGGAAAGTGTCTTTTTTAAATTATATCCTGGGGTTGTGGAGTACCTCCTTACTTCCCTGGGTTTCAGGATAGCAGAGTTAATCCATGGTAGGAAGTATGGTGACCCATAAATTCTCCGATGACTTGGCAGCTTTTTGCCTCCAGTGTCTATAAGGGCCCTTGTCTCTGGCCTCTAATGACAGGATACCTGGCAGCTTGGAGCCATGACTCAGGATGTCCCTTTATTAGGTTGGTTCCATTTCTGTGGTTCACATGATAGGAATGAGCCTAGCTTTAGCTGGAGAGTCCGAGAAGACTGGGGCAGCTGACTTTTTCCCCAAACTGTCAGCAGTGGTATTAATTTGGCATGAGAATTTGGGTTAGCTTTCTCGAAGAGACTCCTGATCTAAAGCTTAATTTGATCTCTCATCTCCTAGTCTGAGACGTGTAGTGTGGAAATCCCAGAGCTGGAATTTGAACTGGGAATGGCCATCCTCGGGGGCAAGTTCACCACACTGGAGGGGCTACTGAAAGACATCCAGGAACTGGTGAGTGGCCCGGGTATAGTGCACGGCTGCTTCAGCAATGTGGCTGTGGGGAAGGGGCTAGAAGGCCTCACATGTCCTAGTTTTTGGAGCTGTTAACTGGGGGTTTCTTTGCCTTAAAAGCTGATTTGAAAGACTTAAATAGTATTTTGGATTGTGAAGATAAGTTTATGGGAAATTCTGAATGGAAACTCCCAGTCCTGCCTCTGGGACAATGTAGATATTTTGTGGTTTTTGGGTAAGCCACTTACTTCACCGTAAAATGAGGGGAGGAGGGTCCTTCCAGCCCCTGAAACTCCCCAGCATATATATTTGTGTGTTGACTTAGCACATATATTTATTTTCTTGAATAATTTCACTTAATTGATACCTAGTTGTCAGGCATTTTGTCTTTGTAAATTATACTTTACTTTGCATTTCTCCTTCAAATGAGAACTAGAGTTCCCCCTGGAAGGACATTTTTATAGTTTTTGTTTTATATTGCCAGTTGTCATCTTGGCAGATGAATCTCTGTGCTCTTAGCAGTGGCTACCTAGGTCAGAAAGGTGGTGTGGAGACAGAGCTTCCCTGGCTGGGCACCCTCCTGCCATTTCCCACCAGCTTTATGGTCAAACCTAAGAAACAGCCAGTATTTTAGCACTTTGGATGCCGTTTATTGCAGGTGACCAAGAACCCTTTCACACTGGGTGACAGTTCCAATCCTGGCCAGGTGGAGAAACTGCAGGAGTTTAGCTGGAAGTTAGACCAGGTGAGATGATTCTGGCCCTTCAGTACTTGTGGTCCTGGGGTGCCAGTGGGCGAGAGGCCACCTGCCCTGTCCTGCCGCCTTCTGAACATCTAACCAACATTGGGGATTCCCCTGGTTTCCGATGTCCCATGTACTCTTTCTTGGTTTTCTCCCTTATGTTGTGGGAGTCTCTTCTCTAGTAGCTTCAGTTGGGTTTTTCATTTCCACTGACTTCTTTTCCAAGAGCTTTCTTTTTTTGGTCTTTGAGTACTCTCCCTCCTTCCTTTGCTAAATAGCATCCTGTTGTTTTAAGGATGTGGTATTTTTTTTTCTCTTGAGAATGTTAATGTTGGTTTTTCTTTTTTTTGATGTTTTATTTTCCTTGCATAGTTTCCATTTCCTTTTTTTTTTCCCCTTTTATTATTAATTTTTTAATAAAGTTTCCATTTCCTTTTAAGTTGTTTTTTGTTTGCTTGGGTGTTTTTTTTTTTTTTTTTTTTTGCTTGTTTTTGTTTTTCCATTTAACTTTCTGTCTTTCAAGGTTGGGGCTTTGCTCACATGTCTGATAGTCGTGGAGTTGAATCTTAATTCACGTCGGGCTCATTGTAGGGGGATTTAGCTTAGCCATTTTGTGGAGGTAACCCCAGTGCCAGAGTCCTTAGGTTTTTCCTCTTGGGCTGCTCAGATTCCCATCAGCGGGTGTTCTGTTTCCTGGCCTGAGGAGGAGGACTTGGCTGCTGGTGTTCTGAGAGCTGTGTGTGGGAAGAGAGCTGGGTGTGTATGTCTGTTTACAATAACAACACATTCACTTAACCTTCTGTCCTTGCTGCCTTTTCCTCCATCCTCAACTGGGCGGGCGCCACCTAGGCCTTAGCCTGCAGTGGTGGTGGCTTCTCCACGGATTCCTGCAGTTTTCTGCTGGGGTGGGGGAAGGGCATTTGTTCGCCTGTGTGCAAGGGAGAGGGGGTGGGGATGTCAGGTTGCTTCTTAAGTAGGTTTCATACAGTCCTTATTTTAAGTCTTCTCCACTCCACTTTGAGAGGTACCTTATTTCAACAGTTTCTGAAACTTTTGGGGTTTCTGCCATGTAAATTGGGTTCGTCCTTGTCTGGCAGACACAGCCCCTTCCTACCCATGAGCTATGTAAAATTTATGTGCTGTGTTCTCCCTCCTTTAGATCCTTCAAGGTAACATGAAGGCCCACTTTATTATGAATGATCCAGCAGGAAACAGCTACTTTCAGGTACAGAAGACCTTTCCTGATAGTGCACGGAGATGTATTTTCTGACCTTCTTTGAATATGTGTCATTTCTCCAGAAACTGGAGACTTGATTCTGAATGAACTGCTCTTTATCAAGAAACCTTAGAATTTGAAACATAAGGAAGTATAGGGGGAGGTGGGAGGGATTATAAGTGTGTGTTGAGAAGGGAAAAAAGATACTCCTAGACTCTTCCTCTCTCTAGTCCAGCTCTTGTCCCCAGCAGTGGAATTGTCATTTTGAAAATCTAATTGTGGAGTGAGGAGAAATGGTGCCTTGTCCAGAGGCTGAAATAGGAAACTGGAGAGGCTTTCAGCTGACTGGGGAGATATTCTGGGGATTTATAATAACTTTAACATTTATTGGGCAGTTATTATTGGTCAGGCAAAACTGTTTAAGGTCTCTCTACGATTTAGACTATCATAGGAAGGTGCAGTTAGGAAGTTTTTTAGGCAGACTGTTTCCTAATTCTGCCTAGGGCTGGACAGTCCCATTCCTGGGACTCTTGGGCTCTGTTGCTGCTTGCCAGTTGAGCCTAGCTATGGGGAATTGGGAGGCCTTTAGAATAAAAAACGTTAAGTTTTTGGGAAAGTGGGAGTAGGAAGCCACCTGCTGGTGGTGGGGGGGGGACAGGTAGCTGGGTGGCACAGGCACTGATTGTCTGTTCTTGGCCTTACAGAATGTGTATGCACCTGAAGATGATCCTCAGATGAAGGTGGAGCATTATAAGCGCACATTTGACCAAAACGAGGAGCTAGGGCTCAATGACATGAAGACAGAGGGCTATGAGACAGGCCTGGCCCCACAGCGGTAGCGACGGGTAGTTCCCGAGCCAGCCTCCAGTGCTGCTTAGACTGAAGGGTTATTTATTACTGTCGGGAAAGGCTGGGGGTATCCTCAGCCCCCATGTGGTCTGAGAGATGTGGGTAGTTTTGTGAACAGTTTGTGATGGAAGTGCAAGCCTGTTTACTTGACTGTATTTTGGAGGTTTTGAATTGGCCTGGGAAGAAACCCAGAAATGAACCATGGTGCATGTCATTATTCCTTTTTTTCCTGTCACCTCTACTCTCCCTTCACATAATGCTCTCTCTAGGGTTGGAACTCTGAAGATGGAAGACAGCTACATCGGGAGTTTGGGAGTTGGCTGGGGAATATAAAATACTGGCTTTCAACAGGAAAAGAGTCTTCTGAGGGGAGGGAGTCCAGCATAGCAGAAGAAGCTCTCATTAAAGTGATGGCTTTCCGTCAGGACTGGCCTCTGAATTTACTCTGTCCTTATTTGATACTATGCTAATAGAATTCAGCCTCCTGAATAAATTTTCCCCAGTGTAGTCAATTTGGGGATTGGAGCTGGCATTCATTCATTCCTTCAGTAGATATGTGCCAGGTACACCACAGAACTGAACAAAATAAAACCCTTGTTCATGGAATTTAAAGTGAACTTTTGAGGTCAAACCCATAGTTCTTGCATTTGCTTTATTCGATGCAGCTAACAAATAGAGGGCAAAGCTCAGTGCCACCCTATGAGGTACACAGGGTTGGGATCTGAGCGTGGGTCTTTTTTTTTTTTTTAAGATTTTATTTATTTATTTGACAGAGAGATAGAGCACAAGTAGGCAGAGTGGCAGGCAGAGGGAGAGGGAGAAGCAGGCTCTCCGCTGAGCAGGGAGCGGGACATGGGGCTTGATCCCAGCACCCCGGGACCATGACCTGAGTCAAAGGCAGCTGCTTAACCGACTGAGCCACCCAGGCGCCCCCTGAGCATGGGTTTTGTCAGGCCAAGGTTGGGTGTTGATTTGAAAGGGGAGTGGTGGAACTCAAGACAAATAGGAGATGGGTTGATGGGGCTGAGTGGGTACTGGAGCTGAAAGATGAGGTTTTTAAATGCCTGCTGACAGAAGGGTAGTAGAGGCCGGGCTTTGGAGTTCCGAAGTTAGAGAGGTTAGGAGTTAGAGATCCACCAAAGTGGACTAGAAGCTGGCACAGGGTTGTGTTGGGGGGACCTCTGGGGCCCTCCAGCTAGTGAAGCCCTGTATCAGTTCAGTGTCCCCACAAGCCCTCAGAGACCCAACCCAGTCTGCTTTTCTTCCTGGGCCTGAGCTCGACCAGTCAGGATAACCCAGAGGTTGAAAGTTCATGGGTCAGGGCTGTAACATCCTCACCTGTTTTAATATATGTAAATATTTTTTGAGCACGTATTAAATTCTGAGCATTTATAAAGTGTAACAAGCCTTCTTGACTAATATGCTTTCAAACAGTGACAAAAATTTAACATGTTGAGATAAGGGACATATTCGATCTAATATTTTATTTCACAAACTTCGTTTTTACCTTTTGAACTTCACTTTGCTACCTTCTGCTTCCAAGGGTCCCGTTTTGGCTGTGTGAAGTTGGGCAACTTCCTTAACCTCTCCAAGCTTCGGTTTCCTCATCTGTAAAACACGATAATAAAACCACTTGAGAATTTTAATAGTTAAATGAGGTAATTCACGTAAAACTCTTCATGTTCACAAGAAAAGTAGTGTCTCTGCCCTCCGCCTCCCCCCCCATCCAAAACTTGAGAATTAGAATTCAACCTCTCTAGCTTCCCTGGGTTTTTTTTGAAAATAGAGACAGGTCCTTTTCATTGGAAATATCCTAGGCAAAAGGTAGCTAGTTTGGAATTCCTGATTTCCCCTCTTGAATGGTACTTAGCCGATTGGAGCAGTTTCTACCCCGCAACCTAAACACATACGAATACAAATAACTGGTATATACTGTGCGCCAGACGCTGTTCTAAGCACTTCACGCAGTAAAAGTATCATTCCTCGCAAGCATTGAGTTAGGTACCATTATACTCCCCAGTTTGTTAAATAACTTGCCCAGGGTCCTACAGGTAGGAACTTTCGAGCCTGGACTCAAGCTTAGATACACTGTCACTCCAGAACCCACGTTCTTGGCGACATTGGTGCTTCTGGAGCTGCATCATAAGTTGGAGGGGTAGATAGAGGGACAAACAGAAAACGTGCTTGGGCCAGCAGAGGGACAAGGAGTGGGCACAGGACGTACGCGCACTCCTCGTGAGCCTGCAAAAGCGCGCTCCTGTCAGCCCGGGGCAGTTCCACCAGTCTTCGCCACTTCCGGTCCCGGCCCCGCCCCTCCGGGTCCCCGCCGTGCGTTTCGCGTTCAAGAATTTTGTCCCCAGCGCCGAGCCGTCTCCCCGCCCTCACCGCTGCCATGGCGGCAGCTCCGCCGCTCTCCAAGGCCGAGTATCTGAAGCGTTACTTGTCTGGGGCAGGTGCCGGCGTCGACGGGGGCTCTGACTCCGGTCGCAAGCGTCGCAGAAAGCGGCCGAAGCCCGGCGGGGTCGGCGGGAAGGGGTGAGTTGGTTCTGGCGGGGCGGGGCCTGCGGCGGCTCGCCGCCCCTCTCCTCCCCAGCTCCGCCCTCGGCCGGCGCTTCCCCTCTCCGCGCCGCCTGCCCGGCTCCTCACCGGGCTCGTCTGGAGCCCAGCTCAGGCGCCCCGCGCCCCTGGGCGGTATCTTCGCCTTCTCGAGCCGGCTCTAACTTTCATCACTCTTTTCCCGCCTTTATAGCGTTCCGTCCTCTCCCGTAGAGAATGAATGTAGTGTCCTGAGAATAATGGTGGAGCTCACCCAAAGCCTCCGTGTTTGGATATTTAGGGCCCAGAACCTGTTTGTGGGGTTCAGCAATCCTGGGGACTCTGGTCCTGAGTCGGAGACCTATGCTTACTTCCTGTTACTCTTAACAGTGATGCTGTTAA
Organism: Callorhinus ursinus; assembly: GCF_003265705.2. Taxonomy (NCBI): domain Eukaryota; kingdom Metazoa; phylum Chordata; class Mammalia; order Carnivora; family Otariidae; genus Callorhinus; species Callorhinus ursinus. The sequence continues at coordinate 13,522,101 of NW_027397081.1, read as the reverse complement.
CAGTAATAACCAACATTTGTAGTTCTTGTCATGTATCAGAGGCCGTTTTAAGTACTTCAGACGTATATGATTTTAAGCTTCATAATACTACCACGAAGTTGGGGGTGTTATTATCCCCGTTTTTCACGTCAGAAAACTTTGTAGCCCAGTGTACTGGGTTGAATAGTGCCCCTCTCACCATTCATGTCCACCCAGAACCTCAGAATGTGACTTTCTTTGGAAATAGTGCCTTTGCAGATATAATTAGTTAAGATGCGGTCGCAGTGGATTAGGATGGGCGCTAAATCCAATATGACCGGTGTCCTTTTAAGAGGAGGGAAATTTGGACACAAACAGACGTTAGGGAAGAATCACCACGTGAAGATGGAGGCTGAGACTGGACTGGATTTCCGCTGCCACTAGCCAGAGTTTGCCTGGGGCTACCAGAAATTGGAGGAGTCAAGGAAATACCCTCTCCTAGAGCCTTCCCAGCGGGCATTGCCTTGCAGACACCTTGATTTCAGACTTGAAGCCTCTAGAACTGTGAGAGAATATATTTCTGTTGTCGTAAGCCCCGCAGTTTGTGGTACTTTGTTAGGCAGCCCTAGGGAACTATACCCCCAGTTTCAGAGAACAAAGCCATTTCCTTTCCTGGTTTGGTTCTTGCCTATTCTTGCTTTCTGTCTTCCTGCCCTTCAACTTGTGTAGATTATTTGGAGACAGTGCCATGTAGTGAAAATAGCTTGAGCTTTGGAGTAACGCTGGTCAGAGTTTGAGTCTTAGCTGTGCCACTTTGTGGGCTGTGTGGCCTTGGGCAAGATATTTCATCTAAGACTGTTTCCACATCTTTAAAATGAGAGTAATAATGACATCACTTTATGGTTATGATTAGAGATGTATATAGTGATCATGGTTTTTCACATAGAACTGTTCACATCAGGGCAGTCGTTGTTAATTATTTGGACTCACCCATAGTTTTGTCTGTGTAACAAACATTTATTGAATAGTACTTCTTATGCCAGTTACTTCAGGGTGTTGAGGATATCACTGTGAATGAGAAGGCATAGTCCCTATTCTGGTGGACCTTGTAGTTAAATGGGCATACGGGCTTTACACATCTAATTACATAACTAATTGATTTATTTTCTTTGTGAATAACACAATGAAAGTATTCCATGCATGCATAGCAGGGGTTGAGGGAGGTAAGGGGAGAAGCTCAAGGAAGTTAAATATAAGCTAGGACTCTTAAGAATCTTAAGAGTTTCCCATTAAAGAACGAAGACTAGGTCAGGCAGAGGGAAGGAACTGATTATGTGAAAACTGACGTGCTAAGGAATGTGCTCATTCCAGGCACCAAAAGATGGCCAGCAAGGTAGTGAAATGTGGAGGCAGTGGTACAAGGTGAAGTTCGCCCTATAGGCAAAGACTGGACCTTGTAGAATCTTGTAGGATTTTGAGCTTTATCCTAAAATCCATAGATAAGTGTTTATAGTCTGTTACCCAGGAATGGTTCTTAATTTTTTGGTCTTTTTATTTTTCACATTTAGAATGCGGATTGTGGATGATGATGTGAGCTGGACATCTATTTCCACCACTAAACCGGAAAAGGAGGAAGAAGATGATGATGGAGATTTGCCTGTGGTATGTATCTTTTGAGGCTGTGAGGACTTCTCAATCTTGCTTCCCAGTACAGGGTAGATTTATACATATATGTTGAGGGCAGTGACACTTTTCAAAGAGCTGTTTTAAAGTAGTCTTCTTTGATGATGCCTATAGACTGTTTTCTTTATTTATGGAGGGCCTCATTAGCCTAGAAATGGGAACTAATCCCAGAGAGACAGGACTTCTAATTGTAATGTTTACAATTAGCCATGGTTCAGTTTATTGATATGTACCTTAAAAACATTTCAGCTTTAATTAAAGGAAACTTTATTTGTTCCTTTTATTCATTGATTCAACCGGTTTAAAATTGTATATTTTTGTTTAAGTACTGTAGATATGTAGGTTAATAAACCTACAAACCTACCTAGTGTCTGTACTTTAGAGACCATACCCTAAATGGGAGACTGAATTTCAAATTTCAACAATGTGATAAATGGCGGAGAGACATTTCATATATGTACCAAGTGCTATTAGAGCACTGGGGAAGTAGCACATTTTTTTATTCCACTGGGAAATTTTTTTTTTAAGATTTTATTTATTTATTTGAGAGAGAGAGAACACACATAAGTCAGGGCAGGGGTGAGGGCAGAGGGAGAGGGAGAACAGACTCCCAGCTGAGCAGGGAGCCCTACGACATGGGGCTCTATCCCAGGACCATGGCATCATGACCTGAGCCCACTGAGCCACCCAGGCGCCCCCCCCACTGGGAAATTCTATTAGGGATGTAAATACCCGAACTGAGTTTTGAAGGACCAGTAAGAACCAAGTGGGCAAAAGCGTAGGCAAATAATCTTGCGTTGGTTCTGTCATGGAAACCTTACTGAGAAACATGGTGAGAAGGAGAGCTGTTGATAGGCTGTATTGAACTAAAAGGTTGTTAAAATGAATTCCGGATGAGTATATTCAATGTTAGTCCCCAGCATATTCTGTAATACATCTTTTTTTTTTAAAAGATTTTATTTATTTATTTGACACAGAGAGAGAGAGCACAAGTAGGCAGAGCAGCAGGCAGAGGGAGAGGGAGAAGCAGACTTCCCGCCGTGCAGGGACCAGGACGTGGAGCTCGATCCCAGGACCTTGGGATCATGACTTGAGCCGAAGGCAGCTGCTTAACCGACTACTGAGCCACTCAGGCGCCCCTATGGTACATCTTTTAAGAGAAAGTTTATTAGTAATTAGAAGGGAAATAGTGGGTCACCTGGCTGGCTAAGTCGGTGGAGCGTGAGGCTCTTGATCTTGGGGTTGAGTTTGAGCCCCACACTGGGTTTAGAGATTACTTTAAAAAAAGGGCCGGGGGGGCACCTGGGTGGCCCAGTCAGTTAAGCGTCTACTTTTAGCTCAGGTCATGACCCCGGGGTCCTGGGTTCTAGCCCCGCATCGGGCTCCCTGCTCAGCGGGGAGTCTGCTTCTCTCTCTTCCTCTTGCTCTGCCCCTGCTCGTGTGCTTTCTCTCTTGCTCTCTCTCAAATAAATAAAATCTTTAAAAAAAAAAAAAAGGAAGGGAAATAGTGATCCTAGGGGCCAATTAATTTGAGTCAGATCCAGTCACTTAACCTAATTAATGTTTACAACATTTGTTTTTTTATGTTATAAAAGCAATACATATTTATTGCAGAATATTTGGGAATTACAAGAAGGTTTAAAATTTTGAAAAAAATATAATAATCACTTACGCTGTGACTGTCCAGAGGTAATAACTGCTAACATTTGGAGGCATATGTCTTTAATTCATAGATTATACATACTTGTATTTTATTTATTTTTTAAATATAATCGGGATCATACTGAACATATGGTTCTGGAACCTGCTCTTTCATATAATAATATGTTGTGACTACTTTAGTAAGATTTTAAAATACTCTTTGAGGACATGACTTTTAATGGTTGCAACGGTAATTCATTATATATATTAATTTAACCTGTCCTTTTACTGTATGCATGGGTGGTTTTCTGTTTTAAAATATAATGCTTTGAAAAACGTAGAGAAATCATTGTGGAAATCTGTTTATTTCTTTATTCCTATCAAATGAAATTAATAGGTTAGAAAGTATGGTCCTTTTGAGCTGTATTCCCATATTGCTTTCCAAAAGGTGGTACCAATTTATACTCTCCCTAGAGTTGTTTGAGAATGCCATTTTCCCCATTTCTTCATCAATACTAGAGAATTATTTATAACAACAAAAGCAACAGGTTCAAACCTGTGTCTGTTTGGCAGGTGAACAGTGGTATCCAGTTTCTTTGAAAAATAGTGAATAGTTTTTTTTCATATGTTTATTGGGCATTTGTATTTTATGACTTTTTTTGGCATTTTTCCATTGTTTAGAAAATTGGACTTTTAAATTTTTTCATTGTTTTATTTGATATTTATGTAAATAAGAATATATTACTTGTTTTACTGTCATAAGTATTTTTTTATTTGCCTTTTCATTTTTAAGTTTTTGACATTTAAAAATTTTAATTTTTATATAATCAAGTCTATTAATTTTCCTTTATAATACTGTCTTTTGCTCTTACGATTGCCTCAAAACCCGAACAAGGGAGGTGTTAGCCCCACTGCTCTCTACACTGGTTAAAGCAGATCTTGATTATTGAATTCATTTTTGTCGCTGCAAGACCACCACCACCACCAGTAATAATGGCAAAATAATTAGAACAAGCACAATACCAGTGGCAGCACAGAATAATGGGTATAATTTATTGAGCATTTACCACGTACCAAGCTGCTTAGCTTACATGAATTATCTCATTGAATCCTCATAGAACCTTGAGTCCTCCTTCCACAAATGAGGAAATTGAGGTTTAGAGAAAATAATTTGCCAAAGGCTACAGAAATATTAAGTGGCAGAGCTGGTGATTTAGATCTTAGTTTATCTTGCTTGAATTCAAGCCTGTGCTTTCCTATCTCAAAACTAGGTTACTTGAGGAATGATGGTAGGCTCTTGGGAACAGAAAAATAGAAGTGAATTATGACCTGGGTTTGGATTTCGGTTCTGCCACTTGCTAGCTTGTGACATTGAGAAATCTATTTAACTTCTCTGAGTCATAGTTTGTTCTTTATTAGTGTTGAACCTTTCTTTGGAGGGCTGTTTTGAGGATTGAGTGAGATAATGTAAATAAAGCCCAAACACAGTGCCTGGCATGTGGTTGCTACTCTGTAACTAGAATTTATTATACCAGTTGTCTTTGAAAGTCTGTTATGTGGAAAGAGGATCAATTGCATTGAGTCAGAACTAGAGTTAATGGAAAGAAGCTATAGGAAGGTAGGTACAGGTCCAATAAAACTAAAGACTTTCTAGCACTGCCCCCAAATACAATGGACTGTCTTGTAACATAATGAGTTCACTGCCAGTAAATTGGTTCCCTGTCAGGGAGGGACTGGGTGAGTGATAATTTATCAAGGATACGAGAAGATTCCAGATTTGTTTGGGAATTTGGGTGATATGAAATGTGTTTTTATCCCTTAAAGATGCTGTGATTCTATGTACTTCTTAATGACTTCTTTTGGTTGGATTTAAGAAAACCTGTCATTGTGATTACCTGTAACAACAAGAAGTTTCATAATGAGCCCGAAGCCCTTGAGGAGTGATAGGCATGACAGGGAGCCTGCCTGTATCTTCACTCTGAATGTAAAAGTAAAAAGGTAAAAGGAATTTAGCTTTTAGCTTATCCGTGGCGGTTGCGTACCTGGCAGGTTGATAAAGAAGGTTTGTAATGAAGAAATTCACCTTTGGAGGAAAATTGATTAGTCAGACAAAGATCTATAATTAAACTATCCAGGGACAGTCAGATAAACCTCTCGTGGAGCAGACAGAACTGAGGACCACTACATGTTTCTGCATGTTTCTGCATGGCTATTTTGGACTGGCGTGTGCCATGTACATTAGGAATGGGAATGGTCATAGCTTCAGGTTCTTGAAAAAACAGTGCTCCTTGCCTGGGTCCTGTGGATTTTCTCAACACAAGTGTCCTAACTCTGACAGGTGGCTGAGTTTGTGGATGAGCGGCCGGAAGAGGTAAAGCAGATGGAAGCCTTTCGTTCCAGTGCCAAATGGAAGCTTCTGGGAGGTTAGTTTCAACAATGGATAAATTTAAATTTCCCATATATAGGGGAGGCCTTTTTTTTGTTCTTTATACTTTTCTTTTAGAGAAATTCATAGTTTGTTTTAGTGTGTCCTTGATCCTGAAAAATACAGTGTGAAAAAGAATTCAGAACTTCAGAGGTAGCAAGACATGGGAACTGAGAGACCAAGTATCCCATTTTCTCTTATATTTTGGCCATTAGGGTTACTGAAGTCAAGAAGTGACTTATTTGGGGACCTTGCAGTAACCACTCCCCTCAGGCCCAAATAGAGGGCCACTTAGTACATAGATAGGGCTTTGGAGGAGTAAATCTTTCTTTGTTCTTCCTTTAAATATTGGTATTTTGCAGTGCATTATCCTCCACTTGCCCACTCTTTACCCTCTCCTTAGGCTGATAATTTAACTCCTTGTTTAAAACTTTTTTGTTTTTGAGGATTGGGTAAAGGGCATTTGTTTGTCACGTTTGAGCAGAGACAAGCCCTCTTCTTTTTTTTTATTTTTTATTTAGGGGCGCCTGGGTGGCTCAGTCATTAAGCGTCTGCCTTCGGCTCAGATCATGATCCCTGGGTCCTGGGATCGAGACCCACATTGGGCTCCCTGCTCAGCGGGAAGCCTGCTTCTTCCTCTCCCACTCCCCCTGCTTCTGTTCCCTCTCTCGCTGTGTCTTTCTCTGTCAAATAAATAAATAAAATCTTTTCTGTAAATATTCAGTAAATATTTCTTTTTTTTTTTTTTTTTCTTTTTAAAATTTTAAAGAGGGAACAGAAGCGGGGGGAGAGGGAGAAGCAGGCTTCCCGCTGAGCAGGGAGCCCGATGCAGGTCTCGATCCCAGGACCCAGGGATCATGATCTGAGCCGAAGGCAGACGCTTAATGACTGAGCCACCCAGGCGCCCCTAGACAAGCCGTATTTTTATTTGTCTTGGTGTTTCCCCTGCCTGGCATAAACAGGGATCTTCTGAATAGCCATTTAACTCCAGTTTACTCTTGACACATGTTCCTTTTTCATACATGAAGGGTAGAAGAATTAACTCCTAAACAGGATTTGTTCTTTCTGTGTTACACTTTTTGCTTATGTTAATTACTCTACAATTCTGATAAGAAAAAAAATGCATAACCAAAGTGACAGTGACAGTTGGCTATAGGTTAGTGATCACTATTGCCTCAGTTAACTTTTCAGTACATTATTATGTTTTATGAATAAAAAGTTTATTATCAGTATGTACTCTTTTATCAGAATCTTGTTTACTCTTACTATTTTCTGCCTTATCCTGTGGTTGTATTTCCAGTCTTTTCCATAGTCCTTTTTTCAGAGAGAATCTTCTGGTCTCCATATTATAGGTCTAGGAAGTGATACCAAACTGCCCTCAGCCCCTTGCCCCCTTCCCCCCAGATAATTCTTTTTCTTCACTCTCACTGCTTCATCCTGTTTGTCACTGGAAATATCCTCACTGGTCTCTGATCCTTACTTCCTTATAAATATCATTTAATTTATCAACGCATGGATTAGATTTGCTGTCAGGTCTCCCACAGATAGGTGAGTGGTGATTCCAGTCAGATAGGACTATTCCCCGAAGTAAAGGAGTTGACTTGGTTTAATTCATCCACTTAGCAATTATTCATTGGGTATTCATTGGGCCCTACCCAGCATTTGTTTGTATTGGGGCCATGGAGCTCAATGACAAGAAACAGAGGGAGAGGAGAAACTGGATTTTGGAAATGTCCTGAGTTGCTGTAAACATTTCATTCTCTTAGACCTTTGAAAACTGGAAGTTTCAAACTCTTTCCTCAACTACCTATTTTAAAAGATCACACATGGACTCTGGAGTCCGATGGATCTGGACTGGATCCCTCACTACTCTACCACATATTAGCAATATGACTTAATCTTTCTCAGTATCAACTTCTTCATCTATAAAATGGAGATAACAATATTTGTCTTTCAGGCTTGTTGGGAGAATTAAGTGCGGGAATCTATATAAACCACTGGCTTGTAGTAGGTGATTAGGAAATGCTGATCCCTCTTTTTATCTGGTTATCTCCCCCCAGTAAGGAGTACAGGGATGTGGATTAAATAGTTAACAGTATTTCATTTTGATGTGGCACAGGCTTAGTCAGTTTGCCTTTTGAAGGAAGAGTGAATATGAACTGTGTGTTATCTAGTCTGAATATCAGTAGGAGCCTCTGGGAGTTCTGCACAGACACGGTTTTAGGAATAGCATTGGATTGACAGCTAGAGGATCAGGGTGTTAGCCTATCTCTTTATCTTAGTGGCTGTGACTTTCGTTAAGAAATCACTCATCTTGGGCGCCTGGGTGGCTCAGATGGTTAAGTGTCTACCTTTGGCTCAGGTCATGATCCCAGGGTCCTGGGATCGAGTCCCGCATCGGGCTCCCTGCTCCTTGGGAGCCTGCTTCTCCCTCTGCTGCTCTCTCTCTCTCTCTCTCCCTCTGTCTCTCATGAATAAATAAATAAAATCTTAAAAAAAAAAAAAAGAAATCACTCATCTTGGAGCCTCTGATTTCGTGTCTGTGAAACAAGGATACCTGCCCAGCTGGTATAATACAATACCATATTATACCAGCCCAAGGTATAATATGAAAAATGCATTTAAATGGCTTGTTAGGCAAATACAAGAGGTTATCTTTAAGGTATTCAAGAGTGCTGGTTTACTGCCCCTAAGTGGAAGAGCTGTGCAGATGGGATTTCTGAGTAGTTTTGACATGTATGTTGCCAGGGCATCTTTTGAAACTTTGAGTACCAGGGGTGAATAGAGCACCTGTGGGGATGTAACTCTTTGCCCTTTGTGTTTAGGCCACAGTGAAGATCTGCCCTCACACAGACACTTCCGTCATGACTCCCCGGATTCATCTCCCCCCAGGAGGGTCCGACATGACACCCCAGATTCATCGCCCCCCAGGAGGGTCCGTCACGACACCCCGGATTCATCTCCCCCCAG
>NW_027397081.1:13425652-13513414 GCF_003265705.2 Callorhinus ursinus | reverse complement strand
TCCGTCACGACACCCCGGATTCATCTCCCCCCAGGAGGGTCCGTCACAACACCCCGGATTCCTTTCCCCCCAGGAGGGTCCGTCATGACACCCCGGATTCATCTCCTCCCAGGAGGGTCCGTCATGATACCCCAGATTCCTCTCCCCCAAGGAGGGTCCGTCATGACACCCCAGACCCATCTCTTCCCAGGAGGGCCTGTCATACTTCTCTGGATCCTTCTCCCCTCAGGAAGCCTCATCGTCATTCTTCAGGTGTGTCTCCTAGGAAAGCCCATCACAACACACCAGATCCATCTCTTCCTAGGAGGGCCCATCACAATTCCTCAGATAGCTCTGTTCCCAGAAGGGCCCGAAATAGCTCCCCTGACACATCTCAACCTAGAAGGACTCTTGACTCCTTGGACACATCGCAGCTCAGGAGGGCCTGTCATGACTCCCCTGATTTGGCTGCTAATGTCCCTCATTCACTGCCCAGAACCAAAAGCAGTAAAGCCCCAGAAAGAGCCTCTAGCAAAATTTCTCCACATTGGAAGGGGCCGGGACCATCTCATGCATCACTCCCGAAGAACAGCAAGTATGAGTATGACTCTGACCTCTCTCCTCCACGAAAAAAGCAAGCAAAATCCCATAAGCATGATTCTAAAGGTAAGCATTTGATTGCCCATGAGAGGGACTTACCCCCTAGGTGCTTTCTTTTGGATCTTTTACTTGTGGTCTTTAGAAATGAGAATGGTATTTTTTGGAGAAGTTTTAAAAACTGTAGGGAAATGGGGAGAGGTTGGGCTGAGGAGAGTTAAAATTTACCGTGGCAAGGAGGACATTTTTACATATTTTTGTTTTTTCTCCCCACCCCATAAAATTTCAGAGTGTATAGAGATGCGTAAAGAAGTAGAAAAAAGGTCATACAAAATTCTGTCATTCAGAGCCATTCACTCTTAGTGTTGTGGCTAGTGGTCTTTTAGGCTTTTTTCTATTCACTTTTTATGTAGTTAAGCTCTTACTGTGTAGTATATACATGTTGTATGTATAATCTTGCCTGGTTTTTCACTTAACGTTATCGTCCCTGTGTCATAAAAACATCTCTTTGTTTTTATGATCTTTATTGATGTTCCGTTACATAAATGTGCTTAACCATTTCCCTAATACTGTATATTTTAGGTTATTTCTAAATTTTTGCTTTTATAATTTTAAAATAAACCGTTTACATAAATTGTTGCCCCATTCTGGATTTTTTCCTTCTCTACTTTTAGGCAGATTTCCTAGTAATTTAAGTACATCTAGATATGTTTCCTAGGAAACTAAGTAGAAATTGATTTATTGGGTAAGAGGGATGTATATTTTTAAGACTGTTGATACCCATTGCAGATTGCCTTTTTGAGAGTTGATTTGTGATGTTTCTGTCTACAACTCAGGCCTCTGCAGTGGGATTTGTTTACTCAGTCTTTGTTCCTAGGTACTGTTTTCATTTTTTTTTTTTTAAGGATTTTATTTATTTGAGAGAGAGAGAGAGAGAACCCAGAGCATGAATGGGGGGAGGGGCAGAGGGAGAGGGAGAAGCAGGCTTCTTCTGACACGGGGCTGAGCAGGGAGCCTTGGTGAGCCGAAGGTAGATGTTTAACTGACTGAGCCACCCAGGTATATTCTAGGTAATTTTTTAACTTTTGCCACAGCACTGAGATCTGAGCGCAAGCTGTTTTGCCCATTCTATGCTCAGATAAATATGACATAGGTGAGTATGTTGAGGTCTCACATGCTAGTCACAGTCACTAGTAACTTGGGAATAGAACTCCACATCCTGCCTGTTGGTTTTAAGAGTTGTCCCTGACTCTGCTCTTCTCCTGTGTCATCTGTACTTGTATTTAGGTTTGTGATAGCTCTTTAGAGGAAGACTGAATGAATATTGAATATTAGCCTGGTAAGTTCTGTTTTTAAGATTCTGCCAAGGGGATTAAAGATTTTATTTTTTAATTCCTAGACTCTTCCCCCAGCCATAGGAAGTTCCACACAAGCTCTTCACCTAGGAGACATCAGAGTCACGTGTTGGACTCTTCCTCCTACCCAAGTGACAGTCGGAAAGCCTCAGATTCAGATCTTTCTCCTCCTCGACATAAGCAAAGTTCAGGGCACAAGGATTCTGATTCAGATCTGTCACCTCCACGGAATAGACGTACACATCGGAGCTCTGATTCTGACCTGTCTCCACCACGGAGGAAACAGAGGGTCAAATCTTCTGATTCTGATCTGTCTCCACCTCGAAGGAGTCAGCCTTTAGGAAAGAAGGTAGGAATTTTCAGGAGTCCTATCCTTTCCTTAGAGTGATTTGTTTTCTATCTCTATACACGTCTCAGGTATACAAACCAGAGAGGGAGGAGGTAGCTCCTGATTGCATAGTATATCTAGTGCAGAGTTACCTCTAAAGCTCTTTGCTTCTCTCTGAGGGCAGGACTGCCTATAACTCAGCCCAGACAAACTAGCAAACACAAGGTTTCCTAAGTATCTTCTGCCTTTCTAGCCTCTTTAGTCTACAAATCTCATTTTTTAATAGGTCTGGAAAAACTTCCTATTGTCTTAGGAATGAACTGAGAACTATAGTTTACAGAGTAGAGTTCAGAGTACAGACCTTGTTTTAATCAAATCACATATTCGAATCCTACTTCTTCAACTGCTGTTTGTGAAATTTGACTAAGCTATGGAATATTTCTAAACCCCAGCTTCTTCATCTGTAAAACATGGATAATAGTAGTATGTACTTCATGAGGTTATTGTGAGAGTTAAATGAGTCAGGGTAAATAAAACTCTTAGCACAGTGCCCAGGACAAAGTGAGACATTAGTGTAAGCAATTTATTATTATAAATTGGACTGCGGGTCTCTGTATCCACAGCTTAAAGAGAGGCATTTAAAATATAAAACAACTTCTGGAAATTATACCACCTGGGAATTCAGTGTTTTGTTTTATTTTAAATCTGTGATGAAGCATGACTTGCCCAGAACATCCACATGAACTCTGAGCAGTTGTTTTGTAAAGCACATCAGTGCTAGGGACAGAATCTTATTCCAGTGAGTTGGTTAAGAAACAGGAATAGAGCCTGCAGTGTGCTTGTTTCCCTCCAACCCAGACTTTTCAGGTAGGTCTCCTCTGTCGCCCACATGGTCCTTGTAGTCTGTCCCTGACTCAGGAAGTGGGGTTCTTCTCTTTTGGGGAAGGAAGTGAGGTTTGTGTTGCAAGTGGATGCCTTGACATTTTATGTGTCTATTTACTTGATGGACAATTTCCTAGTAATCAAATTGGGTACATTGCACATGATACACTGTATACTCTATTTGTGGGTCGGTTGTTTATCTTGATATGAAATGGAGTTTAATAAAAAGGTTTGATTTGGTCATAACTTTGTCATGATCCTAAACTATATCCACAATTGAAGGACCTTAGTTTGCTTGAGTTTGTAGTTGAAATGGAATATTTTATCAGTGTGGGTCTCTGCTGGAGGGCTTAGAGCTTGATACAGGTTTCTGATCAGGTGACCTGAGAGTGCGGCTTCATGTGTGCAGTTTATATACTGAAAAGTCAGAAATATAGATGCTGTGCCTTTTCTTTAGTATTTTCTGGGTTTGTGTTTCTGTTTATTCTTAAAACTTGATAGTAGTGTTAATTTGCCATCAAATTCAATTTTATTTATTCTTTTTTATTTTGTGAATCTTGTGGTCAGTAATGAGAATACAAGGCTAGACTTTTTGGTTTGGTTATTGCTAATCATCAGGCAAAAATGCACCTAACTGTGTATACCCTGGAGCCTGCTGCTCCATTGTCTCATTAATGTTGGATGCTCCCTTTTCCATTGCATAGGCTGCACACATGTATTCTGGGGCTAAAACTGGGTTGGTGTTAACTGACATACAGCGAGAACAGCAGGAGCTCAAGAAACGGGACCAAGAAGCCCTGGCGTTTGAAGGTAAAAATGTGAAAGTGCAGAGACCATTCGAGGCTCATGTAGATTTTATTATTTTTTTAATGTAGTTTATTGTACCTGATATTTTAAACTTTTAATTGATAATAAATTTCAGAAGCTCTGGTTTTATGCATTATTTTAACTTCTTAGTGGGCCCAAGTGGTTCTTTTCCTTCTTGAAAAAGGTTAGATATTGGTAGGAACTATTTGTAGTCTGGCTGCAAAAGTTTTTATCCAGCATCAGAATCCCAAGTGGTTGATTTCAGCTGTTAGAATTATTTCTGATTTTGATATCTGGTGTTTATCTTTAAAAGTAGAATTTTCCTTTGCAGCTGAATTCCAGTATGCTGAAACCGTATTTCGAGATAAATCTGGTCGTAAGAGGAATTTGAAACTGGAACGTTTAGAGCAAAGGAGAAAAGCAGAGAAGGACTTGGAGAGAGATGAGCTGTACGCTCAGTGGGGCAAAGGGTAAGAGAATCACCGAAATGAAGAGCACGACTACGCTAGGACTGGAGAAGCTCATTCTTTACTTTTCTGACCGGCTAGTTCATTGCTTTGCCTTCAGAGCTGTTTCAGGAATGGAAAATCCAGTGTGCTCAGTCTCCTTTCTAAGGTACTGATGGAGTACACACTTTCAGTTGATATTCTAGGAATTTTACTCTTTTCAGTATTTGGCCTATGCTGCCAGAAAAATGAGGTTCTCCAAATGTAGTCATATGGTCTATCTAAGTATAAGAGGGGAAATGTTACACAGGATAGCAGACGCTCTTGGTTCTTTTTGCCCAGGCTAGCCCAGAGCCGGCAGCAGCAACAAAACGTGGAGGATGCAGTGAAGGAAATGCAGAAGCCTCTGGCCCGCTATATTGATGACGAAGATCTGGATCGGATGCTGAGAGAACAGGAAAGAGAGGGGGACCCCATGGCCAACTTTATCAAGAAGAATAAAGCCAAGGAGAACAAGAATAAGAAAGGTGAGCCTTCTGGGACTCACCAGAGATGGAGGTGACTTATGGAAGGAGAGAGAGTCTTTAGCTGGGCACGTGTACGGGCTTTCCCATACAGTCTTAGGTTCCTTGTGTTTGGGAATTTGGGTTCAGCTCGGTAGAGATTTCTGTATAAAATTTTTTGTTACCACTGCCACCCAGCTCTGAATTGAGTTACATAGGTAACTAACTTCTTTTCTCTTTCTCTCCTCTCCCTAGAGAGACCTCGCTACAGTGGTCCTGCACCTCCTCCCAACAGATTCAATATCTGGCCTGGATATCGCTGGGATGGAGTGGACAGGTAAGCCTGAATGTTTCCTACGGTTTTGTTTTCTCTTCCATCTGACCCTGACCTTCCCTAACCATTCTTAAATCACTCCCCCTTACTCTCTGCTCTAAGCACAAAGTTAATAAAACTCAGTTTGCTTCCTTCTGTTTCTAAGGTCCCTAGATCCTGTTCCCATGCTTAGAATACTCCTCCTCCTTTTTTTTTCCATTTCAAAGCTTTTTAAAGCTCTGGACAGATAACTCTGGTGCTGCAGGTAGGATACCCTTTGTTTTCTAGTGATATTTTCTGAGGTTTAGAAGGGGATGAATGATGGGTGGGAGTCTGGAGTCTTTTGTGTGTTGTATCTTTAAAATGTAGTTCTTGAACCTTCTCTTCACTGCCTTAGGAGTGAGCTACTTACAGTGTCTCACTGACCCATATGACCAGCATCTATCCATATACTCTAATTTCCTGCCTATTAGCACGATGACCTAAATGTGTTTCTATCCAAAGTCTGTCCCTCTACTTACATGTTAGAGCCCATCTCCTCTTGCCAACTAAAGGACGTAGTTCTAGCACTTAGCATGGTGATTCTCAAAATTTTGATCTCAAGACCCCTTTATACTCTTAAAAATTACTGAGAACCCCAAAAAAACTTCTGTTTATGTGGAATATATCTTTTAATATTTACCATATTAGAAACTAAACTGAGATGTTTAAAAAGTGTTTATTAGTTCATTAAAAACATAATAAAGCCATTATGTTAACATAATTGCCATATTTTTTAAGAAAAATAACTGTTTTCCAAACAAAGAAAATAGAAGAATGGCATTGATTAGCACTTTTGCAAATCTCACTCATATTTGGCTTAATAGTAGATAGCAGGATTCTGCATTGAGTCTTTTGCACCATGTTTAGTTGACGTACAGGAAGAAAATTTAGCCTTAGAAAATTCAGCCTTATACATAGGTAGTTAGAAAAGGAAGGCGTATTATATGTTTTGATACTACAGAAAAACTCAGCAAGTGATAGTTTCTTAAAGGTGATTTGTAATATGGAGTCTGAAACTGTATCAAAAAACTTTCCATACTGTTACATTAAAATCCATTTTTTTTCCCCTGCTTTGGATGGATCTTTTCCTGGTGCATGATTTTATAACATCATGTACTGGTCATTTGGAAAATACTGGTTTGCTGAGTTTTTCAGACCTGCCAAATGTTGACATTTTTCGCTACACACCGTCAACTAATCTTGTATTTGTTAATATTACCTCTGATCTCATCACCAAAATCTTTAATGGGAAGCTAGGGTTCATGGTGGCAGATACATGTTTTTTGAAATTCTAATTTACGCTTAAAAGCTTGAACTTTTCATTGGTGACAAATATCAGTTGTTAGTGTAGTGAAGCTCACTTTGTACAATAGCTTTTTTGTAGACTCCATCAGATTTTGTACCTAGAGGATCAGGTCATCTGTGAATATGGACAGTTTTACTTCTTCCTTTCCAATCCAAATGTCCTTTGTTCTTTATCTTACCTTATTGCACTAACTAGAACTTCCAGTGCAGATGTTGAATAGAAGTAGTAAGAACAGACATCTCTGTCTTCCTAATCTTAGAAGAACGTTAGTCTTTTGCCATTAAATATGTTGTAAGCTGTAGTTTTTTTTTTGTAGATTCCCTTTACTGAGTTGAGAAGGTTCCTTTCTGTTCCTAGTTTGCTGATAGTTTTTTTCAGGAAAGTGTGTTGGAATTTGGTTCATTCTTTGATCCATGAGTTACTTAGGAATGCATTAATTCCAAACATTTAGACTTTTCTAGATATCTCACTGTTATCGATTTCCAATTTAATTCTCTTGAGATTAGAGAATATATGCCATAATATTTTGATCTTTTGAAATTTATTAAGCAGTATATAGTTTACCTTCGTGAATAATCTATTTGCATTTGAGGAAAATATGTGTTCTGTAGTTGTGGGGGAACTGTTTTGAAAAATTTTTTTTTAAATAAATGTTTTGTTTTTTAATAATTGTAGATTTATACAAAATTTGCAGATAGTATGAAGAATTCCTGTACACCCCTCATCCAGTTTTATTACCACTCATTACATTACCATGGTACAATTTATCAGACCCAGTATTCGTATGTTATTATTAATGTACCCAATTTTACTTGGATTTCACCAGTTTTTCCACTAAAGTCCTTTTTCTGTTCAAGGATCCAATTCAGGATCGCACATTGCACATAACTGTCATTCTCTGTAGTCTTCTCTGATATGTGACAGTTTCTCAGTCTTTGCTGTTTGTGACCCTGTCAGTTTTTTGGAGTATGGTCAGTTATTTTGTAGAATGTCCCTCAAATTGGGTTCGTTTGATGTTTTTCTCATGGTTAGACTGAGGTTATGGGTGTTTGGAAAGACTACTACAGTGGTGGAGTGCCCTTCTCGTCAAATCATTTTAACCAGTACATGGTAACCACAGGACATCACTGGTGACGCTAACCTTAATCACTTGGTTAAGGTGGTCAGTGTTTGCCAGTTTCTCCACTTTAAAGTTACTCTTTTTCCCTTTCTGTACTCTGCTCTCCAGAAGGAGTCACTAAGTTCAGCTTGCACTCAGAAGGCGACCTGTGGGTGGGATATCTACAATATAATACTTGGACTTTTCCTATAAGGATTTGTTTCATCACCCCATTTAGTCAATTATATTTTTTGTCAGTAATAAGTCATGTATATTTTATACTGTTGTAATCCAGTAACATGTTATTTATTTTGTTGCTCCAATTGTTCTTTAGCCACTGGGAATTCTTTAAGGTGTCCCTTTTGCATGCCCTATCCTTTTATTTTTTGAGCACTCTCTGACTTTCTGATACTGCAAGATGCTCCAGACTCATCTTGTATTTTCCCTGTCCCGACTTTAGAACTGGCCATTTCTCCAAGGGGCCCTGGCTGCTTTTAATGGATAATGGTATTTAGAAACCAAGATCTGACTTGTAGAAGAACTTGTTACTTGGGTGTTATTGTTTCTAGGCCCTGTCAGCAGACAGAGCTAGGTAGTACATGTCTAGTAATCCATGCATACATACATATCTGTCATTATTTCTGTGCCTGTTTATGTATATGTCTATATATATACATGTTTATATATACAGATACATAAATATGAGTTCATATTGATGTAACCTACTTTAATGCAGTATTACTTTTTCTTCTTGCTTATCTATAACTTTCTCTCCAACATTAAGAAACCTGGCACCCACCAGCTACCATCCGTTTTGCTTACCTCAGTATACATGTAAAACAGTTTCAGAATTGAGAAATGAAATGAGAAACAGATTTCCAACTATAGTATTTACGTGTAGTTGCTTTTGTTCTTACCCTTATAATTTCTAGTGAGAGTACCATTTTCCAACATAAAGCATCAACTCCCTGCCTCCCCACCCCCATACTATTATGTCATACATTTATAATATAGTTAGATTCATTTGTCATAGTCTGCAGTCTGTCCTGGATTTCCTGACACCCTGGGTGATTTTTCCTTTTAAGAGTTTGCTTATGTTAGTGTTTACTTTTTATGATGTACGGTTCTGTGAGGTTTGACAAATGCATAGTCATTCATTCACCACCCTAGTACTATATAGAAAGTCCCATCATCCTAAAATTTCCTCTGTTAAGTCCTCTTTTAGTCAGTTACACCCTCTCCACCAAACCCTTGTGATTAGTACTCTGTTTTCTCTTCCTATAATTTTGCCTTTTTCAGAATGTCACATGAATGGAATCATACAATATATAGCCTCTTGAGTCTGACTTCTTGCACTTAGCAAAATGCACTTAAGATTCATCTATTTTCTTGCATGAATATCCCATTGTATCGATGTACTGGTTTGTTTATTCCCCAGTTGAAGAGCACCTTTGTTGCTCCCAGTTTTTAGCAACTGTGAATAAAGCCGCAATAAACATTTGTGTATAGAGTTTTATATGGACATAGTTTTCAGTTTACTTGTTAAATACCCACTGATTGCTGGTATATGGTGAAACTATGTTGAACTTTTTTTTTTTTTAAAGATTTTATTTATTTATTTGAGAGAGAATGAGAGATAGAGAGCACGAGAGGGAAGAGGGTCAGAGGGAGAAGCAGACTCCCTGCCGAGCAGGGAGCCCGATGTGGGACTCAATCCTGGGACTCCAGGATCATGACCTGAGCCGAAGGCAGTCGCTTAACCAACTGAGCCACCCAGGCGCCCGAGACTATGTTGAACTTTATAAGAAATGGCCAGTTGTCTTCCAGTTGGCTATATCATTTTATGTTACACCAAAGAATGAGGATTCCTGTTGCTCCATATCCTTGCCAGCCTTTGGTATTGTCAGTGTTTTGGATTCTAGGTGTGTACATTTAGTACTGAATTTTAATTGCTGTTATTTTAGCTGAGCCTCTCTGCAGTTTTTTTTAATGTTTGCTCTAAGGATTACAGTATGTATCTTTAACTTATCATGGTCTACTGAGAGTTATAACTGTACTGTTTCACATAAAATGTAAGAACCTTGTAACACTGTAGTTCCACTTACCCTGTGTTCTATGTGCTACTCGTGTCATATATAAACCATAAATGGTGTAGATCCCACAATACAGTGTTCTAATTTTAAATTTACAGTTATTTAAAAAAACTAAGAAAACAACAAAATGTATAGGTGTTAATATTTAACTCACATACTTGCCATTTCTGGTGCTCTTTTTTCTTTCCTCTAAACAACTTTTAATATTCCTTTAATGCAGGTTTATTGTCAACAAATTTCCTCAGTTTTTGTTGATATGAAAATGTCTTTATTTCACCTTTATTTTTTCAATACTTTAATTTTGAAATAATTTTATTTTTTAAAACTATTTTATTTATTTATTTGACAGAGAAAGACACAGCGAGAGAGGGAACACAAGCAGGGGGAGTGGGAAAGGGAGAAGCAGGCTTCCCGTCGAGCAGGGAGCCCGATGCGGGGCTTGACCCCAGGACCCTGGGATCGTGACCTGAGCTGAAGGCAGATGCTTAATGACTGAGCCACCCAGGCGCCCCTAATTTTGAAATAATTTTAGACAAGAACTTGAAAAAACAGTACAGTGTGTTACAGCATACCCTTGACCCAGCTTCCCCCATTGATAATCTTACATAACCATAGTATATTACCAAAATAAGGAAATTGACATTGGCACAATTCTATTAAATTAGTCCTTTTTCTCACTTTCATTTCTGAAGGATAGTTTTCCTGACATAGTGTTGGAGGAGGTCATCAAGAGGACACGACCAGGGGCTCAGCAGCTCAGGTCATGGTCCCAGGGTCCTGGGATCGAGCCCCACATCGGGCTCCCTGCTCAGTGGAGAGCCTGCTTCTCCCACTCCTGCCTGCCTCTCTGCCTACTTGTGCTGTCTCTCTGTCAAATAAATAAATAAAATCTTAGGGACGCCTGGGTGGCTCAGTCAGTTAAGCGTCTGCCTTCGGCTCAGGTCATGATCCCAGGGTCCTGGGATCAAGTCCTGCATCGGGCTCCTTGCTCAGCAGGGAGCCTGCTTCTCCCTCTGCTTGTGCTCTCTCTCTCTCTCTCTGACAAATGAATAAATAAAAAATCTTTAAAAAAAAAATAAAATCTTAAAAAAAAAAAGAAAGACATGACCACTGGTTGACCCACAAGCTGGACCCAGGCAGTAGGGGCCTCTTACTGCCTCCCTTGTCCTTGGAATGTGTGTCCTATTTTTCCCATACTAGCAGCTGTTTCAGGGATGCAGCCTTGAGAGAGTAAGGTGTTGAGACCACCTGGGCCAAATATATCCTTGAACCCAGTTAAGGCCTCTATATAAGCTTCTAAGATTCTGGTGGGTGGATACCTAAGACAGGCTTCATATGTAAGTTCCCTTGCTTATCGAACCTGCCCCCTATCAATCTGGAGTGGCTTGCCTCTCTCTTCTGTCCCTCCACGTACCAGGGTCAACTTCAGACTTCACCTGGGGAGCTCATGAGGTTGTGAACCAACACATGGATCTCTGGATTGATAGTGCCAGAGTTGCATGACAATTCCGCTGATGCTTTGAGGGTGTTCGCTCATTTTCTGGCCTCCATTGTTTCTAATTAGAAGTCAGTCCTCATGGGACGCCTGAGTGGCTCTGTCGGTTAAGCTTCGGCTCAGGTCATGATCCCAGAGTCCCGCATTAGGCTCCTTGTTCAGCCTGCTTGTGCGCGTGCTCTCTCTCTCTCTGTCAAATAAGTAAGTAAAAATTCTTAAAAAAAAAAATAAAGTCCTCAGTCCTCCTTTGTTTCATTGTTACTCCCCTCCTCCACACGCACACATTATAGTATGTTGTTTTTCTCTGGCAGATTTCCTTCTCCTGTTAGGTTTTCAACAGTTTGACTGTGATGTTCCTCGGTGTGGTTTTCTTTGATTTATCCTGCTTTGGGTTTGCTGTGCTCTTTGGATCTGTAAGTGCATGTTATTCACTTTTGGGAAGTATTTGGCTATTTTTTTTAATTATTTCTTCTGAATTCCTCTTTCTTCTCCAGTTACACTGTTTTTACCACTTGATATCATTCTACAGAGCTCTCAGTTTCTGTTCATTTTTCTATCACCATTTTTCTCTCTTTAAGATCGGATAGTTTTTGTTGATCTTTTTTAAGTTCATTGATTTTCTGCATCTGCAATCTATTAAGTCCATGCAATGGATTTTTTTTACTGACGTTTTTCAACTCTAGAATTTACATTTGATAGTTTCTATTTCTTTGCTGAGATTTTCCATCTGTTCATTCATTATGAGACATTTCCCTCTTCCTTGAGAATATTTATAATTAGTGCTTTGAAGTCCTATGTGCTAATTGCAACATTTGGGTCACCTCAGGATTGGTTTCTATTAATAGCTTTTCTTGAGTTTGATAGCATTTTATTATTCATTACATTTCTGGTCATTTTTTAACATGCTGGACATGAAATGGTACATGATAGGGACATTAAATTCTGTTATATTTTTCTGAAGTATGTTAATTTTTATTCTAGAGGATAGTTAACGTGGGTGTATTTGAACTTCAGGCACTGTCTCCTTCGCAGTGGGCCACAGCTACACTTTCTGCCCAGTTTTTCAGTTTCTAGCTGCTGCTTTTTCATCTGGCCCGATGTGGTTTTCCTTGCACAAGCACCGTTTAGCAGTTAGCCAAGGATTTGGGTGCAGTTTGTGTGTAGATTCTGGGGTTCCTGTGTTTTGTAGCTCCCCCCCGCCTTTCAGAGCTTCCTCCCTGATTCTCCAGCTGCTCTCCCCTCTTTGCGTGGACATCTCCAGCCAGTAAGCCTGTGGCTTTTTGCCTCCGTGATCTGTGCACATGGGAAAGTGCCCTCTGGCAGAAAGCCTCACAAATCTCTTTTCGCACATAGATTCCCATCCAGATCCTGCCTGCCTTTTTGGTCACTTTCCCAGGCCTTCAAATAATTTCAAATACTTGCAATTTGATATTTTGTCCAGATTTTATAATGCTATCCAAGTGTAGATTAGTCCGCTCAAGTTCCTCTGCTGTGACTGAAATCCATTGCCTCACTTCATATGGGCCTGAGGCATTGTTCTTCTGTCCCTCAAGCTGCCATTGAAATCCAGGACTCTAGTTCCTGGTATTGGCAGGTTTCCGAAGGGTAGCTGTGGTTTCAGGCTCGCTTACTACTTCCTGGTTTGCAGCTTGCCAGATACAGGCCCTTTGGTAGTGGGAATATCTTTCAGAATGCTAATTCGTAGTCAGAAGTAGATCTTATAGCCACACCCTAAGGATTTTCCCTGCTACACTGAATCGCTCCCCCCACTTTGTTTCTATTTAAAAAAAAAAAAATTTCTGGATCCAAACTCAGAACTCTCCCTGACCTAGTATTTTCCTGGTGTCTGATCTGTCTCCAGCTCTCCCAGTAGTGCTCTTAGTATTCTTCCACTTTGTATTTTTTCCCTAGATCTTGCCTTTTAGTTCTCTTTCTCATCTTTGCTTTCTTTCTAATTATTCATTCTTCTGTTACCTTTTCTAGTTTTGTCTGGTTTTGACCCATGGCAACTAAACATTTCTGGAACAGATCTGTAGTTGGAAAAACCCGTAAGGTCCACTAATCTAATCCCATTATTATTTAAAAGACAAACTGAGGCTCAGATAAATTGAACAACTTACCTGGGGTTATTTATTTCACCTGAGAAAGCTGGAATTAGAGTTCTGGGCTCTAGATTCTCTAGTCCAAGACTTTTCCATTGTAGTGCTCTTGCAGTTTGTTTTTTTGATTCTGTAGGGTTTGGTTTGTTTTCCTTATGTCCTTCATCTGTATGATCATATTAGTGTTGGTTCTCTTGAGTATTTATTCCCCAAGGCAAAAAACCATGGTTTCCTTGGTGTTCTAGAATATCCTTCCTAAAACCTTCCATTACTTACCCTACTCATCCCTTACAGAAGGCTTGAGGAAAGAGGGAAGCCTGTTACTTCAGTCAGTTTAGTAGCACTTAGCAGAGATGTGATTGCTTTAAGCAGCTATGTACTAGGTGCCAAGTTCTCACAATTAGTGAGAGACAGTCCCTGAGCCTAGGAACTCACTTTCTATCTAGAGGAGAAAGACAAGTAAATAATTTCAGTGGTATTTGCTAAGTATTATTATAGAGGATTTTCAAGGTGCTTTGGGAGCACAAAGGAAGAGTAAATTCAGCATTGGGTGAGTGTGGTCAGGGAAGGCTTCCTGGAACATACGTGAGCTTAGTCTTAAGGGATGTCAGTCACCAGCCAACAGAAGGAAGAGGATCCTAGATGTGTGAAGTCATAAGGATATGGAACATCGTAGTGTTATGGAGGGGCTGTCATAAGCAGTTTGCTGTTGTTGGATAGCATGAAGTGTAGAGTGGAGTGTATGAGATGGACTGGAAAGGTAAGCAGGGACTTGGTCACAGTAGGCTTTGGAAGCTTTTCTGAAGAGTGTGGTCTTCACTCTAAAGGCAGAGGAGAGCCACTGAAGGATTAACAGCAGCTCTGCATTTTAGATAGACGTATCATTATGGCAGTGATGTGAAGCATGTGAAAGGCACAGGTCTGGAAGTGGAGAGACAAGGTACAAGGCTGTTGAAATAGGTCCGGGTAAAGGAGACGGAGGTCTGAACTGTGGCGGTGGGAGTGCAATGGAGAGAAGAGGAGGTGGGCAAGTGTTCAGGGGAGAAGGTGGCAGGACCTGGCAACTGACTTGGGGAGAGGGAGAAATCACTGGATTTGGTAATAAGGAAGGTCACTGGTGACCTGAAAGAGAGCTAACTCTGGGGCATGGTCAGATAAAAGCCAGGGTTTAATGTGTTAAGGAGTGACTGAAAAGTGAGGGAGTGTAGACAGTGAATACAAGCTCTTTCAAGAAGTTTATGTAAGAAGACAGAATTCATAGTATTGAGGTAGTTGAGGTCCACTCTTGAAATTCTCATGATGTTCTGCTCCTGGTTCTAGTTGGCCACCTTTATGGGCTCTCTTCCTCTTTGTGTCCCTTCAGTGTTGCTGGGGGCTCCATCTCTAACCTTAGCTGTTCTTACTGCATGTGCTCTTTCTGGCTGGATCTTATTTAGTCACACCTTCAATTACCACCTATATGTACATGATCCCCAAATCTGTGTTTGCGGTTCAGTCTGATATATATAGCTGTGCATTGGGTTTCTCTTTTGCTGTATATCTGAGGCACCTCAAATGCGAGGTATTCAAAACTGAGCTCATCAGCCTCAGCTCCCCTAACCTGCTCTTCCTCTTATGTTCTGTCCTGCTTAGTGCAGCCTCATTCATCTGGTCATTAAAAGTATTAACCTGCAAGGTAAGCGTACCTCCTCCTTTGCTCTTACATAGCTAATCTGTCACTAAGTCTCCTTTATCATTGCTTTCATCATCTGTTGCCTATACCCTTGAGTAACTTTCCTGCCTCCAGTCTCCTCCAGAGTGACCTCTTTGAAATACGGTTTCTGCTCCTGTTTTAAAACTATCCCTACTGGATGAAATCTGAGCTTTTTTTTTTTTTTTAAGATTTTATTTATTTATAGAGAGAGAGAGACAGCGAGAGAGGGAACACAAGCAGGGGGAGTGGGAGAGGGAGAAGCAGGCTTCCCGCTGAGCAGGGAGCCCGATGTGGGGCTCGATCCCAGGGTCCTGGGATCATGACCTGAGCCTAAGGCAGTCGCCTAACCAACTGAGCTACCCAGGCGCCCCGAAATCTGAGATTTTTAACTCTGTCTCGTGCTATTCCCTTCGTCATACCAGTAGGCTCTAGCCATACCAGTTTGCCTCTGGTTCCCTCCATGTAGCAAGCTATTTCTTATTTTTGCACCTTTGTTCTTGTTAGTCATGTTGTGCTCTGTCCTGAAATGCTTCCTGACCTTTCTGGCCTTCCCTTCCTCCAACTCTGTGGTTAGCTCTATCTTTTCAGACTTAGCTTAGGGGCTACCTCCACAAAGCCTTTCCTGACCATTCCTGTTCATCCCTTTCCCAAGTTGAGTAAGATCCCCATTCTGTTTCTAAGATACCCAATGCATATCTCCACCACAGTTTGTCGCTTTTTATTTTAATTATTGGTATAAATGTCTCCTCCACTAGTCGGAGTTCATGAGAACAGATGCTATGTCATACTCATTTTCATGAAACAGTGCCTAGTATATACAAGCACAGCTCAGAGATAATTGGGGGTCTGGTTTCAGACCACCACAATTAAGTGAATATGACAGATACATTTTTTGGTTTCCCAGTGTGTATAAAAGTTATATGTATACTGTACCATCATTTACTAAGTATGCAATAGCATTATGTCTAAAAAAAACCCCAATGTATACACCTTAATTAAAAATACTTAATTGCTAAAAAATGATAACTGTCATTTGAGCTTTCATGAGTCATAATCTTTTTGCTCGTGGAGGGTTCTGCCTCGATGTGGTTGGCTGAGCAGGGTGGAGGTTGCTGAAGGCTGGGGTGGCTGTCACAAGTTCTTAAAATAAGACAGCAGTGAGGTTTGCTACATCATATGACTCTTCCTTTCATGAATGATTTCTTTGTAGCGTGCAATGCTGTTTGATAGCATTTTACCCACAGTAGAACTTCTTTCAGAATTGGAATCCATCCTCCCATATCTCGCCACAGCTTTATTAGCTACGTTTATGTAACATTCTAAATTCTTTGTTGTCACTTCAGTGGTCTTCATAGCATCTTCACAAGGAGTAGATTCCATTTCAAGAAACTACTTTCTTGGGGCACCTGGGTGGCTCAGATGGTTAAGCGTCTGCCTTTGGCTCGGGTCATGATTCCAGGGTTCTAGGATCGAGCCCCACATCAGGCTCCTGGCTCAGCAGGGAGCCTGCTTCTCCCTCTCCCTCTGCCTCTCCCCCTGCTCATGCTGTCTCTCTCTTTGTATCTCTGTGTCTCAAATGAATAAATAAAATCTTAAAAAAAAAAAAAAGAAACTACTTTCTTTGCTCATCTGTAAGAAGCAACTCCTTGTCCATTCAAGTTTTATCATGAGATTGCAGCAGTGCAGTCCCATCTTCAGGCTCCACTTTTGATTCTAGTTCTCTTGTTGGTTCCACCACGTCTGCAGGTACTTTCTCCACTAAGGTCTTGAACCCCTCAAAGTCTACATGAGGGTTACAATCAAATTCTTCCCAGCTCCTGTTACTGTTGATATATTGATCTCTTCCTGTGAATCACAAATGTTCTTAATGGCATCGAGAATGGTGAATCCTTTCAATTTACTTTGCCCCCATCCATCAGAGGAATCACTATCTGTGGCAGCAATAACCTTACAAAATAATAAAACTTAAAGTCAAAATGACTCCTTGATCCATGGGCTGCAGAATGGATATAGTGTTAGCAGGCACAAAAACAACATTCTTCTCGTTGTCCATCTCCATCAGAGCTCTTGGGTGACCAGGTGCATTGTCAGTGAGAGGTAATATTTTGAAAGGAATCTTTTTTAATGAGCAGTAGGTCTGAATAGTGGGCTTAAAATATTCGGGAAATCATGTTGTAAAACAGCTATGCTGTCATCCAGGCTTTGTTTTTTTATTTACAGAGCTCAGGCAGAGTAGATTTAGCATAATTCGTAAGAGTCCCAGGTTTTTTTTTTTCATTTTTTATTGTTATGTTAATCACCACACATTACATCATTAGTTTTTGATGTAGTTTTCCATGATTCATTGTTTGTGCATAACACCCAGTGCTCCACGCAGAACATGCCCTCTTTAATACCCATCACCAGGCTAACCCATCCCCCCACCCCCCTCCCCTCTAGAACCCTCAGTTTGTTTTTCAGAGTCCATCGTCTCTTATGGTTTGTCTCCCCCTCTGACTTACTCCCCTTCATTCTTCCCCTCCTACTATCTTCTTCTTTTTTTTTTCTTAACATAAATTGCATTATTTGTTTCAGAAGTACAGATCTGTAATTCAACAGTCTTGCACAGTTCACAGCGCTCATCATAGCACATACCCTCCCCAATGTCTATCACCCAGCCACCCCATCCCTCCCACCCCCCACCACTCCAGCAACCCTCAGTTTGTTTCCTGAGATTAAGAATTCCTCATATCAGTGAGGTCATATGATACATGTCTTTCTCTGATTGACTTATTTCACTCAGCATAACACCCTCCAGTTCCATCCACGTCGTTGCAGATGGCAAGATCTCATTCCTTTTTATGAGCCCCAGGATTTTTGGAGTAGTAAATGAGCAGTGGCTTCAACTTAAAGTCACCAGCTGCATTAACCCTTTAGCAAGAGTCTGCCTGTCTTTTGAAGCTTTGAAGCCAGGCAATGACTTCCCCCTCTCTAGAAAATCCTAGAGGCATCTTCTTCCAATAGAACACTGTTTCATCTACATCGAAAATTTGTTTAGTGGAGCCACCTTCACTGACTGTCTTAGCTAGATCTTCTGGAGTACTTGCTGCAGCTTCTACATCAGCACCTGCTGCTTTTCCTTCTGCTTCTATGTCATAGAGACAGCTTCTTCCCTTAAACCTCATGAACCAACCCCTCCAGCTTCAGACTTTTCTTCTGCAGCTTCCCCACCTCTCTCAGCGTTCACAGATTTGAAAAGCATTAGGGCCTTGCTCTGGATTAGGCTTTGGCTTAAAGGAATGTTATAGCTGCTTTGATCTTCTATCCAGACCACTAAAACTTTCTCCATTATCAGCAGTAAGGCTGTTTTGCTTCCTTATCATTTGTATGTTCCTTGGAGTAGCACTTTTAATTTTCTTCAGTAACTTTTCGTTTGCATTTATAGCCTGGCTAACTGGCGTGAGAGGTGTAGCTTTCAGCCTGTCTTGGCTTTTGACACGCTTTCCTCACTAAGCTTAATCATTTTTCTAGCTTTTGATTTAAAGTGAGATGTGTGACTCTTCCTTTTACTTGAACGCTTAGAGGCCACTGTAGGGTCATTAATTGGCCTAATTTCAGTATTGCTGTGTCTCAGAGACTAGGGATGCTAGAGGAGAGGGAGAGATGGGGAAATGGCCAGTCAGTGGAGCAATCAGAACACATAACGTTTTATCGACTAAGTTTGCCATTTTATAGGGGCACAATTGGTGGCACCCACAAACAATTTACAATAGTTACATCAAAGATCACTGATTGAAGATCACCAGAGCAAATAATGAGACAGTTTGAAATACTGCAAGAGTTACCAAAATGTGACAGAGGCATGAAGTGAGCAAATGCTGTGGGAAAAATGGCACCGATAGACTTGCTTGATGCAGGGTTGCCACAAACCTTCAGTTTGTAAAAAACGCATTCTGTGAAGTGTGCAATAAAGTGAAGTGCAGTTAAATGAGATATGCCTGTAATGAGAATTCACTAAATGCTTGTGTAATGAATGGATAAATTATAAGATGTAGACATCAGCTGAGAGTGTGTTGGGCCTGTGGAGTGGTAAATGTTTGAAACAGTTGTCAAAAGAGTGGTGAAGGGTCTGAACAGGAACTAATAAAAGGATGAATTATGTATTTTCGCTTTTTGATTCTATTGCGTATGCCTTAAATATTTTCACATGATTGCCTTACTTTCCTCCTTATTCATTAGGTTGTGAACTCTTCCCTTTTTTCAAAAATAAATGTCCAGTTCAGGATTCTGGCTGATCGGTGTCTCTTGATTTCAGATCCAATGGATTTGAGCAGAAGCGCTTTGCCAGGCTTGCCAGCAAGAAGGCGGTGGAGGAACTTGCCTACAAGTGGAGTGTTGAGGATATGTAACTTTTCTGAGGCTGTGGGGTGGCTGTGGGTTGTGGTAGTGGACATAGGGCAGCCAGACATCCAGCTGTAACAGTTGTCTGCTAATAATCAGGGTCCACACAGACCAGCAACTTGAATGCCAGTTTTGACTACGGAAGAATATTTTGAGACCTGATGTTTGGACTGAGGCACCTGGACTTCTTAGGTGTGCCAACACTGGCTATTGCTGGCCGTCAGAGGAGGCGTTGATTTTTCAGTGTCCCAGGGTTTGTTCTTGGTTAGGGTTTTTCTTTTTTAATAAACATGCATTTATTTTTTCAAAATCATGTTCTTAACTGGGTATTCTGTTTTGGGGAAGAATACAAGCTAATGATGAACCCCGATGGATCTTGGAGGGTGGTGGTTGGATTTTTCATTAATGTAGAAAGCAGTGTGAGTAAAAACTTCAGCAATGGGTCCTTCCTCTTAGAAAATATGAATTAGTGCTAAACTAAACTTAGGAATAGACATAGCTATTAGGAGACATGGTGTATGATAAAGGTAATGTCACAAATTAGTGAGGAAAAATAGGTAATGGTGCTTAGAAAATTGGCTTATGTATGGATAAAAATAAAGTTGGATCCCTACCTCAAACCATATAAAACAAAGACATTCCAAAGCGATTAAAGATCTAAATGAAAGGCAAAATGTTAAAGCCAGTAGGAAAAATCAGAGAATGTCATTGTGACCTTGGGGTGAGGGTAGGTTTGTTAAGTAAGATCCCCAAGGCAGAATCCATAAGATTTGATACCTTCGACTACTTCATAATTAACGATTTCTGGTTAACAAAGCATCTCACAGTCAAAGCTAAAGATGTATATAGATTAGGAGAAATATTTGCAAAGTTTAAAACTGACAAGGGATTGCATACGTAAAAGACTAATATAGAAGGAACTACTGTAAATCAGAAAGAAAAAACACAAAATAAGGGGTGCCACTAAGCATCTGCCTTCAGCTCAGGTCATGATCTTAGGGTCCTGGGATCGAGCACCGCATTGGGCTCTCTGCTCAGCAAGGAGTCTGCTTCTCCTTCTCCTTCTCCCTCTGTGTTCACTCACTCGCTCTAAAATAAATAGAATTAAAAAAAACAAAATAAAAATGGACAAAAAATATAAATAGGTAAAATCTAAAGGGAAAACCAGAATGACTAATAAGTATATCACCTCATTGGTAATTAGAGAAACAAAATAAAATGTTAGTATGTTTCAACTTTATATCTATTGGTTTGGCAAAAGTAAGAGACTGAGCTCTCATGGGGGATGAGAACTTATGGGGAGTTTCAACTGGTGCATCCGTTCTGGAGAACAAATGGGCAACACTTAATTGGAATTAAGTAATATCTTGGATGCAGTATTATGTATAAGAGTGTGTCTCTGGAGCTATACTGCCTGAGTTTGAATCCCCGCTATGTCTTTTACTAACTGTGTGATCTTGGTAAGCTACTTAACTTCTTTGTGCCTTAGTTTCTTCATCTGTGAAATGAAGATAATCGTACCTACCTCATCATAGGTTTATTGTGAGCTTAGAACAGTGCTTGCACATAGTGTGTGTCACAAAATTGTTGGCTGTTACTATTTTTGTCTTCCTATTCATCAAGTATTAATAGCCAGCTTCCAGGATGGCCCCTGATGATTCCTGACTCTTGGTATTCAAGTCCTGTATAGTCTGCTCCCATAATGAATAGGGCTGTCCTGTGTAACCAATAGGATGTACTGGAAGCATGTGACTTCTGAGGCTAGGTCATAAAAGACACTGAATCTGTCTTGTACTTTCCTGGATCCCTTGCTCTGGAAGAAGCTGGCTGCCATGTCATGAGAACACTCAAGCAGCCATCTGGAGAGGTCTGTGTGGAAAGGAACTAAGGCCTCTCACCAGTAGATGGCACCGAGTTACCCATCAGTGTGAGTGACCCACCTTGGAAGTGGATATTCTCCCTCCATTCAAACCTTTAGATGAATGTGGCCCCAGTCGACATGTGACCACAACCTCATGAGAGATCCTGAGCCAGAATCACTTAGCTATAAATTCTTGACCCAAAGAAAGAGCGAGATAATAGTGTTCAGTTTTTTAAAAAGATTGTTTATTTCTTTGAGAGTGAGAGAGCACAAACAGGGGGAGCGGCAGGCAGAGGGAGAGGGAGAAGCAGGCTCCCCACTGAGCGGGGACCCTGATGCGGGTCTTGATCCCCGGACCCCAGGATCATGACCTGAGCCAAAGGCAGAAGCTTAACCGACTGAGCCACCCAGGTGCCCCAGGTGTTCATTTTTTTTAAAAGCTTTATTGAGATATAACTCACACACCATACAGTTTACTCATTTCCCATGAAGTATAGTTCAGTGGTTTTTAGATATCACAGGGTTGTGCACCTATCACCACAATTAATTTTAAAACATTTGGATCACTCTGTGAATATAAGAACTTTGTATCCATTAGCATCCATCACTCCCCACTTGTCCCCACCTCCCCCATCCCCTGGCAACTACTGATCTAATCTCTGTCTCTAGATTTGCCTATTAGAGACATTTCATGTAGTATGTGAATGGGGCTGTCATACAGTATGTGGCCTTTTGTGTCTCTTTTCACTGAGCATAATGTTTTTGAGTTTCATCTGTGTTATAGTACATATCAAGTCCTTCATTCCTCCTTTTGGTTGAATAATATTCACTTGTATGGATAGCATACATTTTATTCATTTATTAGTTGATGGACCCATTTGAGTTGTTTCTACTTCTGGCCTGTTGTGAATGATGCTGCTGTGAACATTTATGTACAAGTTTTTGTATGGGCATACATTTTCATTTCTCTTGGAATCGAATTGCTAGGTCATAAGGTAACCCCATGTTTAACTTTTTAGGAACTGCCAAACTTCCAAAGCAGCGTATGAGAGTTCCAGTTTCTCCATACCTTTGCCAACACCTGTTACTCTCTGCCTTAATTGACGGCCGTGCTTGTGGGTGTGAAGTGGTCACACTTTCCTAATGCCTGATGTTGTTTAACATTTTTATATATCTTCTTTGGAGAAATGTTTATTCAAATCCTTTGCCCATTTTTCAGTTGGATTGTCATGCGTACATGTGCACATACACACACATATACACACAGACACACTCTTATGTAGAGTTCTTTATATATTCTGGTTTCAAGTCTCTTATCAGATACATGGTTTACCAACATTTTCTCTCATTCTGTGGGTGTTATTGTTTGAAGCTGCTGAGTTTTGAGGTAATTTGTTATACGGCAGTAGGTAACTAATGCATTAGTATGTGTATACATCAAAGCAGTTCCATTCCTGGCTATAGCCTTCAGAGAAACCTGCACAGATCCACAAGGAGTCACATAAAAGGATGTTTATGTATAGTTTGGGTAGCAAGAAGCTGGAAGCAACTTAGACGTCTGTCCCTAAGGGAATTGATAAATGAAATGTGGCATATGCATATGATAGAATATTATAAAAGCAGTCAGATGCAGGCTGTTAGGAACTGCTGTGACATGATAGACTCCAGGTGAGGAAAATAAAGAAGAATTCAATTTACAGCAAAACCCAGCAAAGTAAATTAAACACCCTAAGCAACATTTTTTTAAGGAGTTTATATACACCTTAACTCACTGGAATAGGGTCTATGGGAGGGGACAGAATGGGACTGGAAGGGGGAATGATGGAGGGAAAGGAAAACAGAAGACAGGCCTTGCGTGGATGAATGTGGCATGTGGTCATCTCAGTTCCGTGCACCTGAGGCCCCCGAACACGGATCCAGAAGCAAGGTCTTGCTCTAATGGAATTGACATTTTGCACTGTGTTAGGCTAAACTGTCATGACAGCCACCAAATGGACTAACTTATCACAATAGAATTTTTTTTTTCTCTTTCTTCACTCATGTAAGGTCCAGGGTAGTTTCAGATTGGGGTAGTGGTAGGGGCAGTCTTTTAGGGCTGATGCCAATGCTAACACAGCCTCCAAGGTTGCTTTGGGTGGTGTCATTTTAGTGAGTCGAGCAGAGCTTGGGAAATTGCTTAGCAGATATAACGGGCCAGCTCTAGAAGTGGTGCAAACTTCCACTCACACTCTGTTGGCTAAAACTTAGTTGCATGGTCCCCCTAATTCAAGAGAGCCTCAGAAATGTAACGCACACCCAGGAAGAAGGGAAAAATGGATGTTTATGGACAGCTCTGGTCTCTGCTGCAGTGTGTACTTCTCAGACCCCTAACTGTCCATCCTCCAACCATCTGAGACATGTGGATTTTGAAGCAATTTTGAAATCTGGAAATTCCCAAAGGGTCTCTGTTCTCTAACTGGAGAGTCTCAGCTGGAGTCACTGCTAAGTTGGAGATGTCTCTTCCTTCACTCTAGGTAGTAGCTGTCAGAGAAGTGCTTAGGCAGAGAGATGAAGGGTAAGCTGGAATTGCGTCTAGAATCAGCATTTGTGAGTTGGAGGTATGTCAGAGAGGAGACACGGTCAGAAAACAAACTCGAAGGTTCTACAGTTAGCATGAAACAGAGCTGGGACTAGAACCTAGTGTCCTACTGCCTTTCTGGTCCTTTGGCTCCTTGCTGTAAACATTATGTAAAAAGGCCCAAGGTTAGAACATTAGTGGCGAAACTGGTGAAATCCAAATAAAGTCTTGAGTTTAGTTCCTAGAAATATGCCATTGTTAATCTCTTAATTTTGGCAAGTGTACCATAGTTATATAAGCAGTTTGTTAACAGTCAAGAACTTTGGGTAAAGAGTAATAAAACAAAACTCTCTATATCTTTACAACTTGTAAGTTAAATTTTTTTCCAAAATAACAAGCTTATTTTACAAAAAGGCCCCAGTGAATATTGGCTCTGGGCCCTGGACCTACTCTTAAGTTACTAGTACTTTGGAGTTTATACTTTTGCAAGCTGTTTTGTAAGCCATCCCCTTTCCTTAGCCAGAAATGGCAGTGAATACATTCAACTCCTAGCCCTTTGTCACAACTCTTGTACACAGCTGGGTTTTATTTCCACATGGGTTCAGGTTTTAACTTCATTTTAGTTGGGCCCCACACTTTCTGAGGAACAATTTACTTTAGGAGGCTATTTATGGACTGAATGGCAAGCGCCCCACATTCCCATGTTGAAATCCTAGCCCCAAGGTGATGGTATTAGGAAGTAGGAACTTTGGGAGGTGATTAGGTCCTGAGGGTGGAGCCTCATGTAAAAGAGACCCCAGAGAGCTCCCTTGTTCTTTCTACCATGTGAGGACACAGAGAGAAGCTGGCCTCTGAATCAGGAAGCCAGCCCTTGCCAGACACCAAATCAAGCTGCTAGTGTCTTGATCTTGGCCCCTCCACCCAGCCTCCGACCTGTGAGAAAGAAGTATATGTTGTTTAAGCCCCCCCAGTCTATGGTATTTTTGGTATAGCAACCTGAAGTACAGCAGCCTAATTAAGACAGGCTCCAATTTTTTTTGGAAACCTTAAGCCACATTTATTTTTTTCCT
Organism: Callorhinus ursinus; assembly: GCF_003265705.2. NCBI lineage: Eukaryota > Metazoa > Chordata > Mammalia > Carnivora > Otariidae > Callorhinus > Callorhinus ursinus. The sequence goes on along the minus strand of NW_027397081.1, from coordinate 13,488,509 downwards.
TAACAAAGGAATCTGTTTTCAAGCAGAGACTGAGGCGGAAGGGAAGCAGATAGATTCTACTGTAGGTGAGCTCTGTGTTTGGTAGGCATTGGTGAAAACTTATAAATTCCTTCTCCCTCCGATTTCTCTGCCTTTGTGTGCATGAGCACAGCACATCCTCCCGGGCAGAGGACCTTCAAGCCTGTCCGGCGCGTGGCTGGCTGTCATTTCCTGGGCTGGCTACTAGAGGGCAGTGTGATATGCCTTTTCCTGACTTGGGGAAAGGAGGGCCCTGGGTCTGTTGTTCGAAGTAGTAAGCCTTAGCATCTCTCAAGGATATGGCTGGTTACATTCGGTTGCCTCTTCCACTGCTTATCCCTCCCTTAAAACCAGAAACATAATCCTGTTTTCAATATCGTAAATATTTTTTTAAAGTTTTTTTTTTAAGATTTTATTTATTTATTTGAGAGAGAGAGAGAGAGTACATGAGAGGGGGGAGGGTCAGAGGGAGAAGCAGACACCCTGCTGAGCAGGGAGCCCGATGCGGGACTCATGACCTGAGTTGAAGGCAGTCACTTAACCAACTGAGCCACCCAGGCGCCCTCAATATCGTAAATATTTTTAAGAGAGAGACCTGGTATTTAGATTTTGATCACAATCTCCCTTAGGCTTTGGGGTACTTTCTCCACGTGGCAGATTTTGTTTGTTTGCTTGAATCAAATTCAGACCCTCTTGTTCTCCTTCCTTTCCCATGCCACTTTCTCCACTCTGAAATTTAGACCCCAGCAGCAGTGAGCAAAACTAAAAACCACCAAATTATACACCTTAAAAGGGTGAATTTTATGGTATGTGAATTATAATCTCAAAGAATGTAAAGGGAAAAAAAGCAGCAGTGAGCAGACACCGTAGCTCAGATAGAATGTAGTTCATTGATGGTACTGACTTGAGAAAAGTCTCAATGCTTTGCCATTCATTTGTTAGAGGGAAACACCCTGACCTCAGACCTTCTAGGACACACAGTGCATTGTTCCTTTCTAACCAGGTTACTCACCCTTGGCTCAGGTAGTTTCAAAGACCTGGATTAGGGTTAGGGTGTGGCTGGGAAATCCCAGTGGGAAAGCTGAATCTAGCTGTGAGGTGGTTTTCGTGGGACCTTGGTTTTAAGTTGGAGTTGGTTAGGAGACGTGTGTCCTGAACTCTGCATTTTTACATAGGTTACTTGGGCAGTTTCTTTCCCCCATGATTATTACATTTGGGAGTTTTGAGTCCTGTTGTCCTAAGTACTTCTGGAGCTGGCTTTCAGGCAGCTGGACTGGCCTGTAAAAATAGGCAGAGAGATTAGGGCCAGGCTGGAGCTGAGTTGTGTCTCCCCCATGAAGCTGGCTTTTTTTTTTTTTTTTTTTTTTTTTTTGCCATGTGTATCTGGAAAGACTCAGTCTTTCCTTTGTACCTGAATGTTTTCCTTTGTTCAGTAGAGAAATTGTGTTTGGCTCCCATTTGATGCTGTTGACTTTGGGCTTACATAGGTTCAACCTTTCAGAAAACAAGGGCATGTAGGAGGTCCTGGTGGTCATTTGATCCTCAGTTGGTGCCCGTGAACCTACGCCCTTTTGAGGGGTCAGAGAGCAGTTGGAAAAGGAAAAGGAGCAAATCTTCCCCTCCCTGCATATTATGCTTAGCACCCTCTGTCAGCTAAGGAGTTACAAGGAGTCCCAGAGAAAAATGCAATGTCTGGTGCTTAGTAAGCAAGGTTTGTTTTCTTTTTCTTTTGGCAGAGGAGAAAACATTTGTGCAGAGAGGTTAACTTGCTCACAATTGCTCTAGGTTGGGAAAGATCCAGGATTTAAACATCAGACTCCTCTCCCAACGGTTCAGCCCCGACCTACCCTCAGGCCTGTAACAAGGTGAGAGGTGAAGGGGGGATCCAGGGGAAGACAGAAGTTCTTACCGGCAGCTTCTCATGGCCTCTGTGACGAGGGTCTCCATAGTGTACTTGGGAGAATTGCTTGCTGGCACTTTCAATTTGTAACTTGGCTTTGAAGGCCCTGAGTGTGCTAGAGGGGCGCTTACCCTTGACTCTTTTTACCAAGGATTTGGGAGGAGGTAGATAAGGCATCTGGGAAGAGAGGAATGCTTGTCTGGGGAAATAATAATATGATGATTTTAATTGCTATCTTTTGTTAAGTACTTACCACGTGTCAAACATACATTAAGTGCATATATACCTCACCTCTGTGGTCAGGGGCAAATATCAGAGTGCATAAGTGGCTGCAGATTCAGGAAAGTAAAATTTCTGGATTTCCCAAGAATAGTGGGGTTGGGGTGTTCTGGCAGGGTAAACTGTCTCCCTTGTTCGCTGTGTACCCCCATCTCCCTTCTTGGTTTGAGGGAGTAGTTGAGACCTTCATGCTGATTACCTCTTTTTTTTTTTTTAAAGATTTTATTTATTTATTAGAGAGAATGAGAGATAGAGAGCATGAGAGGGAAGAGGGTCAGAGGGAGAAGCAGACTCCCTGCTGAGCAGGGAGCGTGATGTGGGACTCGATCCCGGGACTCCAGGATCATGACCTGAGCCGAAGGCAGTCGCTTAACCAACTGAGCCACCCAGGCGCCCTGATTACCTCTTGACAGAGAGCTTGGGCACTTTACCCTAGTCACTGTGTCTCCATCAAACTTGGCAGTATTCTTCCTACCCAGGAGGGTCATCTCCTGCTTCAGTCATCCTGGCCTCTGATGCTGATGCATAGTGGGCTGCCAGCCAGGGGCAGTGTCTTTCTGCACAGCCTGGATATATTTGCTACATGAGGTGAAAACATTTCTACAAGTCAGGACCTATACCTATGAACCAATCCAGGCATGCCAAATAGAGGGGCACTGTGCCATCTACATGCTTTTTTTTTTTTTTTGCTTTCATTTGTGTGTCTGCTTAAACTATACAGAGTATTTTCAGGTAATTTCGAATACAAATTTATTTCTTCCCTGAAAATAAAATTTTAATTTATTTTATCTCTGCTTCTTTTCACACTTCCCAGTTATCATGCTAAGACCCAGCAGAGAGGATGCAACACCTGCAGCCAAAGGATAGGGCAACAGAGAGCCTTTCTAAATCGTTCTGGTAGGCAGCTAGAGGCTATGGCTGAGAGAATGTGGTCTTGGGAAATGAGCTTGAAAGTGTGTATGTTGGGGTAGGGGGTGAAGAGCTCTCTCATTTGCTAGGTTGGCATCCCTGCTCCCTTCCCAGTGAAGGCTCTCCTTCCCTCCACCACTCTGGAATAGGACTCCATTTCTGTAACATTTGTGTGGCACCCTGTGCATATTCCTGGCTTTGCATCGGAGCGGGGCCTTCTAACCTTTCAGGGATGAGTCAGAGGGAGATAGCGGGCCATTCTGAGCCCCCAAGGGAAGCAGGCTTTAATAGGCAAGAAGCCAGGACAAGGCTGGGCAAGTGGAGTGCCTGATTCTCTGTAGTTTCCTGAGGACTGGATAAGCCTGCCTACTCTACCTCCTGGCATGCAGTTAGAGCTCATGTCTCCCAGAGATGAGGAGGGGAAGAGACTGACCCCCAGTTATGAACAGCATGCAGTTTGTCCTGGCCCAAAATTTGGGTGAAGTGAGGATGAAGTAAATCTGAACTAGTAGGAGATCCAAGATTCTGAAATAGTTAGTCCTTTGCTTTGTTGCCTTCTATTGCTATGTCTCTGAATTGGACAGAAGACTGAGTTCTGAATTATTACAAATCTACCTTGACTTACAATGAGGTTACATCTCCCTAAACCTATTTGTAAATTGAAAATATCAGAAGTGGAAAATGCATTTAATGCAGCTAAACTACTGAACGTCATAGCTTAGCCTAGCCTACCTTAGACGTGCTCAGCACACTTATTATTAGCCTATAGTTGGGCAACATCATCTAACACAAAGCCTACTTTATAATAAAGTATTGGATAGCTCATGTAGCTTTTTGAATACTGTACTGAAAGTGAAAACCAGAATAGTTGCATGTGTGCAGAAAGGTTGTCAGGGTGTTGGCTGTTGACCGTCATGATTGAGGGGCTGACTGGGAGCTGTGTTTTGCTGCCATGGCTCAGCATCACCAGAGAGTGTTGTACTGTGTATCGCTAGCTTGGGGAAAAGATCCAGATTAAAAACTTGAAGTACAGTTTCTTCTGAACGCATATCACTTTGGCACCATCATAAAGTCAAAAAATTTTAAGTCAGACCATCATAAGTTGGGGACTGTCTGTACCTTTCTCTTGGGCAATAGAGCCCTCCTCTGGCCCTTTCCTCCACAGCAACCCAGCAGCTTGCCAAGAGTTTTGGTTACTCACTCAATCCCCTGGCTGCTCTTGTTTGGGTCAGTTTTGAGGACTTGATTCCACCCTGAGGCTTGGAAGTTACTCTGGTATTGGCTGATATACTCCATGTAGCCTGGATGCATTTTTGGTGCTGTTTTTCTGCCCTGAATGTGAACTGGGAACATGGACTCGCCAAGAAGAGGGTTCTGGAAGGAAATCTGATGAGTAGTGGTCATGTGGTAGTCACCTGAGGGGAGCAAGAAAGTGTGCAGAGGGCCTCCTCTGTGTGGGAAAGTCTTTTGAGAGTAAAGGTGGGGACCTGGACCCCAGCCTTGGCTCCTGCACAGCTGGTTCTATTTAACTAAACCTTTTATAATGGGAATAATAGACGCAAGTATAAGAGCATTGCCTCTCCCACCACTCTGACCTTCAGGGTTGTCTCCCCAACCCAGAACTAAAGCATTCTTAGTGTGGAATCCAGATTATCCTCCTACCCCTCTTTGGACCACCTGTGCTTTGAAAGCCTGGATGACAGGGCTGCCCATTAGTCCAGCCTAAACAGGAAGGAGGCTAGGCTAGGATGGGTTATTGGTGTGGTGCCCTCCCAGAGTAGGTCCAGCTGACCTTGTCGGCAGATATTGCCTGAAGGGCTCTTGAAGAGAGAGGGCTGGGGCCCTTGCTGCTTTCTGCATTCTGCGGGGCTGGTGGTTCCCAGCCCTGGGATCTGCCTGGGGGACAGGAGTGCCCCTGGGTAGGGTGAAGTGGGTGGGTTGGGAACAGAGGGTTTTATACAGAATGCCACTCCTCTATCCCCTGTTACTCTTTTTGTCCTCAGGCTAAGACTCACCTGAATGGGAGGACTTCTTCCCATGGTAAGTCATTGGCTCCTTCCTCCAGGGCTTGTAACATTCTCCATAGGTTGTACTGAAGGGCAGCCACTGAGGCTTGCAGTACTGGCTGAAGTAGCTTGGGGGCTGCAGCTGGGATGGAACCTTGGGAAGGGGCTCCAGGCGGTATTTAATATCTCCTGGGGCTATTTCCTCCTGGACTTCTGACTCGGGCAAAGCAAGCCCCCTGCTGCTGCTTCCCCACAGGGGGAAGTTAACTTTTGCCTCTTTGTTCACGGGGGTCCTTCTTATCTCCCCATCATGCATAGGGGGAAGTCAGTGGGGGATCAGTCTCCTAGAGAGTGAGGTCATCAAAGACTAGGCAGGTGCTACTTTCTAGCAAGTTACTTCACTTCTCTGAGCCACAGTTTGCTTATTTGTAAACTCACTTCCTGGGTTATTGAGAGGATCTGAAATAAAGTAGCCTAGTGTCTGGCATGCAGGAGGTGCTTCATAAATAGTATCTTCTCCGAAAATGTTAACAGTAAGATATTTCCAGAGTGTTTCTGCTGTATCAATGGCTCGTGTCCCTGTTGGCTCCACTCTCCCTCCCCACTACCTCAACACCAGGTTGGCTGTTTTCTGGTTGGGTTTGGAGAGCTGGTGTGTCTTGCTGGGTGGGATTGAGGGCTGTGCTTTTTGAAGAAGGGTGGGCAAGTGGGCAGAGTCTTCTGTGCCCTGGAGAGGGGGTGTCCAGAGCATGGGGAAGAGGAGTGAGGCTTCCCTTTTTACTTCCTGGCCTCCTTCCCTTACCCATTACCCCTGCTCTCCCCAGAGCTGGGGTGCTGCTGGTGGCCATGGTGTTCAGACAGGACCCAAACTGAGTTTATTTGGTGGAGGAGGGGGGATGCTTACTCTGCATTTAAGGGCATATGGCATTTCAAAAGCAGTTATTTTTAATGAGCATTTCAGGTCTTTACTTATTTATTTTTTGGCCTTGAAAGTAATGCTGGTTGCGAGAGGGGTGGCTTATAATGACATCGGTTAGTGGTGGACTCACCGATTGATGGGCCGAATTCTGGATAGGGGCCTGTCCGATCCCAGGGATTGATGCCGTTGCTGTGTCTGTGTTTCCTAAGAGGCAGAGGTTAAAGGAGTCTCTAGGAACACAAGAGGGTTGGAGCTGAGTCAGGGGTTTGTTCGCCTGCTACTTCAGAAGCTGCAAGGGTGTACCCCCAGGGACCTGTGGAAGCCCCTCCACAGAGATTTGCCAGTAGCTGACACTCTTTCAGGGAGAGGGAGGAAGGGTGGCCCTCTACACTGGCCACACTGAGACTCAGCATTTTATGTTAAAGGGTGGGAGATTGATTGGGAGAGAAGGGGCTGCTGCCCTTTTGGAAGCAGCTTTTTGGCTGGTGAAGAAGGAACGTTTTTGACTGGCCAATGTACAGTGGAGGTGGCAGGGTAGGGCGTGTGGTGTCCTGCAGGATGGAAAAAGGACCTGTCAAAGGGCCATTTTACCTACAAGCTGATGTTGGGAGGCTGCAGTTGTAGTGGGGAGCAGGTGAAAAGAACTCTATGGGGAGGTCAGCCTTTGAACCATTGAGGTCCAAGCATGCCCTGAACAAGTGAGAGCAGTACCCAGGACAGGAAGCATCCTGGGTCTTCTGCCTGTCAACCCTGCTTTAGATGAACAGAAACAGAAAGCAGGAGGGGAGTGAGAAGGGGGATGCCATGGAGGGGGTGACCTCATGGAGGACACTCAGCCATAGTCACAGAGCCCACAGACATGGCTGAAGGCAGGCACTGTAGCCCTCTGGCTTTCTGGGTTGTGATCACAGTAGTGTCCTTGCTCAGCCCTGCCCTCTGTCCCCAGCCCCTGAGGGAGTGCTTGTACTCTGGCTGATCCGCATTGGTTCTGAGGTTTGGTGTCTTAGGTTGCGTTGGTCCTCCTCATTGAATACGAAAGGCACCCTACTGGCTTTAGGAGAGGAGGTGGAAGCTGCTGTTTCCCTAACAACAGACTCCCTGGACCAGCAGCTAGGGGAGGGGAGGCGATTGTGTGATTGGTCAGGCCGCCACCAGCCTCAAGTCCAACTCTGGATGGCCACTGTGTGGGGGAGATGTGTGTGCGTGGGCATGTGTATGTGTGTATGTGCCCATGCAAGGTGCACCCACCCCCACACACACCAGTTGTTGTCCGGAGACACACACGTGCACATACACACCAGTTGTCGTCCTGAGACAGAAGGTTTGGCCTGCATCTTGTGAGCTGGATAGATCTGGCCCGTAGCTGACACTCTTTCAGAACCTGGAATCACAAAATAGGAATCTCAGAGGTGGATGATACCATAAAGGACTTCTTTTCATGACAGTTTCTCCACACCAATTAATTTAGAAGTATTTTCCATCAGTTTACTAGTTCAGCTGCCTTCCCAACCTTTGGTCCCATGGAAATACGCAGCTAATTGTATGAATCCTAGAATCAATGTTAGGGTCTTAAAAAGATCTGATTCTTACATCCACTCCATGCTGGAATCTCCTGGCAAATCACATTTCTAGAAGTGCCACTCCCACTCATGTTTGAACACTTTCTGCCCTGTCACCACCTCCTGGGACATATGTAGTTCATTCTTGGGCAGCTCTAGCTATTTGCAGTTATGTTCCCCTGTGGCTTCACCATTTGTCTGAATTATCCATCTTGGGGCTCACGAAAACAGACTAATAACCCCTCTTCTATCTGACAACATTTTAGATGTGTTGGAATAAATTTTTCTTTCTCTTCCTGGAGTCACAAGATTAAGATAATAGGAGGAGAGTTTTGTATTGGAATTTACACCAGAAAGGAAGCAGAGAATTTTTACATAAAAAGCAGTAGAAAATTAATCTTTATACATAGAGGATCTAATTGTGTCTACAGACAATTCACCCAAGGCCTCTTCCCTCCCCTCCATCCCCAGTCCAGCAGCAGAACCAAGTATGACAGCCCAGCTGGAGGCTGACACAAGAGGAGGAGGTGGGGGGAAAGGGACGAAGGACCCGAGAGAGGACCGAGGTCGTCAGTGCCGAGGGTCTGGGCACCTGCTCACAGTGAACCTTTGACGGTGGCCTCCAGCTGGGTCCTGGAGTCATAAATGAAGCTCAGGGACAGACTAAATGGACTAGAGGAACTATTCTTGAACACTGCCATCCTGCAGGTGCTGTGTGGGTAGTGGAATATCACTAAAGTGCAGGGACTGAGGGAACAATCTCTGGGATTCAGTGCTTGGGTACCTGAGAGTAAGACATTTCCCCCCTTCCTTATGGCACCTCCTTTACCATGTCACAGTTATGTTGACGTTCTAAGAAGGCTGCTGGGCCCATCTTATTTTTTTCTAGTTCCTTCAACCGCGATTTTGAGTCTCATACTATCTTCTCTGAGGTCTTCCAGTTTGCCCCTTTTAAAGCACAGCACCTGGCTTGAGTCCTAAGGCCCAGGGTGTTCTGATCAGAGTACAGTAGGACTCTGCATCTAGATGTTATACTGTAATCAATGTATTTGAGGTTGAATTAGCTTCCACGGTGACCACGTCCCACCACGATACCCACTGAGAAAACTATTGTCAAGCCTTACCACTGCTCCTTTATACATATTGTGAGGGAAGAGATGGAGCCATGTTACCCCCATTGCCTATTTGTGCAGTTGGCATTTCGTTCCAGTATAGTTACCTTCAGCATCTAGAAATCCCACTTTCTTCCTCTTTGACACTTTTTCAACATATAAGGGAATGGGATGGTGGGCCTTGTTCTGGTTCTTCTTGGTGCAGAAGAGGAGGAAGCCAGAATGAGGGTCATCTGGGCCCATTCCTTCTCCTAAGGCTCAGATTAGCCCAGCCGATATGGTCTCATGCTGGAAAGGACTTAACTTCTTTTTTTTTTTTTTTTAAAGATTTTATTTATTCATTCGACAGAGAGAGACACAGCGAGAGAGGGAACACAAGCAGGGGGAGCGGGAGAGGGAGAAGCAGGCTTCCTGCTGAGCAGGGAGCCCAATGGGGGCTCGATCCCAGGACCCTGGGACTATGACCTGAGCCGAAGGCAGACGCTTGACGACTGAGCCACCCAGGCGCCCCGGAAAGGACTTAACTTCTGAGTTACAAATTGGAAAGTCTTTCAATGTGGACTTTAGAGAAACTTTTGACAAAGACAAAGTCAAGCAACCCCTCCAGGTGCTGGGAGACTTCCCTGTCTGCTCAATTTTGCTTGGGAACTTACATTGCAAATTAATGCTACCTCTTTAAGTGCAGGCTCAGCTTACCAAAGCAGCTTTTCTCTGAGTTTTCATGGCACTTTGTACTCAACACTCGTCGTGCTGTTTTGTGGATCATGAGGTCCTGTGGCCAGGACTTTTAATCATTTTTGTGGCCAGGATTTAGTCATTTTCTTATTTATAGTCTTATTTTCTTAGGCCTTTTACTCATTCAAATCCCCAGCTCCTAGCCTAAGGTATTATACCTCAGAACTAATAGCTGTCATTTATTTAGTGCCACTGTGAGCCAGGCACTCTCTATACAGTAATTTAATAAAAGCTCAACAAATTTGATGCTAATATTTCCATTTTGTAGACGAGGAAGCTGAGGCTGAAGACCACAGAGCTACCAAAGCCTATGCACTCTGTCCACATGAATGAATGAATGAATGAATGAATGAATGAGTCTTTAGGTGGTTACTCTGGATGAGCAGGCCAAAGTTGGGTTCGTTGCCTTTAGGATGCTCCCCACAGCTTCTTAGCGGAGGTCTCTAATTAGCAGGGCTCATAACTGATTGCATGTATACAACATTAGATGAATGCTTAATTAGCACATGGACCTCCTGTCAGATATTCATGGAGTGGCTTGCAAGCCAACCCAGTCCCAGTGACAGGGAGTTTGTAGCTTTCATGGGAGCAGGGTAGGGGAAGCATGATTATCCCAGTATTGATGGGGAGACTGAGGATAGGAATGTCTCCAGGGTCATGTGGGAGGTGGCTGAGGAGGAGGCCTTTATCTACAGGATATGTCCAGTCTCCTCAGCATTCTAGGTCCTTTGTGGCTTGACCTATCAACCCCTTCCCTGGACTCTCTGGACTTCACTTCCCTGATCAAACACTACTGGTTCAGACTTCTTTGCTTTTCCAAGCTGCTTCTGCTGTTCCACTTTTTTTCTCCCCCTAGCAGAACCTTACTCATCCTTCAGGGCCCAGCTCAAGTATTTCCTTTGTGGAGTTTTCCCTGGCTTCCTTGCTATGGACAGAATGGCTGAATTAAATGCTTCCTATTTATGTAACATTTGTAAATATACACTCAACATAGGATCACCTAAATCTATAAACAAATATTAACAGACCTGAAGGCAGAAATAGACAGCAATACAATAGAGGGTGGCTTTAATACCCCACTTACACCAACGGATAGATCATCCAGACAGAAAGTCAATAAGGAAACATTGGCCTTAAATGACACATTAGAGCAGATGGACTTAATAGATATCTACAGAACATCTCATCCCAAAGCAGCAGAATATATATTTTTCTCAAAGGCACATGGAACATTCTCCAGGATAGATCATATGTTAGGGCCAGAAAACAAGTCTTAATAAATTTAAGAAGATTGAAATAATATCAAGGCTCTTTTCCGACCACTATGGTATGAAACTAGAAATTAATTACAAGAAGAAAACTGGAAAAAGCACAAATATATGGACATTAAACAACAGGCTATTGCACAGCCGATGGGTCAACAAAGAAGTCAAAGAAGAAATAAAAACATACCTTAAGTCAAATGAAAATGGAAATACAATGTACCAAAATGTGTGGGATGCAGCACAAGCAGTTCTAGAGGAAAATTCATAGTGACACATGCCTACCTAAAGACATAAGAAAAATCTCAAACAATCTAACTTTACACTAGGAACTAGAAGAAGAACAAATGAAGCCCAAAGTTAGTAGAAGGAAATAACAGACCAGAGTGGAAATGATTGAAATAGAGACTAAAAAGATAATATAAAAGATCAGTGAAACTAAGAGCTGGTTCTTTGAAAATAAACAAAATTGATAAACTTTGAGCTAGGCTCACCAAGAAAAAAAAGAGTAAAGTCAGAAATGAAAAGGAGACATTATAACTGATTCCACAAATACAAAGCATCATAAGAGCCTGCTCTGAACAATTAGACACCAACAAATTGGACAACCTAGAAGAAATGGATAAGTTCCTAGAACCATACAAACTTCCAAGACTAAACAGAAAAATATGAATTGGTTGAAGAGGAGGGAACACCTCCAAACTCATTTTATAAGGACTGGCACTGCTCTGATAACAAAACTGACAAGGACACACCAAGAAAAGAAACTTACAGGCCATTATCTCTGGTGAACATGGATGAAGACATCCTCAACAAAATGTTACCAAACTGACTTCAACAATACATTAAAAACATTACATACCATGATCAAGTGGGATTTATGCCAGCATTACAAGGATGGTTTGACATCCACAAATCAACATGATGCACCACATTAACAAAACGAAGGATAAAATCATATGATCATCTTAATAGATACAGAAAAAGCATTTGACAAAATTCAACATCCATTCATGATTAAAAACTCTCAACAAAGTGGGTATAGTTGCAGTGTACCTTGACATAATAAAGGCCACATTATGATAAGCCCATAGTCCAACATCATATGCAATGGTGAAAAGCTAAAAGCTTTTCCTGTAAGATGAGGAACAAGATCAGGAGATCCACTCTCACCATTTTTATTAAACTGTATTGGAAGTCCTAGGTAAAGCAGTTAGGGGAGAAAAAGAAATAAAAGTCATCCAAATTGATAAGGAAGAAGTAAAACTGTCATGATTTGAGGATGACATGATTTTATAAAGCCCTAAAAGACTCCATCAAAAGCACTGTTATAACTAATAGACAAATTCAGTAAAGTCACAGGATATAAAACCAATATATAAAAATCTGTTGCATTTCCATACTTTAACAACAAACCAGCAGAAAGAGATGTTAAGAAAACAATCCTACTTACAATTGCATCAGAGAGAATAAAATGCCTAGGAATAAATTTAACCAAGGAGGTAAAAGACCTTTACACTGAAAATTATAAGACATTGATGAAAGAAATTGAAGAAGACATAAATAAATGGAAAGATATTCTGTGCTCATGGATTGGAAGGATTCATATTGTCAAAATGTTCATACTACCCCAGACAATCTACAGATTCAGTGCAATCCCTATCAAAATTCCAATGGGCATTTTTCACAGAACTATCATGAAATTTGTGTGGAAACACAAAAGACTACAAATAGCCAAAGCAATCTTTTTTTTTTCTCTCTCTAAATTAACATATAACGTACTATTTGTTTCGGGGATACAGTTCTGTGATTCATCAGTCCTACACAATTCACAGTGCTCACCATAGCACATACCCTCCCCAGTGTCCATCACCCAGCCACCCCATCCCTCCCACCCCCCTCCACTCCAGCAACCCTCAGTTTGTTTCCTGAGATTAAGAGTCTCTTATGGTTCGTCTCCCTCTCTGGTTTCGTTTTGTTTCATTTTTCCCTCCCTTCCCCTATGATCCTCTGTCTTGTTTCTCAAATTCCTCATATCAGTGAGATCATCTGATACTTGTCTTTCTCTGATTGACTTATTTCGCTTAGCATAACACCCTCTAGTTCCATCCATGTCATTGCAAATGGTAAGATTTCATTTTTTTGATGGCTGCATAATATCCCATTGTGTATATATACCACATCTTCTTTATCCATTCATCTGTTGATGGACATCTAGGCTCTTTCATAGTCTGGCTATTGTGGACGTTGCTGCTGTAGTCATTGGGGTGCACGTGCCCCTTTGGATCACTACATTTGTATCTTTGGGGTAAATACCTAGTAGTGCAATTGCTGGGTCGTAGGGTAGCTCTATTTTCAACTGTTTGAGGAACCTCCATACTGTTTTCCAGAGTGGTTGCACCAGCTTGCATTCCCACCAACAGTGTAGGAGGGTTCCCCTTTCTCCGCATCCTCGCCAACATCTGTCGTTTCCTGACTTGTTAATTTTAGCCATTCTGACTAGTGTGAGGTGGTATCTCATTATCTCATTGAGGTTTTGATTTGTATTTCCCTGATGCCGAGTGATGTTGAGCACTTTTTCATGTATCTGTTTAGCCAAAGCAATCTTGAGAGAGAAGATCGTGCAGGCATCACACTCCCTGATTTCAAACTATATCACAAAGCTATAGTAATCAAGAGAGTATGGAATCAGCATAAAAAGAGACACATAAATCAATGGAACAGAATAGAGAGCTCAGAAATAAACTCGCATACATATGGCCAGTTAATTTACAACAAAGGAGGCAAGAATATACAATTGGGAAAAGATAGTCTTTTCAACAACTGGTGTTGGGAAAACTGGATGGCCACATGCAAAAGAATGAAGCTGGGCTATATCTTATACCATTCACAAAAATTAACACAAAGGGGATTAAAGACTTAAATGTAAGACCGAAAACCATAAATCTCCTGAAGAAAACACAGATAAGCTCCTTGACATCTGTCTTGGTGATGATTTTGTGATCTGACTCCAAAAGCAAAGGCAACAAAAGCAAAAATAAGCAAGTGGTACTACATCAAACTAAAAAGCTTCTGCATGGCAAAGGAAACCATCAATAAAATGAAAAGGCCACCTCCCGAAGGGGAGCAAATATTTGCAAATCGTATATCTGATAAAGGGTTAATATTCAAAATATATAAAGAAGTCATGCAACTCAATAGCAAAAAAAAAAAAACAATTAAAAAATGGGCAGAGGATCTGAATAGACATTTTTCCAAAGAAGATATATAGGTGGCCAACAGACTCATTAAAAAAAAAAAATGCTCAATATCACTAATCAGGGAAATGCAAATTAAAGCCACAGTGAGATATCACTTCATACCTGTTAGACTGGCTATGGAGTGGGGACTGTTGTTGCTATCTGAGTCCCCAAAATGCGCAATTATTGGTTTCTGATGTAGCTAGTATGCATTTGTATATTACTTTGCAGCTAATTTACATGAACTTCTCTGAGTGATAGGACATAGACATTCCCCAATACCTGTAACCTCATTCCCACCCTACAAAGAAACACAGTGGTGGTCCCTATACCTCTGACTTAGGAATCCCAACTCAGATAGGTGGAGCAAAAGGGGACCCCTAAGGGCCTTGCATCAACCAGGTAACAGCACAAAAGGAAGGCATCCAGGAGTCCCGCTATCCTGGGCCTGACTGCTCTGATTTCTCTTCCTCATCTCTTAGGTTGGGGATGGGGGGCTTGTGAACAGTCTTCATTGATTTTGCAATTCAAGCTAAGGAGTTGGCTGGGGGAAAGCAGGTGAAGAGGAGGGTAGGGAGGAGAGAGGGGCTTTCCAATCTAGGTGGGCCTTTGGGAGGGGCAGAGGGCACAGCCCAGAGCAGTACCAGGCAACCAGCTGGATGGGGCTGCCCTCCTGCACTGTGGATGGGCCGATGCACCCTGCTCTGTGTTGCCGTTTGCCGGACACGTAAAGATAGCATTTTATTCCCTTCAGACTTCTACCTTTTGGCTGAGCCGGTTCTTCTATCTTCCTTTTTTCTGTTCCTTCTGTCAGGTGTCTCCCACCTTGGGAAGGACCTGCATCCTGGACCTCTCTCCCCAAGCTGGACTGTGGAGGTGCCAGTGCTCTGGCCCAGGGCAGGGGCTCTGACTTTTCCTCTCGGTGCTGACTGAAAGGGAGTAGCTTCATCTTTGGTTGGGGACTGAGAGAAGGTTGCTTGTCTCTCTGCTCAGGGCTTCTCCACTCTCTCCCCAGGCTCTCTGGGGCCCTCCCCTTGCCTGTGATTAGAGAGACCATTTAATTTATTGTCCATTAGTAATGTGTGTGTGAGCACACGTGTGCTATTCATAATTAAGCTGAGACAACAGGTGTAAACCAGGACTGTCCTAGGCAAACTGGAATTCATGGTGAGCATAGTTCTGAGGGTCTGCTGGCCTTGCTTTCATCCCTAGGGAAGGTGTGGAAGGCGGGGGCGGCCAGCAGAGGCTGCTGCGGCACCAGCTTTGTGTGCAGGTCTCACTGCCTGAAGAGCTCCCTTCACCATTGAGGGGCTGTGGGAAGGAAAGGCTGCGGGGGGCGGGGCGGGGGCAGAGGCTGGGTGTGGTGGGTGAAGCTGGTTGTGGTAAAGGCTGCCGTCCCCTGCTGATGATGTGGCAGGCAGTGAAATCTGGGCTCACCTGGGCCTGATTTACAAAGTGATAAGAAGGCTGTGTGCTCCTTCCGGTCAAGCTGGGGACAAAGCCCAAAGCCCTGGCGGGAGGGTGGGGAGACGGGGGGGGGGGGGGGCACTGGTTTCTCAAAAGCTCCCTGTAATTCCAGGATTGGACTGTGCCTCTCCTGAATCCCAGCAATTTTTGTCCTGCCCCTTCAGACAATGACTGGGCAAGTGGGTTTGTGGTACTACCAGCTTCCGAGGCTGGCATCTGCCTAGGTAGGTTAGCAAGAGGGCTCATAGGTCAGCCCAGGGGCACCCTGTGTCAGAGGGGACTGTAGGAATGCCTAGAATCTTCTTTGCTTGACTTGGAGTTGGAGAATGCAGACCAGCTGTGGAGTCCTGTGAAGGAGAATGGCTCTCCTGGAAACTTCTAGCCCTCTCTCCTCATCTAGCTCGTAACTCTGGCAGAAAAACCCCATTTCTGTCTTCCCCACCTAGGGGACTTCCCTCTCTTGACCATAAGTTGGGTCAAGCAGAGTTGGGAGACCTTATTCCTTGTGGGAGGAAGGGATTTCTGTAGAAGGAGGGCTGTCCTTCCTCTACTCTGGCCTGGGGAAAGCTTTGGGAAAGATGAGTGGAGTCTGATCCCCCCTCCCCAGCCGTGATGTCCTGGCTACTGGCTCACACCAGCTCCCGTGGCTCCATCTTCTCTCCCTACTCACCTTACGGGAAAGGCAGTATCTGACTTTGCAGACCATATGTTCTTGATCATACCCCAGCTCCTCACCCTTTGTCCTCAGTGATGGTAAAAGGGGAGGTGTTCTAAACAGGCTGCGGGGAGAGCTGCCCTGCCTAAGCAGAGAATTCTGGAGCAGCAATGGGTATCCAGGGCAGCCACAGGGATTGCCATGGCAACAGGAAAGGCAAGCCTAGTTGTGGGGAGGTGGGGCTGGAGCAGGATTCCTGGGATGATCAGAGGGGGGCTTGAGGGTAAGAAAGAGAGAAACTCACGGCTCCCCTGAAGAGGCCAGTGAGCCCCCGCCCCGTTGCTGCTTGTCAACCGGAACCCCATCCTCCCTGGCATGTGTCTGTGAGGCACCCAGCCTGGGCAGAGGGTCTGCTGGTGTGTGGAGAGCCGGTAGCTCTAGAAGGGGGAGGGGAGCCCAACTCAACAGCAGAGATTTGTTTTCTCAGTCTGTCCAAAGAATGGCAATGGGTTTTGGACTGTTCCAGCCGCTGCTCTACCTGGGGGACCCTGAGCCATCAAAGTTAACCTACACTAGTAACCAGGGATCAATTATTGGCCTGTAATGTGCTTTCCAACTTCCCCTTGCAAAAAGCAGCCTGTTTGGACAAAAAATGAAAGTGCTTTTCTTGATTTCTGGTGCCACTGAGCGGGGATGGTGCCCTCTCTCCCCAGTTGCCTTTGCCCACTTCTCTCTCATCGCCTCCCTCTGCTCCTTAGGCAAGGCTGGTTAACCCCTCGGGCGCCAGGTTTGGGGTGCCCCCCTCCCAGCTCAGTCTCAGGAGCTCGGAGCAGGCCAAGTCCAGTGTCTGCCAAGTGCCTCCCCACCCTCCCTCTGGTTGCCAAATCTGACTTTGATTAGCGTGTGAGGGGGAAGAAAGCAGGAAAATAGAATATTAAAATCTTAATTCAATTTAAAACACTGTCATTCACAGGCATGCCAAACAGTGAGATGACTAATTATTATGCAAATGAGGCAGATAGAAAAGTGATTAATAATTGCACAAATTAAAAATTATTGTAAACATCCTGTGACGAGCGATAAGTCCGATGGAGAGGCGAGGGCGGTGGGCCGGGGAGGCTGCGGTGGAGCCGGCTCCTGCATCCTTATTTCCTCATTAGGGGGATTTAATTAGTGCCTGATGAGGGGGCTCAGTGCTGCCAGGGGTGGAGGAGTGGGTGGCCACTGCTGGGGCTGGCCATGCTGAGGCTCAGTCCCTCTCCCGCTCCTCCTCATTGCCCCATGGCCAGGCCGGAGCTGGCTGAGCAGGAGGAGGGGTGAGGGAAGAGAGGTAGGCCAGCCACCCTGCAGAGCCCAGTGCAGGGCAAAGCTTCTCTGCTGCTTTCTGCTGGCCTCTGGCAGCTGCTGCCTCAGGTCTGGGCCGGGGGTGATGGTGTGGAGGCCTCCAGGTGGGGGACTGGTGCACATATCCTGGTTCCGCCACGCACATTCCTCAGGTCCAGTGAAGGGACACAGGGAACGTAACTGCAGTGCTGAAGAGTGAGGGGTGGACAAGTCCATGATGTTGCCTGGGGCCTCGTGGTTACTCTGGGTTTAAGTTTTCCTGATTCTGGGGGGCACAGAGGAACCAAGTCAGTGCCCTGAGCTGAGTGACGTGCCTTCTCTGTGTCCAACTTGTGTGCAAGCTTCCTCCAGACAGGGCATGCGTAGGAGCTTCTTTGGCTTGGGTTGGCTTTGTTGCTCTAGGCTGGGGGGGAGAAGTGTCTGAGCTCCTCTGTCCCAGCAGTACCACTGGTGCCTTCCAGGGCATGCAGCTATCCTGGGGCCCATTCGCCCAAGTAGGGCAGCAGCTGATGTATTCTCCTTAACAAAACCTGCATGCTAGCTAGAGCACAGTAGCCTCCTGCCAGGCCCTGAGCCCTTAGCAGATGCTGATGGGGCTGGGGCCAGGCCTAAGGCCAGGTGGCTGATCTGTCCCACGGCTCTCCCTTTGTCAACATGGGCCTTAGGGAGAAGGACTTCCATGTCTAGAGAAGACCACAGATCAAGTCAGAGGTCAAGGTCTGCTGAAGAGCTCTTGCCATTCAAAGGAGCAGGGGCTGGGCACCTGGGCGGCTCAGTTGGTTAGGCGACTGCCTTTGGCTCAGGTCATGATCCTGGAGTCCCAGGATCGAGTCCCACATCGGGCTCCCTGCTCAGCAGGGAGTCTGCTTCTCCCTCTGACCCTCTTCCCTCTCGTGCTTTCTATCTCTCATTCTCTCTCCCTCAAATAAATAAATAAATAAAATCTTTAAAAAAAAAAAGGAGCAGGGGCTGCTGGAAATGGGCAAGGCTTCTGGGGAGGACTAGGGTGGGGAGCTGGATTTTGAGGGATGGAGAGGGCTCAGAAAAGTGGGTAGGAATTGGGGAAAGGGGCAGTAAGTTATCCAAGGCTTTATCTTTTCCCTGAGGAGCCCAGATTTCCTAAGAGCTGTTGCCACCCACAGCTAAGAAGCTGAGGTTTTCACAGGTCAGAGGTCTAGCCTGTGTGTCCCCACATTTCTCTTCCTGCGACTGGGATACAAAAATATGCTGGGAGGCTTTGCTGTCGATGAGGCCCCTGCTTAGCCCCACTGAGTCTTACTGCCTCAATCCTGAGAGGGCCCTTTCTGCCAAACAGTCCTGCCTCCCCTGTGCCCCCGGTGTCCCTTCACCTTGGGGGTAGATGTAGGGCCTGGGGCCCGAGTCTGGGGGGACTGAGGCCAGACAGGAAGCTGCTCCCCTCTTCAGGGCTGATTTTCCAAACCAGGCTGCATGTTCCCTTGAGGCTGCCACCACACCTGGGAAGCACACATTGGTGGTTGCTTCTCCGTCAAAGGGTCAGTTGCTTACTCCATCTTCCAGGGCAGCGTCATCTTGCTCTGGCTCCCCAGGGGCAGGCTGCACCCCTACTCACCCAGGCTTCTGTTCAAGAGAAGGGCAGCTTAGACTATAGGACTTAGTGGAATCGATAAGTGCCCCACAGGGAGTGCCTGCTTATCGCCAAAGGTCCCCAGTTGACATTATTCCCTCTAAAATCCCAGTGCATCTAGGAATGCCCACACATGTGCTTTTGCTCCCTGTTAATACCCCAGAGTTTCCCAGTAACTTTCCAGTATGCCCCCAGCAACTCCCATTGCTTTCTTATCATGCCCCAGTGTCTTTCTGATAGAATCCCTGTAAGGCCCCAGCACTCACGAAATCCCAGGAACACTCTAGTAACTGCCATTGAGCTCCCAGTAGTGCTTAGGTTGCTCCGAATACCAAAGAGTAGACTTCTAGTGTGTGCCCAGGAGTACTTGTGTTCCCCAAAGAATGTTCCAGTGTGTTCCCAAGAATGTGCCAGCACATGGTATCAACATCCCACTGCTCTGCAGGATTTCCAGTAGTGTCCATCAATTCCCAAAGTGCCCCTCCTCTCCACCAATGTCAGCTAGAAATGGTGCCTGGAAGGAGATCCGCTGTCCCTCCCCTCCCTGGGTCCTGCCATCAGGAAGGGAGAGAGGTTCTTTGCCCCTGGCCTCTGCGACACCTGGGCTTCCCTCTAGTGGGAAGTGGTGAGAAGGGAAAGGGAGTGCCAATGAACATTTGCTGAGTGCCAACTATATCTTAGGCATTTATTTAGAGAAGTGAAGTGATTTTTCCCAGTCATTAAGTGGCACGGAGTGATCTGAAGGCAGTTCTGTGGGGTGCCACTATACCCCTGCCTGTCCCGAGCCTGCAGAGAAGCAGAGAAGGAAAATCCCAGGGGCCAGGGTTGCACAGGATGGGGAGAGGGTGGGCAGCAGGCTCTGGGCTTCTTCTTTCCCTCTCTGGTTGTTTTCTTGGTTTGCAGGGGTTACACTGGTTAAGCTTTCTTTTTTTTTTTAATATTTTATTTATTTTATTTGAGAGAGAGAGAGTGCAAGTGAGCATGAGCAGGGGCGGAGAGAGCAGAGAGAGAGAAGTAGACTCCCTACTGAGCAGGGAGCCCGACATGGGGCTCGATCCCAGGACCCTGGGATCATGACCTGAGCTCCGGTTCCTGGGAACATGGTGGCTCTCAGGTAGCTGCAGGTGTTAGATCCACCCCTCCAGTTTTACCCTTCTATTCAGCTATCAGGTTCTGCATCCATGGCCCACCAGACCCACAGACTTTTCCAGATGAACCCAGTTCCAGGGACAGCCTAAGATTATGGGCTCACCCCTGGCCCTTCCCTCAGTCTGGTCGTCACTCCCAATTCCAGGTTCTAGGTTATACATCTGCTTCCCCTGCCCCCTCCCCTATGCCTGCTGTAAACATGCTGCCCATGTCAGCCGCCCATCTGCTTCTCTTCCCCTGGCTGCCTTCCCTGGCACGGGAGACACTTGCAAGGTGACTTTGAACAGTGCAGACTCAGTGGGAGGGGGGGATGGGAGCAGCCCTGCAGGTGGGGAAATGAGAACTAGACCAGGTCTTTCCCTCTGCTGCCCTAGCTCTGGCCCTCTACTCTTAGGAGCACGGATGGGAGGGCAGCGAGGGCAGGGAGCCAGAGGTTGAGGGCACTGATTCAGGGAGTCTGTGCTGGTGGGTTGGCTTCATCCCATGAAGGACTCTGACCCCCTGCTCCCAGCTGGGGGTGCAGAAGAGAGAAGGAATGACTCTGGTCCTGTGCTGGGCAGCGGCCTCCCCATGCAGAGTGGGGAGAGGAAGGTTTCAATATATCTTGACTCCCCAACCATCTCCTTCCCACCCCACCCCCACTTTGGTGGAATCTTTGAAAAGCATGTAATGGAAGGTTTAGGGTTTAGGCAGTTTAGAGACAGACCGGCTAGGTTCATATCCCTCTCCATCATATAATAGCCATGTGACCTTGAACATATTACTTAGGGTCTCTGAACCCCAATTTCTCCATTCATAAAATGTGGCTTATACTGTTACTTACCTGTCACATAGTAAATGCTCAATTAAAAAAATTTAATGACATATGCACTTTTTTGTATGTACGTTATACTTCATATAATCATACTTGCACACATATGTGATTGTGTATAGGTTTTGTACGTGCTCTGTCCTTCCCCACTTTGCTCTTTGTTGTTGCCTCCAGAAGGTTGGGTGGGAGGTGAGGGCTCTGCTCCTGACCACTCTGGCTACTCAGGGGGCTGGATTCTGCTCGGGAAAGTCAGGTACAGAGGGGAGAGGGCTTAGTCTAGGGCAGGAGAGCCAGAGCCTTGCTGAGGGAAAAGAGGGTGTCCAGGGCAGGTGTTCTGGGGTGTGGCGGGCTGTCCCAGGGCAGCAGAGGCTTGAAGCTGATGGGAGGGTACCTTTCTGCTTGAGCTCACCTGTCCATCCTGTCAGCACCCACACCCTGGCCTCCATATGGGAATCCCAGCAGTACCTCTGCCAGCGTCCTGGCCAAGGAGTACAAGCCTTTGGCACTTGCTGTTTGCCCCTGGGGAGATCTTTTGGAGGGGTAGAGGGACTTTCGGCTCAAAAGTTAGCCTCCTCCTACTGGTTTACCCTAAACAGGGAACAAGTTGGTGAGAACAGGAGACTGTTGTAATGGTTGGGTCTCCCATAGGCAGGTACTTCATGGAGTTTATGGTCTGGGGCTCCTTCTGTGAGGTGTCAGGGATGGGATGGCCTCTGGAGAGTTTTCTGCAGGAGATGGCCTCTCTGATAAGAACTTCGGGGTATGGGGTCTTCACCTGACCTAGTGAGAGGTGCTGGTGTTAGCATGGCCAGCCTGAGGGAGGGGGCTTCGCCTTCTGTGTCCTCTCCATGCCCCTCCCCCTCCGCGAAGCATTCAGCCCTGGCAGGGGCCGCTGGAGGTGGGGAGGAAGGGAAGGGAGATGATCCCTGACATAGTGGTGTCGCTGGTGGCAGTGAATTTGGGACTAACAATCAATACTGCTGACATATGTCAGCCATGCTTAATTGCAGAATAACTGAGGACAATTTGAGATAAAATTCACTAAAAATATTGACTTGAGCCCTCAGGTTTGTGCCTCCTTCTTGCACACCCCCAGTGTAAAATAAATCTCTCTGCATCTTTAGGGCTGTAGCTGAGCATCTCTCAGCATCTCTGAGGCATCAGTGGGGTAGGCGGCCCACTCGTCTTGAGTCTGGTTTCCCCTACCAGACCCCCCAGTGAAAACAGGTGGGAGCGTATTGAGGGACACTGAGAGCAAGGAAGGCCAACGGTCTGCACACCCTGCGTGGGGGACAGGACCCTGCTCACCCCTTCCCCTGCCCCCAGTGACAGTGGGGGGACTGGGTGTCTGGAATATTTATGAGCCTCTTTTCTCTTTTTCTTTTCGGTTACAGGGATACCTCAGATAATTAACTGCTAATAACCTTGTTAATTTAAAATGGATCTTCTCCCTTCTGGCCATCACAGGGAAGACTTAAGTCACAAAGTGCCAACGGGTTTGGAGGAAAGGGGACAGGGGGCGTGCAGAAGAGAGGGAAGGAGGATCTGGGTGGGCAGCAGAGCTGCGGCTGCTTGGTTACACCTGCTTACGGAACTGGGGGAGAAGCTCCTCACTGGTGGGGGGAGGACTCTGCGATGGGCCCCGAGGCCAGGGGAGCCCCGAGACACTGCTGTCCCTTCAGCACCACCACATTCCCAGACACACGGTACCGCTCAGCTTAGGAAGAGAGCTCTGTGGGCTCTGGCCCAGGACACTAGGCCTTTACTGTGGCCCGGCCTTCAGCCCGAGGTAGCTCCCTATTAGGAACTGTTGCTCATCCTTGGGCTCATGGTCCTGGAAACCCAACTTCTCCCATCTTCACCCTTTCCCAATCTCAGGGTTTGGGGATAAATTCAGAAAGAAAATAAGCTTGTTCTGGATGGGTTAGACATTGTCTAGAGTTGGAGTCTAGATGAGGTCAGTATCTGTGATCTTTCTCGGTTCACAAAATGCATCCAATTGACAAACTTTTTTAAAGTGCAGCTCAGGCTTTAGTGATAACAGAGATGAAGAGAGATATGGTCTTTGTCCTCAAGGAGCTTATCGTTTCCCCGGCCAGAGTCTGTCGGGTAAACAAATAATTACAACACAGATTATGCAGAGAACAGGGAAGAAAATACCTCACCTGGTAGGGTATGGGAGTCAGGGAAGGCTTTACAGAGGAGGGGACATCTGAGGTAAGCATCGATAAATAAGGAGGAGTTCTCTAGGCAGGTAACCCAGAGAGTAGGAAGGCCATTCCAGCAGAGGGAACACCATGGAGGGTGAGAGGCTATGGCTGCTGGGGCGATGCAGGGACAAGAAGGTGGCTGGAAAGCAGAGCCAGATCTTGAAGAGTTGGTAGGATTTCTTCCGAGGGGTGATCTCCCTGGCCCAGGACAACTGGGGGCTTCACTCCGCGGCTGGGTGCCTGGGCAGGCTCCAGCCTTGTGGCATTAGCTCCCAAAAGGCTTGACAAGGAGCTCCCCATTCTCTTGCCTTCCTCTTTCCATTTTAGAATAACAGAAGAGGTGTTGGGACATGGGGTAGGGGGGAGGTGGAGAGTTAGGGATAAATAGGGCCCCAGGTTTGGATTCTCCAAGTGGTTTCTCTCTGTCCCATGCTGCTTTGAGACCATTTTGGAGACTTTGAGCTTTGAGTCCTGTGTGTGTATAGGGCATCTGCTCCCTCTTTGGGGAATCCCCTGCTCAGAAGCTGGAAATCTATTTCCAGAAAGCATCTCACTCTGCTGCTCTGGGATGGGTCCCTGAGCTCAGCCTGGAGGTGCCCACCTTCCTTCCCCAAACTTTGGCTTCTGGAAGAGGTCTGGGGGGAGGTGACTGGTGTGGTTCTTGGTGGGCTGACAGCTGAGGGGCACCATCCCTATCTGGGAGAGATATGATTACTTCCAGGGACCCCGAGTCTAAGATTTGGGGACTAAAGGCATCCCGGAGCTATCAGCCTCCTCTCCTAACAGATCTTGTCACCATCCCTAGACCCTTGGCCTCTCCCTGGTGGGCAGAATCATTAGTTTCTGAGTTGGGCCTGAACAGTCTGAGCCTCACTTCTCCCATCCCCTTCCTGCTGTTTCAGTGTTTTTTTTTTTTTTTTTCCCCAAGACAAACAGCCACAAAGCTCCATCTCTTAATGAAACTGTTTGATGATGATTAATTAAGCAGCTGCCTCATTTGCATGCACAGGCTGCGGCTTCCCGCTTCTTTCCCACCCTCCTCTTTGTGCCTCAGGCAAAACAGAGACCTGCTAAGTCCAGTGTCAGCCCACTCTCAGGCAGCCCTCCCAGTCACTTGTCACTTCTAGAGCTGGTGGCAGGGGCTAGCCTTTGCGGTCACATTTGGGGCCACTCGACAGGGGCATGTGTCATGAACTCTCAACCCAACCTAAGAAGACAGGGTGCTTGGGTCTTACCTAGTTTCTCTCCTTTACTTACCAACTGTTTGACCTTACACAAGGTCATGCCTCTTCTGAGAAGTGGGACTCACACGGATACCATCCTAGTGGGCTGTCTGTCTGTCTGCCTCCAGGGTTGGGCACAGTGAAGGTGCTACTGAAGTAGGTTTTTGAATGATTGGTTGCATCAAATGGTCTCTTGGGATCTCTTAAGATGTTATCCAAGATTCTGTGGGATCCTTACTTTCATCAGGGTTCTAGTTCTACCTGTTGTAACAAAACACCCTCTCATCTCTAATGCAGCACCCACTGTGTGTATCCCCTTCCCCAGGGAGCATCCCTGTCCTCATCAAGGAGACCCCCAGGGCCTTGTGGGCCTCCCACCAGAAGGCTCTGTTTCGGGCGGGGGAAGGATGGTGGCTGCTCGAGGCTTGCATACTAAGCCCCCTGTGGCACAATAAGGCAATGCCTTGTGTTGAGGCCAGGGCCAGGGGGAGAGGGCCAAAAGTCTGTGGTGGTGAGGTGATTTTAGTGGCAAAGCCCTATGTCCGTGGAATTCATGTAGGTATCTGACCAGGCAGGAGGAATCTTGTCAGGTGGGCTTTGAAAGGGCAAAATTCACACGGGGTTGAAAGCATTGAACCTGAGCTGTCTGTTAGGCATGGGGTGGAAAGGGAAATGGGACTTCCAGGCGGTAATCTCAAGTTTTCTGGTGTCAGAGAATTCTCCAGCTCTGGACCCTTTTCCTATAAAATGTGTATGTGTTCCTACAGACCCAAAAGTGTACTGAGGGTCTTCGTAGGGTTCCTGAACCCGAGGTGAAGGACCCCTGTCTTGTCTGTGAGTTTTAGAAAACCAGAGGGGAGGAGGGGATGACAGGTATGGTGGGAGCCACATGGCCTCCCCAGGGTCTATGTGGGACATCTGATGGTGGCCTCCTGGGAAGGGACAGAGCTCAGCATGGGGAGAAGTTTTATCTGGAGACTAGGAAATGACCCTGGAACTAGAGGGCAAGCAGGCTCTGAAGTGAAGCACAGGAGCTGAAGGAGAGAGGGCCTTGCTTGACTTTGGGGCAGAGGTAGGAACGGAGCTGGTGTGAAGGAAGAATGCCAGATCCTTAGGACGGTGGGTGAGGTCTGAGGTAGAGAAGGGAGGCCACAGTGAGAAGACCTCCAGATTGGGATGTGGAAGGGCTGGAAAGGAGTGTGTGTTGATGCTGGAGCTTGGGGTTTCCAGGGGAGTGAGGAGGCAGGGAGTCTAGGTAGGGCCGGGGGACTGCGACAAGGCCAGGACTTCACCTCATCAGTGATTTAACCTTCAGAGACCAGTGTGTTTGGTAGGTATTGTCTGGGAGACAGGCTTGGAGAGGTTAGGAGTCAGGTTCACTGAGACTGAGAGAAGGAGCAAGGGCATGGCAGTGGGGAGGGTGGCTGCCTGGTGGGTAGCCAGAGCAGACGCTTGCACAAGGGAAGGAGCTGGGATTTCAACTATCAGTGTGATTCCAAGTCCTGCACTGTGCACCTTACACCATTGGTTCTCAGTTCTTTTGCAGGGGCTCACACTCTGGATGCCAACATCTACCTTTCCCCTACCACTTTTCTCAGTCAGGTTTTTCTAGAATGATAATCAGAGTGGACCACCCTGTCTCTAGTCCATGGTCACAGGGCTTTGGGGGATCCTGCTCTTTGTGGAGCCGAGTTGGCAGTAACTTGGTTTCTGACAAACTGCCAGAGGAATGATTGGAATCAGAGCTTCAGAAGGGTGGCCTTTCTTGGCTGAGCGTGTTCAAGAAACCCATGAAGAGAGCAGTTTGGGGTGTTGGGAAGCATGCTGGCTGGGGAGGCCAGTGAACTGGGGGCTTGGTGCTGATCTGCTGCTAGCAGTCATATTGGTCTTGGGTAAGTCACTTTTTTCCCCTTCTATTTCTCAGTTTATTACTCCATAAAATGGGATAATTCATCATCCATCCATCCATCCATCCATCCATCCATCCATGTGCCTGACCATTCATTATCCCATCCATCTATGCATCCATGCATCCATGCGTCCATGCATCCATCCATCCATGCATCCATCCATCCATGCATCCAACCATCCATTCATCTGTGTGCCTGTCCATTCATTATCCCATCCATCCATCCATCCATCCACCGATCCATCCATCCATCCAGCCAGCCAGCCAGCCAGCCAGCCAGCCAGCCATCCAGCCAGCCAGCCAGCCAGCCAGCAACTATTTATTGAATGCCAACTCCATGCTGGTTGCTATATGTAGCACTGAGGATGCACAACAGTAACGAGGCTGACATGGTCCCTTCCCTTGTGGATCTCAGAGTGGACCAAAGAACAAAGACATAAAAAAATAATAATACTTGTCTCCCAGGGTTGTTTGGAGACTAAACTAATGAGATATTGTAGGAAAGGGCTGTGTGCTACAAAGGAGACCCGGTCCGAGGAGGAGCTAGAGAGGCCTTCAGCTTGCCCGGCCTAATGACTCAATGTTTAGTTCCCAAAGCCCTCCATTCCCTCCCTTTTATCCACCTCAGTCAAACCCCAGAGCTCCTTCTTCCTTCCTTGTGCTCCCTGCCTCTGCCACCTTCTGTGCCTTCCCTGCAGGAGGGAAAGGAAGCCTCAGCATCTGTCTGGGGTGGGGTTGGGAGAGCTGAGCCAATTTTCGCTGATTAACAGCACTGAACCTTGGCCAAGGTGGAGAGGCAGATAAGGGGAAGTGCTGGGGTGGGGCAGACCATAGATGGTCCTGCTGAGGGTGTCATAGATTCTCCAGGGACAGGTCCTGAGGTAACCCCTCTCCCATGCCACCCCTTGGCTGTGTCTAGGCATTGTCACCCATGACTGCTCAGTGGAGAAGGTTGAGCTATGGTAGAAGAAGAAGCAGATGGTCCAGAAGGGAGGACCCTTCCAGCTGGGCCTTCTCCAGATTCAGAGGAGGGAGCTTACCCACTCCTAGTATTCTTGTTTCTAGACCTCTGCTTGGACCATCCCCTCTGCAGGAAATGCTCTGCCTTCCTCACTGTGTGTCATCTGTCCTTCCAGACCAGAATAGACATCTTCTCCTCCTCCTCCTCACAGCTGGAAGCAGTGCCCTCTTCCTCTTAAATGCCCATAGCCCTTGGGTCATCTCTGTCTTGTGATGTGTGCACTGTCCTTTGAATCACAACTGTTGGGCATGTGTCTCCCCACCCAGAATGAAGTCCTGTTTTCATCCTCCACCCCTCACATGTTGCCTAACACTGAGTGAGTGCCCAACAAAGCTTAGCAAAATGTCCTAGAATGTCTCTGGCTGTCTGGGTGGGCTCAAGGACCATTTCTGAAGGTGCATTTTACAAATGAAGAAATTGGGGATCAGAGAGGCCAAAGAGTTTTTGGTCAAAGCCAAATAGTCAGTAAGAAGTGTCTCTACTTCAAAGTCAGGTCTGTTTTAGGGCAGTTTATTATTTTGAGGGACTTCTGGAGACAATGGCTTCAAACAGCTAAATAATAAATGATAAAAATAACCAAAGCAAACCAAAGTATGTCTTGACCATCCTTCTGATCAATTCATTGAACAAGCCATAGGTGTGCCGAGTGTGTGGGGCTAAGGGAAAGCCATTGTGCTTAGGGGCCAGACAGTCTGGAACCGTGTTCAAGCTGACCTGATTAAGTTTCCATGACATCTTTGGACCCCTGGGGAGTTCCTTCTGTAGAGAAATTGCTGCTGGCTTTACACTCATAACACTATGGCTGTGAGAACTTTCTAGATTTACACCTTGGTTTTCAGTGCAGAATGTCTGAAATGGGCTGGAGGAGTTGCCAACATGTTCTGATGTCACAGATAGGCTTTCTTGTCTTCTGGAACTGCTCTCTTTACCAGTCAGGTTGCTAAGAGCTTCCATTAGCGCCTCACCACTGTGTTTAAACTAATGGAACTTTGTTCTGTGTAAATCCTTAGAGACTGACATGGCCGAACTGGCCTTTGACATTTTCTGGAGGCTCAGTATTTGACTCGGTAGTTCTTGAGACTTTCAGAAACAATTTTGCAGTGTGGGTGGAGGACTGACATATTATGTTTATTTCGCCTGCTGTGGCAGATGCCTGCTTGTCTGTGTAGCACCCCTGGCCCCTTTTTTTCAGTTACTATATCCCTACTTCCTTTAGGGCATCGGTCATTCCCCTGTTCTAATGGAGTAGCAGGACAGTACTGTTACCTGGTCCTCAGGAGTAAAATCCCATGACTCAGGCCTGGCCATCCCTGGCCACAGGGATTGGCCTTAGAATATGAATATATATATATATATATATATATATATACATCCCAAGGTGGGACAGTTGGAGCCCTGCCCTGGATTTCACACGTGGGTGCAGAGGGAGCATGAAGATCTCTTCCTCTGAGATCCTAAGCAGGGATAACATAAACCCAGAGCAGCCTTTTGTCCGGCCGACCCAGAGCTCATTCCTCCTATGACCCAACCCAGGGAGGAAGCTCAAATTTAGAAAGAGAGAAAAACAAGGTGCAGAGAGAGATGAGAAAGGGAGAGAGACCTGACATTGCTGTCTGACTTTCTGGTTTTCCTCCTGCTCTTCCTGGTTCCCTGAGCCAGCACATGTCCAGGTGTGCAATAACACTTTAAATCTCTCTCTTGCAACAGAAAGAGTCCTGAGTACCAGGTAAGGTTCTACAGATACCGTGCATGCACGCGTGCCCACACATAGGTATGTAAAACCACAAACAAAATAGGAAGGACAGCTTTAGGATTAAATTGAGTCCATTTAGCTTTATGAAAAACTGTTGCCCTTCTTTTTACTGGTGGATCTTCATCAAGAGGCAGCACCTGACTGTGTGTCTGTGTCTGGGTACCATAGACGTAGCCAACCCTTTCTAGAGAATAGGTTCTGAGGGGGCAGAGGACTCAAGAGAAAACGGGGAGGGCTGGGATCCCAGAGGCAAACTCAGCTCTATGTTTCCCTCCGGGAGGGCCATCCCTGCCCTAGTGATTACACTGCAGGGTGTGTGTGTGTGTGAGATCCAAGTTCCCCCCCGCCCCAGGCCTGGCACCCCAGTGTGTGGCTCCTTCCAGCGGTCAGACCTCTGGATCCCTGGGGAGCCCTCTTTCTGGACAGTGGGAGCCTGGAACCAGCAGCAGGTTCCTTGGGCTTGGCCTGGTGTGAGCCATGGGGGCTTTATCTTGCCATTAATGGTTTTCTAAATTGGTGGCAGTGGAGCAAAAAACCCAATTTGCGCCTGGAGCACGCATGATTACTATTGTAATAACCTCAGCTAATAAGAATATGATGTGGGGCTAGGTCGGGAGAGAAAACACATTTCTCATTAGCTTTTGATTAATTACTCTACATAATTTCTTAGTTGTGGTGGCCAAGGGGGGTGGGGTGTTTCCATTTCCTTACCTCACCTTCACCCCAGCAGGCTAGGGATCTTCTGGGGATCGTGGTATATCTCCAAGGGCCGTTGGGAGAGAAATGCCCGCCCCTCTCTCTCCTCCTCACATCCGTTCCCTGTTTTCTCTCCCCTTCCCTCTCTGGCCCTCCTTCTCCTTGCCCTCTTAATCTTCTCTTTTCTCTTTTCCCTCTTCAGCCCTCCGGAGTCTTCATGGGTGTCTGACCCGCACTTGGTGACAGCCCAGGCGGCCCCTCACACTGTCAGGTAGGTAGGTCATGGCTGGTTTGCAGGTCCCGGCTGATCTGTCCTGACTCCTGAGCCCAGCTGCCCTCTGGTCCCACCTCTGGACCTCTTTTGGCTCACGTGCTCCTGAGACAGGATCATGTCTGGCCTGGCTGAGGGCACTCTGCCCCTCCTGCCCCCTGGCCCCGGGCCTTCTCGGGACTCTCTGTGGTTTGGGATTGTTCCTGCCTTCTTACCACCTCACCACATATGCAGGGACCTCCTGGCTTCTCTCCTTGTCCCTCCCTGGCAGCTAGGTCCCAGCTGGACGGTCTCTCTGGTCCTCACATCTGTGATCTAGTGCTCAATAGGACAGGGCCTAGAAATATTTTCATTTTGTTTGTAATTCAACAGGTTTCTGTTGACCTCTGCTGTGTACCCAGAACTGTGCTAGGCACAGTGGGGGATAGGAGAGACCTGACAGATGTGGGTCTCACCACCAGTTGGGAAGGCTGTCGAGGAGGGACAGAATCTACAAGGCCGTGTGTACTGAGTGCCAGAGAGAGCAGAGCAGTGAGGCTTCTCAGGCTGGAGGTTCAGGGAGGCTTCATGCGGGAGGGGAGCTCGGGTTTGGATCAGCAGAAGGAGGGGACAGGAAAGGGAATTCCATACGAGGGCACGGTGTGAGTAAAGACCCAGAGTTGGGAATACTCAGAGCAAATTTTGGAGGATGTGACGGTGGATAGTATATTTTAAGTGGGGGTTTCTGTGGGAGATGAGCTACAAGGGAAAGCTAGAGGCTGACTCTTTGACTCTTTTGGACATTGGGCTGAGGGTTTGGGACATCCATGCGCTGCAGTAGGAGTCCTGCGAGGTGTGGGAGTGTGAGGGTGATCTTACAGCAGTGGTTGCCTGAATGGCCCATGGTGGGGTGTGTTAGTTTTCCATTGCTACTGTGACAGATGACCACAAAATTAGTGGCTTAAAAAACACAAGTTTATGATCTCAGAGTTCTGCAGGCCAGAAGTGCAGGTTGGTCGGCTTGCCCATTTTCTCTGCCCTGGGTTTATACAACACTGAATTCAAGATGTTGGCCAGCTGGGCTCCTGTGGGGAGGCTGTGGGAAGAATCCACTTCCAGGCTCATTCAGGTTGTTGGCAGAATCCCGTTCCTTGTGGTTGTAGGACTGAGGCCCCCATTCCACTGCTGGCTGTAAAGTGGGGCTACCCTTATCTCCTCAAGGCTGCGCCCCAGTTCTTGCACGTGGGCCCCCACACCTCAGTGCCAGCAACAGTGTACGAAATCCTTTTTGTGCTTGGAAGCTCTGTGGCTTCCCCTTCTGCTATGTCTCTCCCACTGTTTTCTCTGCATCTGTCTGAGCTCAGCCAGAGAAAATTCTCTGCTTCTAGGGCTCAGATGATTAGATTGGACTCACACAGATAATCCAAGATAGTCTCTCTATTTTAGGTCCATAAGCTTAATTTTAAACATCCGTAGTCCCATATTCAACATATTCCCAGGCTCCAGGGATTAGGGCATGGATGTTTTGGGGGCGAGGCATTACTCTGCCTGTGACACAGGACAAGACAGATGGGACGGTTGCTGCAATAGTCCGGGGAGAAGAAATGAGGGCTAGGACCTGGGGCGCGGCGACGGAAGGGCTGGGCCCGTGCCAGGCTCTGTAGGGCCCGTAGGCCCTGTGTGTCAGCACGTGGGGAGGGCTGCGGAGGGAGGGGGAGGGCCGGGGGTGACTGCAAACAGAGCAAGGGAGGAGACTGGCACTGCTGGGAGGAGGGGGAGGAATATGGTTCAGGAGCGAGGCCCCCATAGTGGCAGGGGCTGAGGAGCTTGAGAATGGAACTGGAAGCGTTCAGGAGGAGAGGCCAAGGGGGGACGCATAAACACGTGTGGGTAGGGCAGAGCTCAAATAGGGCCCACTGGACCCACTGTATGGCGGGGGGTCTGCATACAGGGCAGAGGGGAGAGGCAGGGCCTGGTTCTTGGATAGGACTGGCTGGCCAGGGCCCCGTGGCCCTCTTAGAACAGAAGCCTTTGGGGCTGGAGGCTTGGCCTGTGGGAGGGGGCAGAGGACAGCACCAGGCAAGGTGGTGCTGCTGTGGGGTTCCTGTCCTGCGCCTCTTTGCTGTCCTCTGCTTATCTTGGGGGGCCTGGGGCTTAGCAGCACCAAAGGTCCTGCGCTGAAAGGAGCTTAATGTTTTCAAGGTTTGGGAAAAGGAGGCACAAAAGTGTCTCTGCTGCCAAAAGGTCCTTTGGGAGCAGGAGGCCACTGTTTCCAGGGCCCTTGGCTCCATATCTGTGCATGGTCAGCTACGTGGCCCTCCCATGCCCAAGGCTCTTGTGAATCCCGGCCCACCTGCTACTTTGGACATTTCACAGGCCATCGTGTGACGCCTCATTGCCTGCCACAGAGCACACTGCCCCCAGGCCCTGCCAGCCATGTTGCCCGCTGATCTGCCCAGCATTGATGGGCAGGCCCAGAATAAAGTTGCATCCGCAGCCGAGCACAGCCGATCTCCTTGGGTGCTCGGTGGGGGCCCTCGAAGTGTGTATGTCTCCCTGTGCGGTTGTGCAGACTTGTGCACCTGGGAGGGACTACAGAGTCGGGGGGTTCATGAAGCTAGTGGACGGAGGGGCACAGAGGGGCCAGTGTGCTGACAAGAGACTTGGGGAAGGCTAGGGTAGGATGCCTGGGGAGGGAGGAAGGCCCGAGAAGCCCCGGGCTCAGCACTGGCACAGCTGCCCTCTGCCCAAGCTGCAGCCTCCCCGAGCCAGACCCGGGGCCTGCCCTGCCTGGCGTCCCCGTGCCCCCGTGGCCACGGCCACTCCCTGCCCTCTGGCTTCCTCCACCAACTCCCACCCGAGAAGGAAGAGGAAATCTCGCCAGAGATCCGTGTAAAAATAGATGTATTTCTGGATAAGCAGTGAGCCTGAAAAACAGCTGAGCCGGAGTCTGCTCCGCTGACAGAAGATCTATGTACCAAATTCCTCTTCAAAATCTATTTCTCCGGAGATTTAGTCTTGCAGGGCTCTGCCGAGCTGGGGGAGGTTTGCAGCGCTGGGCGACTGGGGTCCACGGCTCCACCCTTTCCTGAGTGACTATTTCCCAGCATGAGCTGTGGTCAGATGAGGTGGCAGCCCTACGGCCCGGGCCAGGGCAGAACTAGAGGGACCGGAATGGCACAAAGGTCTTTTCAT
Source organism: Callorhinus ursinus (assembly GCF_003265705.2). NCBI lineage: Eukaryota > Metazoa > Chordata > Mammalia > Carnivora > Otariidae > Callorhinus > Callorhinus ursinus. Next base: position 13,455,282 of record NW_027397081.1, on the reverse strand, counting down.
GCGTTACCCTGGCTGGGTCGGAAGCCAGCGTGATGCAGCGTGACACCCATCCTGGCGGCTGAGAGAATAAGTGATGGCTATATTTACGTTTCCATCTAAATGCATGGATCAAAGCAGACACTTTAATCTATTCAACAACAGCCTGAGGATTAAAAAGTTGCAGGCAAATCACACTCTTAAATTGGTAATATATTTTTGCTTGTCACTTGACAAATTATTTTAGAGAGTAACTCCCAGCCGGGTGGGGGACCTGGAGACTTGAACCTGGCTCCCTCCTGGAGAAGGCCCCAGTGCCATAGGATGTGGCACGAATCCCTTCACGGCTCTAGTTCCCCTGAGCCTAGTTGCAGTGGGTCTCCTGGAGGGGGCAGTGGGAGCTAATGCGGAGTATCAGGCCTCAGGGCACATCTCTAAATCAGCCTTGCAGGTGATCCCCCTATTACAGACCAGGTGACCCAGAGAGACGGCTTGCCTGGGTGGCATAATAATAAGTGGGAGAGATGGGAGGCAAAGCCAGATGTTCGGGACCCCAAGTCCAGTACTCTTGTCGCTCTGCGGGAGCTGCTGGAGATTACTGCTCTCGCTGGGAGGCCACGAGGCAGCAGGGAGGGTCAGAGACTGCCCTGCCTCTTGCTGTGTAGCTCTTGCCATGTTCCTTCACTTTTTGGTTTCCTCGTCTGCAAAATGGGGACAATCATTGCATCTACCTCCTGGGGTTGTTGTCAGGAATAAAGGAGACGGCCCATATGTCTGACGCATGATGACAGCACAGGTTCGTGCAGCGCTCTGAAGGACAGGGCCCAGCCAGAGTGTGTCCGGAAGCTGAGAGAAGAACTCACAAGCGTGCCTTTCTGAGGGATGGTTGAAGGCACTGGGGCCACTGAGTCAGGAAGAGAGAAGGAGGTCTCCTAATGTCACCTGGGTTGTGAAAAGAAGGGGAGATTTGATTTGCTCTTGTGACCCCAGCAGAGACCTTTAGATCCTTAAGGAGACTGATGGATCTCAGCTAAAGGGAAGCAAGAACTTTCTAATCACCAGAGTTGGGCAGAGAGGGAATGATGAGCTCAGGGTTTGGGGAGGTGTGTGAGTTAAGGCTGGATGAGCACTTGGTGATGATGTTGTGCCCAGAGATATGCCTGTCCAGGGGTGGCATTTAGGCCAGATTTCTTTAAAGGTTCTTTCCAAGCAGCAGAATCTAAAATTCTATAGTAGTAGGATCAGCTTGCAATCATTTCCAGTCACGGAGGACAAGAACAGTTGGGAACAAGTCATCTATTTTTCTTAAAAAGGCATTCTTTTGTGTGTATTTCATGACTTAATCTACTGATTTACACTTGGCTCGGATCCCCACTAACCTTAGGGTATGTGGGGTAGCATGGGGGATGGCAAAGTAGCTGGGCTGGAGGGGGGCACAGCTGGCTTTGGGTGAAGGAAGAATTCCTGTCCCCCACCCAGTAGTGGCCAAAGTGGTCTGTGGAACCAGAGCACCACCAGACCATGGAAGAATGGTGGACTTGGAGTTGAGACCTAGATTTCCTCTGGCTCCATCTCTCAATACCTGTGTGTCCAGCTGAAAGTCTCCTAATCTTTCTGAGCCTCAGTTTCTCCACGTGGGAAGCAGGGAGCCAATACCTTCTCTGCTCACCTTTCAGAGAGGGTGTGAGAATCTTAGCAGTTGGCCTTGCTGCTCCCTTGGCCTTGGGAGAGTAAGGGATGGGGCGGCCCCGGGTACATCAAGGTCTGGCTACCATTGCACTGGGCCCACGTCCTCTTCAGTGGCTGCCCCCGCACCCTGGGGGGACCTCTCTCCATCGCATCTGTCCCTGTGGGCTGCTATAGGCTTCGAGGCGCCGGCACGAGCATCCCGGGGCGTGGCCTATGCCCTGGCGTGGGGCCAGATTGCACCATCTGCCTGTGCGGAAATGGAGCACAGGTGTCGGGTTTGGGGCGTAGGTAATTGCTGACGGCTGAGCCAGCTTTCCCTGCATATGGTCCTGGCTCAAGGCAATCCCTGCGTGCAGGCAGTAAGGGCTCGCGTGGTCCCCCGGTTCGGCCTGTGCTCTGCACCTTCGGCCTGTACCCTCTTGTGAGCCTCAGAACAGCTACACCAGGGAGGTCAGGTCATTATCGGATTTGTTTTTACCAGCGCGGAAATCGAGAACTGGGGAGGTTAAATCTTCGGCCCACGGTCCCGCAGCCAGTCAATAGTGGGCCTGAACTAGCTCTCTGGGTCACCCGACTCTTAATTCCATTTTCCTTGCATGACCCTGCTGCGCCATGCAGTTCAGCAAACATTTATGGAGGGCCTCGTATGGGTCAGGCACCGAGCTAGGTTGCAGGGGTGCCGACTGGGGCTTCAGCTCTGTTCACTGGAGGGTGCAATTTAAACCATGGTGTTTGGCCCTGAGGCTCCCACATCCCCATCCTGCATGCCGCATCCCCATGTCCGGCACCCAGCTACCTGCAGTGTTTCTCCCCAGCACAGGGCTGACCCATTCCCACGACTAATGATACTCCAGGGCCAAGCTCCTTGGCTTGGCCTGCAAGGCCTTTCTGAAGGTGCCTTCAGTCTGCCTTTGCTGCTCCTTCTTCCCTGCTCCTGCCGGGACCCTCCCTCTAGCTCCATGGGTTGACCATCCACACACGGTTCTGCAGTGGTGCCTGGGAATCCAGTGCCCCTTTCCAGAGTGTGGCTTGTCTGAACCTACTTGTGCATTCAGCCCCAGCTTAAAGTGACTTACTTCCTGCAGCTTTCTCTGATTCTCTACCCCTTCCAATTCTTCCCCATCAGCGAATGTCTCCCTTCCCTGTGCGGAACGCCCTTTGCATTGGCCTTTGTGAGAACCGGAGACTAGGTAGTGTACATTTCCAGGGCTGCTCCCCCACCCCTTCCTGGTTAGATCTTGGGCTCTTCAAGGCTTGGGTCTGGGTCTTATTAATCTGTGAGCGCCCTGCCCCCACTGTCCTCAGCGTGGTGCCTGGCGCACAGGAGATGATCAGGGGAACACAATGAGCTGGTGTATGCAGAACTGTTCTGTGAAGTACCGCACAGTGGTCATATCACCACTGCTAACACTGAGAAGGGCTTATTGAATTAAAATCCTATGGAGCGGGGCGCCTGGGTGGCTCAGTTGGTTGGGCGTCTGCCTTCGGCTCGGGTCATGATCCCGGAGTCCTGGGATCGAACCCCACGTCAGGCTCCCTGCTCAGTGGGAAGCCTGCTTCTCCCTCTCCTTCTGCCTGCCACTCCCCCTGCTTGTGCTCTCTCTCTCTGTGTCAAAAAAATAAGATCTTAAAATCCTATGGAGTAAGGAGGTTCAACTCAACAACTCCCCATTTTTAAGGACTAGATTATTTTCATTATCAATCTAAAATCATCATAATAACAGTACCTTTACATTTATTGACCTTTTTGTGCCCAGTATTAGCTGTTATTATTAGAATAAGAATATACACATGTACATACATCTTCCAATTTCTGCACATTAAGTGATCAATAGGGCAATGTTGAAATCATGTCATGAATCTTCAAATGTGCTTCAAGAAATTCTCAACAAAATCCCCCCCCGACCCTGCCCGCCCGACCCGCCAAAACTTTACTGACCTCTGACTCTCAAGGGTCTAGGTAGATGGAGGCTGTGGTTGTCAGGTGTTCCCAGCAGGTCAGGAACTAATGCCTCAAGTTCCTGCATGCTCTGTGAATTTGTCCCTCCAGCAGCCCTCTTCTGCCTTTTGGGGGCAGCTGGGCAGCGAATGTACCCAAGCATGCCCAGGGATGGGCAGCCTCCTTATGGAGTGGGACACATACAAATGTCTTAAAGGAGTGTGCATCTCTGTGAGTCTATCATCAAAATTTTTATTTCAAGTCTGAATGACACAGGATTGTTAGATTTCTGTCCTTTGGGCATTTATGGAGGACACAAAAAAGAACTGCTCAGAGTAAATAAACAGAGAAGATTAAAGGCCTTTCTCAGTGGTGGCGCTGTTTATGAGGCAGCAAGCTGGGAGGGTTGTTTCTGGGATTTCATGGTGCTGCTACAGCCCTGAACGGGGCCACGTCCCATTTCTGAGTCGTCTTGGAAAGATTGGGCTCCACAGCGTCTGAGTTTTAATTTTTGGATGTTCCAATCCATGTCTTTGTGTAGGCGTGCCGGGTGTCCCTGTGAGTACACAGGTGAGTATGAGCATGCATGTCTCCCTGCAAATGTGGGTCTGCGTGGGTATCTAGGGGAGAGGGTGTGTGCGGTGCTTGCACACATGGTGTGTGTATCGAGGATGCGTGTTGGGGTGAATGTGGATGCTTCTGGGCGTACATCTTGTATATTTGTGCATTTTTGAGTGTGAAAATGGTTCGAGATGTGAAACTGGAGTGCATTTGATGTGAACACGTGTCTGAGTTTGTGAGCATGGGTCTCTGTGTTCACAGTGGAGCATAGATGTGCATTTCTCAGCACGCGCCTCTGCCTGGGTGGGTGGGGAGAGGAGGGGAGTGGGTGAGCACGGGGGCATGTATGTGCACCCACAAACGTGCAAGCTGGGCGGACAGGTCCCCGTAGACTCTGTATGCCCAGCTCCCGTGGTTCCTCCTGGCTTGCTTGCTGCCTCTGGTCCCTGGTGGTTCTGCCTTGCTGGTCCGCAGAGAGATCAACACCCTTCAAACCAGCTGCCTCGTTGGCTGCGGCTCACTCGGTTGACCTCCCGATGCCTGCAGTTGCCATGGAAACCAAAGTAGGTCTGTTTCTGTCTGCCACTGGGTCCCTGGGCTAGGGCAGCTGTGGGCCAAAGCCACCGTGGTGAGGGCTGGCCCTAGGGGAGAGAGGAGGGGGCTGGGGAACCCTCCAAATCTGCTTCTCACGCCCTCCCGGGGCTTCTTTTCTGCCTGTAAACACGAGGGCAGGTCCCCGCTGTCCGACAACTGGGATCAAAACGGCCCCGTTAGACAAGGGCCTGAGCTGTTGACTTTTTCACACACATATAAAATCCTTTCCTGAAAAAAAAAAATCAAGACATATGCTAATTCCACGTTACTGTGCGTGTCATTTGTACACCATTAATTCAGTGCCTAAAATAAAGTGGCTTTTAGGAGAGAGCTGGTGTTATCTGATGGGAGAACTCTGTACATGCTTTTGTGGCCTGGTTTTATAATAAGCATCTGCTCAGAGTTCACTGCATTGGGAAAACTTGAACATAACAGTGTTAAGCATTGAAGAGATCACAGATCCTATTTAGTTTTGAAAAACTGAGTACCAAGCACAAACCTAGCTGTGTAAGCAAAGGGCAGTACATTGTTACAGAGATGTATAAAAGTGGCACAACCACAAAGCAAAGCAAGAGGAGGATTAATACAAGTGTTGGGAGAGTGGTTAACTCCCCTGGTTAATGGGGGAGGGTCATGGCAGGGGGAGGGGGACTGGGGCACCTGCACTGTAGGTCTTAATCCGGGTGGTGGAGACTCAGAGAGGTGACTGCTTCTCTTTGCCCTGCATGGACCTCTCGTGCTCTTCTGTATGAGTGCTGTGGATGGCGATGACAGAATCACCCCTCCTGAGCTTGTGGCCCCTGGCCTGATCCAGGTGGGAAGAGGCAGTATGGCTCAGGGAACGAGGACAGGGTGGGGCTCACCTATTTTATGGGTTCTGGAGCTGCCTCCAGTACTCACCAGCTGTGTGACCTTGAGGAAGCCGCTCACCTTCTCCTGGGTGCAGTTGCTTCATCTGTAACATGACGGGTATGTTGGACTTACTCCTTCAGTTAAGAATGAGTTTTGGGCTCTCTTTGTGCCAGGTACTGTGCTAGGGAGAGAAATTGCAGACAGATGTCACTGCAGCACATGATGAAACACTGTGAGTGCCCTGGAGGGGGCATGGACAGGGAGAGGCTCCGGGGTGCGTAGAGCCCACGCAGAGACTCCCAGCGGAGGCAGTGGAGGAGGCGAGTTTTGAACTGGGTCAAAAGGTGGGACGGATTTCAGGTGGCTGAGACAGGGAAGGGGAAAGGGACGGCTCCGTGCTGGCGAGGGTGCGAGGTTGCTGGGGAAGAACATGACCCCACGTGGCTGGAGTGCGCAGGACTTGAAGGAGGGTATGGCTTCATTATTGGAAGGTTTCTTTCAACAATGAAAGGGAAAACTTGCCTGATGTGGCCTGGGGAGGAAGGCCACGGGTCCAGGTGGGGGCACGGGCAGGGGAGAGGGACAGGGAAGATATCCGGTACTGTTGCCAGTACCCCCATCCTGGGTGCTGGTGACTATTTGGTGACGCTGATGCTCAAGACCGTGGGTCCCTTTGAGACAGTCTGGGTGCCTCCCCACTTGCTTCTACATTGGCCAGGCTGGGGAGGAAGGACTCTTCCTTCACATGAAGAACTTGAGGCCCCCAGCACATCCAGCTAAGTCCCATGCCAGCCAGCTGCCAGAATGGGTGTGTGTGGAAGCACCCCAGGGGCCTAGGGGTCATGAGGCCTGGCCTCACCCCGTCCTGTCTCCAGCATCTCCACAGACCTCTTCCCTGTAACTCTGGGCACATGATCAGAAGGGAAGGAGGCCTGGATTTGGGACCAGAGAAGCTGAGTCCACATCCTGGCTCCATCTCTTTGGAGGTAGGACAAGTCTCCATCCTTCTCTGACAGGGCTCGGGTGTCCTTGTTTCTAAAGTCAGGGGTGGATGGGTAATCACAGAGGGACTTTCATGTAGAATCATTTGCCCCTTCCTTTCAGGTGCAATGACTGGTGTGTCTCTGGCCTTCACCTGCTGGGTATTTTTCTTAGGAAACCATGCTGCTTTGTCTTGGTGGAGCTGGGGTCTCTCACCGATGAAGTATGTGGGGTGTCTTGGTGTTGCAAGCGTGTAGCATCAACGCACCTCCCTGGGGAATGCCCGAGTGATGACTCATCGGAGAGCCCTCCCTGGAAGCAGAGTTCCCTGTACTTGATTGTTCTTGGAGCACAGGACCTGTTGGGCAGATGAGTTCTGCGGGCAGGCCAGGAACTGCAGGCTGCCTGAGGGGGAGTCCAGCAAGTTCAAATGCGAGCGGTTTCCCCCAACTGTCTGGTGCCCGGAATCCAGCCCTGGAAGGGCTCCATTCAGGGGCCACATACCCCAGGCAAGGTGGTGCCCATCCCATGACCACTCGAGGGGAAGGGGCTGATGCCCACCACTGAACACATAGGAGGGTCATCAGCATTAAATGAATGCCTTTGGGGGGCAAATTCAATGTCACTGGTATTTTTGAATTTGGTAATTGGTGAAGATCTTCGGAGATAGCCAGCCTGGTGGTGTCAGAGGTTCACCATCACTACTTTTAGAGGCAGAGGGCATGAGTTTTGGAAACATCTACTTCAGGGTCTGAGTCCTGGCTCTTGTATTTACCACCTGTGTGACCTTGGGTCTCTCTGATCCTCAGTTTCTTCATTTCTAAAATGGGTACAGTGTTTGTACCTGTGTATGGCAAGGGTGAGTCCTGTAAGCCCCGGGCCTCTGCTTCCTCCTACCTGAGAGGAATCTTCCAGGCTGGTGTAAGGATCCTAGGTGATGTGGGTAATGCCTGCAGCACCTGGCAAAGTACTTAGCAGATGGCTGGATTCAGTGGATTTTTTTTTTCCTTTTTGGAAAAAGGCAGAGTATGCAGACCTTGTTTTAAATGCAGCTCCTCAAAAGAGCACCTCCTCCATGAAGTCTGCCAGGCCACCAGAGCTCTGCTCCTTCATCCTTTCTAGCTCCTTGCTGCTTCTTAGGCCCCAGGCCTTGGTGGTGTCTTCCTGGGAGGCCAACTCGTGTGTGTGTGTGTGTGTGTGTGTGTGTGTGTGTGTGTGTGTGTAGGGGGGTGTGGCCTTTGGGGTGGGGAGGGTCTGTCACCTTGCCTCCCAGTTGTGGTGCACTTACAGAATGTGGAGAATGTTTGCTAATTGGTGGGCTGCCAGAAGGTGGGGGGCTGGGAGTATGAAGGTTGGTCTGGTGGCTTTGGCAGCCAGGGTAGTATCCAGGCTGGCTGTAAGGTAGGGAATGAGGAGGGGCCTGCAGCCATCCTTCTGACTTGGACCCCCCATCACCATTTGGGGGCTCCCCCCTCCTCCCTGACCTTGTTTCTCTTTGGTTCAGCCCTGTCCTGCTAACGAGCTGAGCCAGCCACTTGGCACCCGCCTCTCCGATGTGCTGACTCAGTCCTGTGGCTCCTACTTCCTCCGCCCTTGTTTGAAAATGCCAAGTTAATTGCTCTCCAACTTCAGGTTGCACTTGGCAGGGGGCACAGCCCCCCTTTCTTCTCCCCTTGCATATGCCCTGGGAGGGGGACAGGACAGTGTTCTCAAGCTCCGGGCCTGCCCTCTGTGGATGGGGCAGTGTAGGGTAGGGGGGATTGGGGAGGAGGGCAGAGGATTGGAGAGGGCAATGGGCTATCACTGTCCATTAGGGAGAAATGGGGCGGGGGAGGGGGAGTCTGGTCTCCATATTTCTTGGCCCTCAGGATCCAGAGGATGCCAGCCACTGCCAGGATGGCCCTGGGTGGGAGGGAGGGGCGCTGTGAGCACTGATGGGAGGCTTCTTAGACCTGTGCCCAGAACTGAGGGCCAGGAGAGGGTAATGGTACTGGGAGGGAGCTCTTGGGCCTCAAACAAGTAGATAGGCAGGGAGGAAGAGAGGGAGTGAGAGAAGGAAGGAGAGAAGGAAGGAAGGAGGGAGGGAGGGAGGAAGGGAGGAACCCAGTCTTGCACAGAGAAGCTCTCATTGAATTTCCACAGGCTGGGCCACAGATGCACTATCGGGGGTGAGAGTCGTAATATTTAACAACAACCTGGCACCAGTTCTCACTAAGCAGGCTGGACACCAGGCTGGGAGCTGGCCGGGGACCTGAGGGCCCCTGCGCTGCACCAGAAGTTAACTCCCTGGTTGATGGGTCTCAGGGAGGTAGGGGAGGGAAGAGTGGGGTGTTGGTAAATGTTCACCAGCTGGAGTGGAGTATTTCAGTATTTTAACCAGGTCAGCTCGCAGGGCTCGTCATCTGTTTTGCTCACTGATGTGGCCCAAGTGCCAAGCAGCAGCCTGGCATACAGTGGAGGCTTTAGCCTTTGTTGAATGAATGAGCAGAGGTGGAGGGTGAACATCAGCCTGCAACCACCAGCTGAGGGAGTTGACACCTGCGGGAAGTGGTGGAAAACAGACCTGGGTGACAGTGAGCCAGGGAAAATGCCCCATGAGGGACAGAGGATGTGTGAGGGCAGGGTCTGTGTGTGAGCCGTCCTGGGGGAGGGCAACATTAGGGACCCTTCCTTCGAGACTTTGAATTTTGGGGTACCCCTTCTGGAGACTGGTCCTTGCCTGCACCCAGGCTGGCTCAGAATGCAGGTGCGGAGGGACACGCAGGCCTCCGGAGAGCCCCTGGGGAGGGCCTGGGATGATGCATGCTAATTCAATTTTTTAAATTACTCTGACAAAGAGAGAGGAGGAAGGAAGCTCTACTCCCCTGGTGATCGTGCAGGCATAGACAGATGAAAGACTTCTTTCCTGGTGAGGAGGTGGGGCCCCCTGAGGTAGTGCCATGGGTTTCCAGGTGGGTTTTGTGGCCTCAGCGTCCCTGAAATGACCTGTTGGGGGGTTAACCTGTCCAAGGAATGGGCCCTTTTGTTTTCTTTCCCTTTCTCTCCTTCGGCCGGGCCCGTGTGGGAGGGTGTGGGACAGAGAGGGGGTGGGAGGAGAGGAACGCAGGGTACAGCCCAGGACCCAGGTAGGACCCACCCTCTTAGCTTCCGCTCTTCGCTTTGTTCTCCCAGGAGAACGGATTCTGTTTATCTTCTCCTCTCCAAAAGAGGAGAGATTTTCTGATCAACTCCCAACTTCTCAAATCAGAAGGTTTACACAGTCTTCCCAGCAGGAAGAAAGAAAGAAAGGGAAGAGAGAAGGAGCACACGAGAGAACAGTGGGCTTCCCAAGTAAGTGGGACATTGCCTATGGATGACAGACCCAAAAATGCACCTGGAGATCTGTGTGAAGGGTCTGGGGGACCCCCGTGGACTGGACCAGTTTCTGGGCTTTCCAGGCCCCTGACATGGGCCCAGCCCCAGAGGCCTACGCTCTCCTCCCCACCCTAGCCAATGTGGGGCCTGCCCTGTCACGTGCCCCTTTTCTCTTCCCTCCTTGGGTCTCCAGCCAGCCCGCTGGCTTGATGAATTAGCCCCATAGATATTCCGTCGGGAAAGCAAACACATATCATATATATCTTTGACAAGTTATTATTCTCTCTTATCAGGATTCGGGTGCATCCCGCACCCGCCATTACTCACGCTGCACACCCAACCTGCCTGGGACTGGGCACAGAGCCCGTTCCACGGCAGTATCTGGCCAGGCCTCTTGCCCTGCTGTGATGTGTGCCTGTGCGTATGTGTGAGTGTGAGTATGTGTGGAGAGCTCCCACCCCATCCTGGGCAGGAGCCATCCTGGCCCCTTTCTGGCCCAATGGCCTGACTGGCCATCATTCCCCAGGCAGAGGCTGGGTGCAGCCTGAGATGAACCTGGTGGCATCCTGAGCCTTTGGTTTTCTTGCCAGTACCAGAAGCAGAAGTTTTGTCCTAAGGAATGTTCTGGTTTGGGCCTCACCCATGTCCACTTTGTGGGGCTGGGGGTGGTGTGCCCCCTATTCCCCTTTGTTGCTGGGCCCTCTCCAGGCCTGCTGGCAGGACAGAGTGTTCTGCTACCACCCAACAATCCCTGAGCTTCTTGGAGCTCAGCCCCTCTAGAGCTGACCCCTCTGGCCCCTGGGATGGCTGAGACCCAGTGGCTGGCAAGGCCTGGAGACAGTGGCCCTGATGAATGAGATGTAAGTGAATATTAGTGCTCTCAGCCTGGCCATCGGGTGTGATTTGTCATCTTTCACCCAGCGCCTTCCCATTCCCCCGGAGGCAGGCTCCATATTAACAAGTCCTCTGCTTAGGAATATAAATGGGGCATTTGGAATTGCTCCTGACAGCCTGAAGGCCGCTAATGCACTCAGGCCTTGGGGTGGGTGGGAGCGTGTGTATGTGTGTGTGTGGGTGTGTGTGTGTGTGTGACTCCGAGGTGCCTTTGGCCGGCTAGGGAGGCCCCCCACCCTGGGCGTCAGCCTGCTTCTGAGGCAGGCCCCTGCTGCCTTGACATGGGCTCGAGGGGGGCTGGCTGGCTCTCAGATGTCCCCCCACCACTCAGAGTTGAAGGCGAAGGCGAGGGGACTGTCGCCCCCTCTTTGAGGCGCGGTCCTCCACCATTTCAGTGCAGAGAGAAGGTCAATGGGGACCATGGCTGCTCTCATTTGAGAGCCAGCCCTTTCCCCATAGACTGCAGTGTCTGCTCCTTCTCCAGCTTCCTGGGAGCCTTCCCTTCTCTCCCCTGGGGCCAACGGCCTGGCCCTTCAGGGCACACTGGACCATGAAGAAGGGTGGGAAAGGAGGGAGGGAGCCTTGCCAAGGGCAGTGTTGCTCTGACTGCCCCCTTCCCCGGATGCCCCCGGGCTGAGTGTTCAGGTGGACTTGGGGTAGCCAACTGAGCAGGCTCGCATGCCTAGGCTCTGGCCCTGGGGGGACTCCCAGTCTACTGGGGGGTTGCCTGGGGAAGGGGACAGACTGGTGGTCTTAAAAAGTATTCTGGGTCCATGGAGAGGTACCCCTGGTATTCACCGCGGCAGGTGAGGGTGGGGGAGAGCACAGCTGAGGGGGCTGCAGAGGAGGGGGGTTCAGAGGAGGCTTCCCGAAGGGAGTGCATGAGTGGGCAGGGTTGGAGGGAGGGCTGTGGACCTTCACTCAGGGCTCCGTCACTGCCTCAGGGCAGCCTTCCTCCTGACTTCTAATGCCCCATCAGCCAGGGAGGAATGGGAGGGAGACGAGGGTGCAAAGGGTGAGCGGGAGTCTGGCTTGGTTTGGCCTTTTGGGGTCCCAGTGTCAGTACCTGAGTAAAGTCTCAGGGTCCTGGTGCAACCATAGTGGGAGTGCCCATCTTGGGGAGGTTCCTCCTTCACTGGGAGCTCAGGGCTCTGCACCCGCCCTGGGTGGGTGTGGATGTGTCGGTTGCAGTTAACTTTATGGCCACTAGAGGGCAATCCCAGCCCACGTTTCCCTCGTTCCTGAAGCAGCGAGCCCCGGCAGGGATGGGAGATGGCGTGGGGGTGCCAATGTTGGTGTCAGGCTGGGGTTTCATGTGCTGGGAATCCAGGTGCCTGTTCTGCTGCCTCTCTGGGTTGGCGCCTCCTAGTGCCTGAGCTCTTCTTCCCAAGTTAGGGAAGAAGAATCTCTGGAAATTTTGGAAGAAGTGGGAAAAAAAGCATTTTGTGTAAACATTTTAATATCTATGATACTTATTTTAGTGCCTTTTACAAAAAAGTGTTATGAATGTTAAAAAGTCTTTGTAGAAGACCACAGAGTTGCTGGTTAATGTCATGGGCTTTGGCGGCAGCCTCCTTAGTTGGAATCCTGGCCCCACCACCTGATTGCTGGGTGACCTTGGACAGGTTAAATAACACCCCATCTGTAAAATGGGGACTGTAATACCTCCGTCATGGGGTTATTGTAAGAATAGACACTGTGAGGGTTGCCTAGCACTGCCCAGCATAGAGTAAGTGCTCCAGGGCGCTGCTCTGTTTTCCTATGATAAACAGTTACATTTGATTTACGTGGGAGAGTGTAGGCCCAAATTTAAAGCAAAAATGCTATTTTTCCTTCCATTAATATTTTAAAGAACTCTTTCCCTCCCACCTCCAACGCAATAAAGTAAAAGAACTAGAAAAACTTCCCCTTAACCCTGACATTTCCTAGGCCTTCCTCCGAATGAGTGAGCACCAATTTGCACCTTCATTTATACCTCATATTTCCAGAGGTGTGATTGCCTGCTGGGCACCCCCAGGGCCCCTCTGGGATGGTGGTGGGGGGACACTTAGGCTCCCATCCCCCTTGTCACATCACAGGTTGCTGGCACAGACCCGCCATGACCCTCTAGTTCAGGCTTCTGCACTCCAGCTGCACATCAGAAATCACAGCAGTTTGCTGAAGAGACTACTGGCACCCGAGCCGCATCCCCAGAGGTTCCCATTCACTTGGTCTGGGGCATGGCCCAGGCATCAGGCTGATGAAAAGGTGCTCTGGAGATCCCACAGTTCATGCAGGGTGGAGGGCCGCTGCCAGAAAGGTCTTCTCTGGTGGAGGGAGGTGCCCCTAGCCCCAACCCCATGGCCTCATGGAGTTCTGTACAGATTTAGGAAGAGAAGCTCGACTCAATGGAGGAAAGTCCTCCGGTTGTTAGCAGGGAGGACTTGGTTCTAGTCCTGGCTGATGATTAGCCCCATGTGGGCTTTTTGGTAAGCTCCCTGCCTCTGGGCCTCAGTTTCGTAATCTGTCAGATGGGATGAGTGACAAAAGGGGTCATCTGATCAGAGGCCATGGTGAGAGTGAACGTGCTTGGAAAGAGTGAAACCCAGATACCCATAAGCAGGTTCCTTTCCCTCCCTCCCTCCCTCCCTCCCTTCTTTTTTTTTTTTTTTTTTTAATTTTTAAAGGTTTTATTTATTTATTTGACAGAGAGAGAGCACAAGCGGGGGGAGCGGCAGGCAGAGGGAGAAGGAGAAGCAGACTCCCCGCCGAGCAGGGAGCCTGATGTGGGGCTCGATCCCAGGACCCTGGGATCATGACCCGAGCCGAAGGCAGACGCTTAACGACTGAGCCACCAGGCGCCCCTCCTTTCTTCTTTTCTAAGTAAGCTCTATGCCCAGTGTGGGGCTCCACAAGCATTTTTTTGTTTCTTCTCTTTCAGAGAGAGGGCTGCCATAGTGAAGTGCCATAGACTAGAGGGGCTTAAATGACAGAAATGTACTGCCTCGTGATTCTGGAGGCTGGAAGTCCAAGACCCAGGTGTCGGTGGGGCTTCCTGAGAGGGAAGTCTCCGTCCCAGGCTTTCCTCCTCGGCCTATAGATGGCCGTCTTTCGCCTGTGCCTTCACATCACCTTCCCTCAGTACAGGTGTTAAATTGCCCCCTTTGACAAGGACAGCGGGCACATGGAATTAGGGCCCACCCTAATGATCTCACTTTAACTCAATTACCTTTGTAAAGACCTTATCTCCAAATAAATGTCATCTTCCGAGGTACTGGGGGCTGGGATTTTACGTAGCATGTTTAGGTGATGCCAAGTCAATCACAGGGAGTGAGAGAGTGTGATTGCTTGAGTCACAAAACAGCCTCAAGAGCAACAAACCAGAAACACTGGAAGAGGACAGAGTTGGGAGGCAGAGCCCAGGCTCAGCTTCCATCCCTGAGCAGCCCTCCACACATATCCCTACCTTGTGCCCCCTTCCCCGGGGACTGGTCTGCCTTCCTGGTCCTGGGGTGTGTGGGTGTGGCCGGCGGGAAGGGGGCAAGGTGTGTGTGGCCCAGCTCCAGGGGGCACCAGGCACATTGCAATCTAAGTGGGTGACACCCCCTGAGCAGAGCTCTTGCACAGGGTGGGGGGTCCTCACAGGAGGACAGAAGAGGGGAAAGGGGTCTGTACAGTGGTGCCTTTCGGTTGCAGAGCAGGTGGGATGCTGGAGGCTTGGCAATCTCCCATCCTGCCTTCACGTGAATTAGCAGAGGGGGAAGAGAAGGAATATTGGGCCTCATGTGATATTCAGGCCAGGCAGGGTCCAGAGCCTTGTTCCTGTAAATGACAAGTACACCAGTTGCCTTCCTGCCTCCCTCCCCTGTCTGTGAGCAGGGATTCACCAGGCAGTGGGTAGGGGTGTATGTGTGGGGTGCAGACCTGCTGCTGGCCAGGTGTGCATCCATATTTATGAGGGGTGAATCCTGGGGAAGCAGCCAGATGCTGAGCATGCCAGGCGATCTGTTTGGGTCAGCTGCTCCATTCCTGGCCAGCCACTGGAAGGAGGAGATTCTGGAATGTCTGCCCAAACAGTGGTACCCTGATTTGTAGTGTTTGCTGATTTCTGTGGTGTAAATACTCCCACCATGGCTGATTTTCAGCTACCAACATGAAGTCACTGGGTTCACAAAACTCCTGAAAATTTAACACTTTGGCCCAACCCCCTTGGTATAAAAACAAACAAACCCACAAGTGAGGCCCTCAGGTGGAATAGCATAATATCACATAGCAAGTTGATTAGGGGCTCAGCTGGACTACGTTGCCAGACTGTGTTGGAGTATGCCTGTCTTCCTGGTGTCGCCATTGATAACGGGTCCTTTGCAACAGTGGGGGCAGGGAGGTAGAGGCCAGAGGTAGCTGTGGGAGCTTGGCTGCCCAGCCTGGGCCAATAAGAACACCCAACATCAGAGAGCAGCTTATAGTTTTGCTAAGTGCCTTTTTACCTATTATCTGCAAATTTAATTTCCACGGCAACCCAGTGGGGTATATATTGTTATTATGTTTTACATCAGAGGGAGCAGTTGTATGATTTCTAGGTCATGTGACCAGTAGGTGGCTGTGCATTCACCCAAACCTAGGTCTGCTGAGATAGTCTTAGTTTCTCCTGCTCCCCAGGATACTGAGGCCCTGATGCCTTCCCATTAATGCAGCCTCTCCAGGGGCCCCAAATCCGCCCATCTACAGAAGGCCTAGAGCCAGGCACGAGTGGGAGCCCCTGTGCCTTCCATTCTGGTATCAGCCGAGCACAGCAGGTCCTTCTATAAGTGCCAGCTATAGGATGAGTGACCACTGGGCAATGGCCAGAGGGGCTGACTTTTGCCCTGTACTACTCCCTAAGGGTGGTGCCCTTTGGTGCCTGGGTGCTGCCCATGCCCATCCCATCTGTTTTCTTCTCATCCAGGACTGGGACCTCCTGTGTGCTTCACCCGAGGCCTTTCCAGGGTCCTCCCCACCTCCCAGCCTCAGCTTCTCCTCCCAACCCTCACAACACACACAATATCCCAGGCCTTTCTTCCAAGGCCTTGCCTGGGACATGTGAGGGAGATGTTCATATGTGTGGATCTTTGGGTTTATTGTGGTTCCTTTCCTGGAACAAGTTCTCTTCCTGGTCCAGAGCAAAATACGGATGGAAGTCTCAGCCCCAGCCCCATCTGCACCTCTCAGGCCAGGTCCAGTTTGTTGAAGGGGACTGCAGCTTGTCTGGGAGTTAGACAGACCAACGGGGGAGGAAAAGAAAGGCAGGGAGGAAGAGAGACACGAAGATACCATGTATTAGAGAAATAGTAAAAAGCAGCTAACCAACTGATAGGTGCTGGGCACTGGTGCCGGGTCCTTATAATGACCCTCTGAGGGATCCCCACCTGAGGGTTGAGGAACCTGAGGCTCAGGGAGGTTAAGTGCTTCGCCCAAGATCACACAGCCAGTGAGTTTGGTTCAAGCCCGTTGTGCCTTTTCTTACCCATTACACTACCAGGCATCCTGGTTGAGGAGCAGGATACCAGAGTGAGTGAGACAAGGAGATTGAAGGTGAGAGAGTGAGAGATGGAAGGTGGGTGTTTAACCCAGCACCCTTATATCACTGGGGAGTGCAGCTTGGGGTGCCACAGTGGAGAAGCAGTGCATGGTACCAAGGAAGAAGAGCACCTGATGAAGAGACAGGCTAGCCTTTGCCAGCAATGTCACCATGGGAAAATCACCTAACCTCTCTGGGCCTTGGTTCATCATCTGCAAAAGAAAATAGTAATTCTGCCCTGTTTGCCTCTCAGGGGGGTCCTGATGGTGATAAAAAATAATGGATGTAGAGAGGATTCTGTGAAGATGGCAGAATAGGAAGCATCAGGAATCTGTCTCCCTACTTAGAAAATCATTGCACTGGCAGAATCTGTGTGATCTAACTACTTTGGAATTTTAGTCTATTGAAGGCTGGAAACTTCCAGAAGACTTGGGAAGTAAATTGTGGTTAATTTTGGTCAGTTTCAGCTCTTAACGCAGTAGTGGCTCCCTGTTCTGTCCCCCACCCTTCAGCCCCTTGCGAGGCAGATGTGCATATGTTCCTGGAGCAGCTTGCACGCAGCTTGCTGGAGCTGGGGTGGGCTAAAGGGACCCTTTCATCCAAATATTAGGGATCTGTGTTCTAACTGCTAATTGCTGCTTCTGATCACAGAGGTGCAGACAAAGAGGCGGGAATTATTGTTGTTATACCTTCAATTGTTACAAGCCACACTCGCTATGGCTAAAGTGACTTCTAGGGCATTTAAAGAGCCAGGACACTTCCCTTCCACCCTTCATTTTTTTCTTTTTTCCCTTTTTGGGAGACAGACATTAAAAACTATGACATTCAAGGACAACTTCATATACAGGGAAAATTAGAAAATGACCATACAATGCCAGGCAAACTCACAAAAAAGACCCAAGAAGACATTAAGTTTACATCTGAGGCTGATCCTCAGCACAGAGACAGACTACAACAATTAAAACAAACAAACAAAGAAACAAAAAAACAATAACAAAAGCTTAGCAAACTCGGGGAAGGACAAGAATCTGATTTCCAGATTTGCTACATTATTTGTTTCACAAGTCCAGTATTCAATAACAACAAGAAATCACAAGGCATATAAAGAAACAGGAAAGTATGGCCCACTTAAAGGGAAAAATAAATCGACAAAAACTGTCCCTAAAAAAGACTTAATGGCAGATATACTAAACAAATACTTTCAAGTAATTGTCTTCAAGATCTCAAAGAGCTAAGGAAATTTGGAGCAAGTGAAGAAAATGATGTATGAACAAAATGGAAATATCAATAAAAAGATAAAAAAACCTAAAAGGAAAACAAAAGAAAATTATGGAGCTGAAAATTACAATAATTAAAATGAAAAAAATTCACCAGAGGGAATGAAAGGCAGATTTGAACAGGCAGAAGAGAGAATCAGTGAACTTGAACACAGGACAATGGATATTATTGAGTCTGAGGAACAGAAAGAAAAAAGATTGAAGAAAAGTGAACACTCTAAGGGATCTTTGGGACATCATCAAGCAGATCAGCATATGCATTGTGGGAATTCCAGGAGAGGAGAGAGAGAAAAGGGCACAGAAAATATTTCAAGAAATGATGGATGAAAACTTTCCAAATTTGATGAAAGGCATGAATATAAACATCCAAGAAGATCAATGAATTCCAAGTAAGATGAACTCAGAGAGACCCACACTGAGATACATTATAAGCAAACTTTGAAAAGACAAAGAGAGAATCTTAAAAGCAGCAAGAAAGAAGCAAATTGCTACATACAAGGGATCCTTAATCAGATTATAGGCAGATTTCTCATCAGAAACTTTGGAGGCCAGAGGCAGTAGGCTGATATATTCAAAGTGCTAAAGGAAAAACACCTGTTAACCAAGAACCCTGTATCTGATGAAACTGTCCTTCAAAATTGAGGGAGAAATTAAGACACTACAGATGAACAAAAGTTGAGGGAGTGCATGACCCCTAGACCTGCACTGCAAGAAATGCTCAAGGGAGTCTTGCAAGGTGAAATGAAAGGACACTAGACAGTGACTCAAAGCCATATAGAGAAATAAAAATCTCAATAGATGTAAATACATTGACAGTTATAAAAGCTAGTATTATTTTAACAGTGGCTTATAACTGCACTTTTTGTTTTCTACCTGATTTAAGAGACTAATGTATTTAAAAGAATCATGAGTTTGTATTTTGGGGCACACAATATATAAAGATGCAACTGAGAACACCTGCAACTGAAAGGGGTGGGGAAAGAGCTGCACAGGAGCAGAGTTTTTGTTGTTATTGAAGTTATGCTGGTATAAATTCAAATTAGAGTGTTATAACTTTAGGATGTTAAATGCAATCCCTAGGATGGCCACAAAGAAAATAGCTATAGAATATACACAAAAGGAAATAAGAAAGGAACTTAAACATTTCATTACAAAAAACCAACTAAACACAAAAGAAGACGGTAGTATAGGAAGTGAAGGACCAAAAAAAAAGAAAAACTATAAAGCATATAGAAAACAAATAGCAAAATGACAGAAGAAAGTCCCTCCATATCAGTAGCTACTTTAACTATGAGTTGATTAAACTCACCAACTTAAAGACAGAGACTTTTGCAGAATGGTTAAAAACACATGATCCAATTATATGCTGCCTGTCTCTAAGAGACTCATTTTACATCCAAAGACACAAATAGCTTGAAAATGAAAGAATGGAAAATGATATTCTATGCAAATAGTAACCAAAAGAGAGCAGGAGTGGCTATACTATTTTCAGACAAAATGGATTTTAAATCAAAAGAGGTTATAAGAGACAAGGACATTATATATTAATAAAAATTTTAATACAGTAAGAAAATATAATAATTATAAACATTTACTCACCTAATGACAGACCATCAATGTATGAGGACAACTGACAGAATTGAAGTGAGAAACAGTTACACAAGAATAATTGGAGACTTCAACACCCTACTCACAATAACAGACAGAAGATAAGTAAGGAAACAGAGGGCTTAACACAACGAACCTCTATCTTTAATAGACAAATACAGTGTACTTTACCCAAAGACAACATACACGTTCTTCTCAAGTGCCCATGGGACATTTTGCAGGATAGGTGATTTGTTAGACCACAAATTAAGTCTCAAAAGATTTTAAAAGACAGATATACAAAGTATCTTCTCTGACACAATGAGATGAAGTTAGAATCAATAACAGATGAAAAACTGGAAATTTTATGAAATTGTGGAAATTAAATAAAGTTTTAAACATCCAGTGAATCAAAGAAAAAATCAAAAGGGAAATTAGAAAATACCCAGTGATGAATGCATAAAAAGGCAATGCACCCAAACTTATGGAACACAGCAAAAAGAATTCTAAGGGGGAAATTTATAGCTATAAATGCTTACATTAAAAAAATAAGATCTCAAATCAACAACCTAACTTTACAACTTAAGAAGCTAGAAAAAGAAGAACAAACTAAATCCAAAGTGCAGGAGGAAAGAAATAATAAAGATCAGAGCAGAAGTAAACAAAATAGAGAAGAGAAAAACAATAGAAAAAATCAACGAACCCAAAAGTTGGTTCTTTGAAAAAAATCAACAAAACTGACAAAATTTTAGCTAGGTGGACTAAGAAAAAAGAGAAGACTCAAATTCTTAAAATTAGAAATGAAGGTGGGGATTACCAGGGAGTACTATCAACAGTTGCCCACCAACATTGGATAACCTAGATGAAATGGAAAAAGTCCTAGAAGTACAAAGCCTACCAAGACTAAATCACAAAGAAATAGAAAATATAAATACACCTATAACTAGTGAGGAGATTGAAGCAGTAATAAAAAATTTCCTGACAAAGAAAAGCCTTGTACTCAATGGCTTCCCTGTGCATTCTACCAAACATTTAAAGAAGAACTAATACCAATCCTTCTCAAACTTTTCTAAAAAACTGAAGAGGAAGGAACACTTTCTAACTCATTCTATGAGCCTAGCATTATCCTGATACCAAAGCCAGAGAAAGACACTACAAGAAAACTGCAGGATATCCTTTATGAATGTCAATGTAAAAATCCTCAACAAAATGCAAGCAAATCAAATTCAGCAGCATATTAAAATGATTATTCACCATGGCCAAGTGGGACTTATTCCTGGAATGCAAGGATGGCTCAACATACAAAAATCAATCAATGTGATAAAGCACATTAACAGAATGAAGGAGAAAAACCCACATGATTATTTCAATTGATGCAGAAAAGGCATTTGACAAAATTTAACACCCTTTTATGATAAAACACTAAAACACACTAGGAATAGAAGGAAACTAGTTCAATGTAATAACCATACATGAAAAACTACAGTAAGCATATACTCAATGGTGAAAGACTAAAAGCCTTTCCTCTACGATTGGAAACAATACAAGAATACCTGCTTTCAATACTGCTGTTCGGCATAGTATTGGAAATCCTAACCAGAGCAATTAGGTAAGAAAAAGAATAAATGCCATCCAAAGTGGAAAATAAGTAAAATTACCTCTGTTTGCAGATTATATGATCTTATTTGCAGAAAACCCTAAGGATTCCACAAAAAAACTGCTAGAAATAATAAATGAATTTAGCAAAGTAGCAGAATACAAACTCAACATGCAAAAATGAACTGGGGGTGCCTGGCTAGCTGAGTTGGTGGAGCATGCAACTCTTCATCTCAGGATCATGAGTTAAAGCCCCATGTTGGGCGTGGAGTCTACTTAGAAAAAAATTGTGTTTCTATCCACTAACAATGAACAATACTGAAAAGGAAACCACAAAAACAACTCCATTTACAGTAGCATCAAAAAGAATAAAATACTTAATCAAGGAAGTGAAAGACTTGTACAATGAAAACTACAAAACACTGCTGAAAAATTAAAGAAGGTATAGATAAATGGAAACACATCACATGTTCATGATTAATATTGTTAAAATGTCAATACTACCCAAAGTGACCTACAGATTCAATGCAACCTCTATCAAAGTCCCAATGATTTTTTTGCAGAAATAAAATTCATATGGAAACTCAAGTGACCCTTTATAGTTAAAAGAATATTCAAAAAGAAGAACAAAACTGGAGGACTCACATTTCCTGATTTCAGAAGTTACTACAAAGCTACAGTGTAAGCTACATTATCAAAACAATATGGCATAAAGATAGACATATAAACCAGTGGACTAGAATAGAGCCCAGAAATAAACTCTTGAATATATGGTCAAATGATTTTTGTCAAGGGTACCAAGACCATTCAATGGGGGAAAAGGCCGTCTTTCAACAAATGGTGCCAGATATCCATAGGCAAAATAATGAAGTTGGACCTTTACATAGTGCCATATACAAAAATTAACTCAAAATGCATCAGACCTAAGTATAAGACCTAAAACAATAAAACTGGTAGAAGGAAACATAGGACAAATGCTTCATGACTCTGGATTTGGCAATGATGTCTTGAATATGACACCAAAGGGACAGGTGATGAAAAAATAGACAATTGGAATTCAGGAAAATTAAAAATCTGTGCACCAAAAGACACCATCAACAGAGTAAAAAGGCAGCCCACAGAATGGGAGAAAAATTTTGCAAGTCATATATCTGATAAAGGATTACTATCTAGAATATCTAGAAAATTCCTAAAACTCAACAATAAAGAACCTGATTCAAAATTAGGCAAAGGGCTTGAATAGACATTTCTCCAGGGAAGATATATAAATGACCAATAAGCCCATGAAAAGATGCTCAGTTGCACTAATCATCAAGGGAAATTCAAATCAAAACTACAACGAGACACCACCTCACACCCATTAGGATGGCTGCTATAAAAAAATAAAAAAGATAAACAAAAAGAAAAAGAAAACAGTATAACAGGATGCAGAGAAATTGGGACACTTACACACTGTTGGTGGGAATGTGAAACTGTATAGCCATTGACTGTGGAAAAGAGTAATACACTTTCTCAAAAAATAAAAAATAGGATTACCATATGATCCAGCAATTCCACCTCGGGTATACACCCAAAAGAATTGAAAGCAGGGTCTGAAAGAGATTTTTTTTTCCTGCCTCCTGCTCATGGTTTTGGGTACTCTACACATTCAGAGTAACTTGTCTAGTAACAAACTGTAGAAATGACCCCTGAATTATAGTTTTTGGAAGAGATATTTTGTATACCTGTGTTCATAGCAGCATTGTTTACAGTAGCTAAAACATGGAAGCAACCCTTGTGTCCATCAACAGATGAATGGATTACCAAAATGCAGTATATACACACACATGGAATATTATTCAACTTTAAAAAGGAAGGAAATTCTGTGATGTGCTACAACATGGATGAACTTTGGAGACACTATGCCAGGCTGCCAGAAGCCAGTCACCAAAAGTCAAATACCTTATAATTTCACTTATATGAAATAGAATTGTCAAGATCATATAGACAGTAGAATGGTGGTTCCTAGGGACTGGAGAAAATGGAGCGTGTGTGTTTAATGGGTATTAGAGTTTCAGTTTTACAAGATAAAAAGAGTTATGGAGATGGATGGTGATTATGGTTGCACAACATTATGAATGTATTTAGTACTACTGAACTGTACACTTAAAAATGGTTAAGATGGTTAAATTTTGTACTATGTGTATTTTACTACAACAAAAAAAATTGAATTGCTTCTTGGCCTTTTGGCTAAGATCAAGTGCAACAAAAAAATTGGAAAAAAAAAAAGGTTGTGATCACACATTAGCTCATCCAGTAAAATATACTGACCATCCACCATCTGCCAGGCACTGGGAATAAGAATGAGCAATTCGCATATCATCCCAGTGTCTCATGGGGCTTCCAATCTAGAGGGCCTTATAGGCTGTTACAATAGAGAGGGCTAAGTGCTAAGTCCAGGTAGTGATGAGAGTCAGAGGAGAAGCACTTGATCCAGTTTAGGGTGTCAGGAAAGTTTTCCTGGAGCAAGTGGCAGTGAGCTGAGACAGGACAACAATTAAGAGTTGGTTATACTAAGGATTTGGATAGGGGAAGAGGGAAGGTGTTCCAGGAGAGAGTATGGAGGGACTGAACATAGTTGGACTCAGCTGTATAAAGATTACTTCTTTTAATTTGCCTAAAACATGCCTTCGTCAAATTTTAAAGTTAGCCTTGAGCTCTACTATATAGATTTTGTGTCCTAAGAACTATTTGCCTAACCCAAGGTAGAAATGATTTTTCCTCCGTTTTCTTCTAGAATTTTACAAATTTAGCTCTATATTTAGGTCTGTGATTCATTTCAAATTAACTTTTTTTAAAAAAACATTTTATTTATTTGACAGAGAGAGAGAGCACAAGCAGGGGGAGGAGCAGAGGGAGAGGGACACGCAGACTCCCCACTGAGCAGGGAGCCCCAATGCGGGGCTTGATCCCAGGACCCTGAGATCATGACCAGCCAAAGGCAGACACTTAACCGACTGAGCCACCCAGGTGCTCCTCAAATTAACTTTTTTATATGGTATAAGATATATGTTGAGGTCCTTCCTTCCTTAGTTTGTTCCTTCTTTTTTTTCTTCCTTACCCCCTCTTGCCCTTTCTCCCCAACCTCCCACCTCAATATCCAATTGTCCAGCATAATTCATTGAAAAAAAGTTTTCCTTTTCCCTCTGAATTGCCTTGGTACCTTTGTCAAAATCGGTTGATCATATGTTGGGTATATTTCTGGACTCTAATGTTCCACTGATCTATATGTCAATCCTTACCTCAATACCACACTGACACGATTGATTACTGTAACTTTGTAGTAGGTCTTGAAATCCAGTAGTATAAGTACTCCAACTTTTCCCCTCTCTATTCTAGATCTTTTTCATTTCTGTTAGAATTAGATAAGCAGTTTCTTTAAAAAGCCTACTGGTCTTTTGGCTAGGTATGCATTGAAAATCTATAGATCATTTTGGGGACAATTAACATCTTAACAGTATTGAATATTCTGATCCATGGAGTCTTGCATCTTTCTGTTTATTTGGGCTCACATTATTTCTCTCAGCAATGTCACAGTTTTCAGTGTATAAGTCTTACACATATTTTGTTAAATTTATCTCTGAGGATTGTTTTTCATACTATTTTTCAGTTTCACTTTCCAGTTGTTTGTTGCTATATAGAAATACAATTGTTTTAAAAATATATTGGCCTTCTATCATGTCTTTGTTAATCTCATTTATTAGTTCTAGTAGATTCTTTTGAATTTTTCTACAGAGATGATCTTGCTGTATGATAAAGACAGTTTTACCATTCATTTCAAATCTGAGTGCCTTTTATTCCTTTTTATTGTCTCATTGCACTGGCTAGGACTGCCTGTGTGATGTTGAATAGAAGTGTTGAGAGCTAACATCCTTGCTTTGTTCCTGATTTTAATGGGAAATCATTCAGTCTTTCACCACTAAGTATGATGTTAGCTGCAGGGGTTTAAGGTGCCCTTTATTGGATTAAGGAAGTTTTCTTGTATTCCTAATTTATGGAGGGTTTAAAAAAATTACAAATAGGTGTTAAATTTTGGCAAATGACTTTTCTGCATCTATTGGGATGATCATATATTGCTTTTTAGTTTGTTAATATGGTGAATTACATTGATCTATTAGTTTCTGTTTCATATATTTTGATGTTCTGTTATTAGCTGCACACATATTGAGGATTGTTATGTTCTCTGGGTAATGCACCTCTTTATCATTATGAAATGTCCCTCTTCATTCTGGTAATATCCCTTGTTCTGAAAACTACTTTGATATTAATAGAGTCATCTTCAGCTTTCTTTTGAATAGAGTTTACATGGTATACCTATTTCCATCATTTTTCTTTTAATCTAGCTGCGTTTTTATGCTTTAAGTGTTGGGTCTTGATTTTTAATTTAGTTTGATGATCTCTGTCTTTTAATATGGGTGTATAGACTATTAACATTTAATATAATTATCAACAGGGTTGGTTTTAAATCTATCTCTTTCCTATTTGTTTTGTTTTTAATATCTATTATTTGTTCCTACTTTTCTGTCTTTTTCTGGATTGAGTTTTTAAAATATAATTAATTTTATCTGTACTATTGAAAGCCAGTGCTTTTAATTCCTGTACTACTCTCCCTCTCACAAGGACCTTCCAACAGAGAGCCAGGGGATAGAGTGAGCTGCTGGGTATAAGATAAAGGAAATCATGCTTTAAAGATTTTTTTATTTATCTGATAGAGAGAGACACAGCGAGCGAGTGAGGGAACACAAGCAGGGGGAGTGGGAGAGGGAGAAGCAGGCTTCCCACTGAGCGGGGAGCCTGATCATGACCTGAGCAGAAGGCAGACGCTTAACGACTGAGCCACCCAGCCACCCAACCCCACCCTGGGAAATCATGCTTTAAAGATAGGTCTTGCATCTTGAGATAAATAGCTGCTTTCTGGACCCAAAAGCTGTTATAATTTATAAGGCTTCTTTTGCCCAGCTTCCTGACTTCTGAGGCATCTCACCACCTCAACTTCTGGGAGTCTTCAAGACGGCATAAGCTGTGCCATTAGTCAAAGCCAGAGGATGAGACCTAAATGTAAAATTCCTAGAGCTTCTAAACCCTGCCCTCCATTCTGAGCAGCAAATCTCTTCCAAGTGATTGCCAGGGCAGTGGGTTCCAGCACAGTGAAAAGCCTCACCCTCTTCGATAGCCACTCAGTGCTGAAGGATTGAGAGACATTCATTACCTCTCCAACTACTTACCTCCCTGGAAATGGATTGGGCAAGTACAGTCTCACAATATCTCTGTACTTTTACCATGCAATATCTATAACTGATATATCATAAGAATTTGGGCTGTAAAGAAGATGATGGACATTTTCAGGTGGTGAGCTACCTATATCATGGAGATATTCAAGTCAGAGTTGGACAACTACTTAGCACAGATTGTTGCAGAGTTTTCAATAGTGGATGGGACAGTGTGCTGTCTTAGTGGTTCCTAAATTTGCCTGAGCATCAGAATACCTGGGAAGTTTCTTTTCTTTTTGCTTTAATTTTTATTTTCTTGAAGGTAATATATGCACATAGTCAAATAATACCAAAAAGCTTATAATAAAACAGAGTGGTTTCCTTTCTCAGCTCTCTCCGTTCTCCCCAGTCTCCTTCCCCAGAGGCATTATCTTTGTTTTAACTCTTTCTTCTAGTATATATACAAATCTCCATTATTCTAAATAACAAGTAAATTCTAATACGAAAGATATCTTTTAATTCGTCACTTTTGAACATCCATTGATTTCTATTTATTGTAAGTAAGGATTTAGTTATCTTAACTGCCCAATATAGCTGTATTATCATTTAAAAATATACCAATACTTAATAGTTATACTGTTATATGCATGCAAATATTCATAATTGAATATTACAAATATCATGGGTTATAATTGAATATTATATAGTATACTTTATTTTCTTCCTTTTCATTTCCCCTGAAGTTAATAATTGTCTTTATTTTTAATTTGCTTAGTTTTATGTGTATTCATTGGCAACTCTTCCTATACCTCCTAACAGCCACAGTCTCATCAGGCAATCTATTAATTCCATCTTTTTTTTTTTTTTTTTTAATAGAGACATCCCTTTTGAAGACCTACGTTTTTCTTCTTCCTGGGCTGATCACTTTCAAGGATTACTGCATCCCTTTTATCCTGGGTTTTTCCATTGCTGCCATTCTTAGTTTCCCTTGCCTCTCTCCTGAGCTGAATTCCTTGTTTCTAAATCTTGTGTCTTTTTTTTTTTTTTAAGATTTTATTTAATTATTTGAGAAAGAGAGAGAGAGAACAGTTGGTGGGAGGGGCAGAGGGAGAGGAAGAAGCAGACTCCCCACTGAGCAGGAAACCCAATGCTGGGCTCCATCCCAGGACCCTGAGATCATGACCTGAGCTGAAGGCAGACACTTAACTGACTGAGCTACCCAGGCACCTCTCTAGTGTCTTTTTCTATCTTGCTTTTTCTTCCTTGTTTTGATTAAGTACATCTTCAAGTAGTTTCATCAGATTCAGTGTGCAAATGCAAACCTATGGTAAGAACATTACTATCTGTTAATTCATAGTACTTCAGTCTATACTGATTATTTTCTATGTGTTGTGAACAGTTGTCCTTCTAGGATCTCTTCTCACATCCATCCAGGAAATGCCTTTTGCTTCTGTCTGTGCCTTACCCTTTCTTTGCCTATTCTCTTATTTTGGTGGAAGACATTCTCGGTAGCCTTATGAAAAAATATGGAACAGAGATAAACTTTTGAGACTTTGGAAAATTGAAAATTCTAATTATTCTACTTCATACCAGATAATAGTTTGTCTGGGTATAGAATTTATGGTGGTCTTTAATGTCATTCACCAATATTTCTAGTTCTCTCTTTTCTAGGCATAAGGTAGAATTGTATACCTTCATCTTCTTGATCTTAGCGTTGTGATGTGATTTGCTTTAGACAACAAAATGTGATTAGATGTAGAAGGTATTCCTTGGACAGAACACTCTAAGAGAAAGTGTGTAATTCCCCATGGTTTTTCTCTGCTACTCTGACTGACACATATGAGATGCTACAGGTTCTCTCAGCCTGGGTCCCTGAGTGAGAATGACTTAGGAGATATGTTTTCCCACCAGGCAGATGAGGAAGAAATAAAACTTTTATTGTTTTAAGCCATTGAAATTTAGGAGTTGTTTGTTGTCACATCATAATCTAGCTCATCCTGACTGAGATCAAGGTAGATTCCTAGAAATGGAGTACTAGTAAAACAAAAAGGCTATAATAGGGGGCCTGGCCTAGGGCTGTTTAGTGAGCTGTAAGAAAACTTTATTAGTGGTTGTGAAGATGGCAATTTACATTATGCAGTGGGAAATATTTAATAAAATAGTCTGGGAGTCAGATCATATTTTTAAAGAAATTTAAACTCAAGATGAAAATATGGGGAAACAGTATGTTAGCATATTTGGTTATTATTGACTATGTTTGGCAAAATTGTAAGAAAGAGTATGCTCACAAAAGGATTGGCCAATATGCAAGCACAAATAAAAGTGAATAGAGAGTTTCCCAAAATTCAGAGTCTTGAAATATTTGGAAGAGCCACTTAATTTTGGAGTCCAAATAGTAGGAGATAAAATTAAGAACAATTGGGTGACAAAGGCCATTTAAAATTTATTCTTGTGGCATGGGTCAGAATAAGGGTATGACTTTCACTCCTACTGTTAAAAACCGACTAAGTTAAGATGCTTCAGATAAAGATCCTTTGTGGTTGTGGTACCTAGTTATTGTTTTCATAAGACAAATGTTTAAAGGAAGGAAAAGAAACCAAGACTGTTGCTCTCTCATATAATCCTGATAGGCCCAGGGTACACTGATCTTTAGAAGAAGAGAGAAGATATGGACATGAGAAATCAAAGACATAACTGTGGGAACTATGTCTCTAAAAGAAATGTGGGCTGGATTCTGTTACTGACAGAATCAAATAGGTAAGGAGATAAGATATTGAGAGAGTTGTATTGCCAAAAGAACCATCAGTCTGGATTGAGAAAGATTATTCAAGAACCTAAAATGACCCTATCTATCAGTAGCAAATGATCTGATAAAGGGGCTCAGCCCTCAATGCGGAGAGCATATTCCCCTACATTTACTTCAGATATGGCCAAGGAGAAAAATGGAAGAGAAAGAATTTCCTAGGGGAAAGAGCCAAGATCAGTGGAGTATAATGGCAAAGGAGCTACTCCCAGGGAGCATAATGAGAGCCTAATCTAGCAACATCCCTTTTCGGGAATGAGACTCTCAAAATGTCTTCCCAGCAGGATTTCAGAATTGCTATGGACCATTGTCTTTTGTCTATTTTCATTCTTCTTCCTTCTGAATGGGACTGGCTCTTGTGGTTATCTTATCTCTGTTCCACCACTGTAGATTGAGTGTGTGGAGCAGAAAACATATTTTTACTTTAGATGTCTCCAGATTAAGAGGAGAGCCACATCTGGATCTAATGGAGACATTATGACACATCATCAAGGGATATTAAACTTTGAAATGGAACTTTTGGGTTGTTGCCTTTAGGGAGAGGATGTGTATATTGCGTGGTGAGGAGAGTGAGACACATATTTAGTGACTAAAGGATGGATTGGTGATTATATATATCTGGGTCTCTCTGGGTGCAAGGTAAGTTTGCACTTCTTTCACTCTTTGAAGTTAGGCAAGTTCTTGTAACTAACTATGGCTAAGGAAATGTGAGCAGAAGTGATGTGTGTCACTTCCTGATAGA
>NW_027397081.1:13367014-13425552 GCF_003265705.2 Callorhinus ursinus | reverse complement strand
GGCTCTATCCCAGGACCCTGGGATCATGACCTGAGCCGAAGGCAAACAATTAACAACTGAGCTACCCAGGCGCCCCCCCCCCCGATAGAATTTTTTAAAGAGCTGCTCACTAATTTGTCATGTTCCCTTTTCTACCATGGAAATGGGTGGAGAATCTAACAGCTGAGGTACCTGCTGAACTGAGATGCACAGGAGTTGTCTGTTACTGCAGCATAATCAAGCCCATCCTGACTGATATAGAATTCTAATTTGTAAATTGTTTTCTTTCAGAATGATAAACACAATGCTCCCTTGCCTTCTTGAATTTAGTATTGCTGTTGAGAAGTCTAGGACCATTCCAACTTCTGATACATTGATTTTGACCTCTCCTTTTTGTTTTCTTTTTGGGTTTTCTCTCTTGTTTTAGTGTTCTGCAATTTCACAATGATGTGTCTTAGCATGAATTTACTTTCATCAATTGTGCTTTGGCACATGGTATACCCTTTCAATCTGGAAATTCATGCTCTTTGGTTTTGGGAAAGTTTCATGAACTATTTTATCAAAGATTTCTTTTTTTCTTG
The DNA here is from genome assembly GCF_003265705.2 of Callorhinus ursinus. NCBI lineage: Eukaryota > Metazoa > Chordata > Mammalia > Carnivora > Otariidae > Callorhinus > Callorhinus ursinus. The sequence continues at coordinate 13,424,992 of NW_027397081.1, read as the reverse complement.
ATCTCTTGGAATTTGATGTAGAATTTCCTAAACTCGTGTTCTAATTTTTTTTTCCCTCCTATTTTCTATTCATTTTGCTCTACTTTCTGGCATATTTCCTTAGATTTATCTTCCACCTTTTCTATTGAATTTTTCATTTTTGTTGTTAGAGACGTCAAAAATTTTTGTTCTTACAATGTTCTTTTCTTATATTATCCTATTCTTCTTTTGTGGATGCAGTATCTTCTTTTATACTGAGGGTATTAATGATACTTTTTCTTTTAAAAGTTTTCTTCCTCTGGATAGTGTGTTTCCTCCTAGCTACCTTTTCTCTGTTTGATTTGGCCTCTGTCTTTTGTATTAGAGGCTTTTCCCCCCTCAAATATCTGAGAATCCTTGACTGTCAGCTAATGAGTTGAGTAGTAAATGAAAGAGGTGATTGGAAACTTTGAGCCTGAGGGTGACATATGTCAACTTCTATGGGATGTTTATTGAACAATGCCAGTGTCTTAGGTCTCTCCTCTTGCTTCTCCTCTGGTCATATTCCTCATACAGTCCCTACCAAACTCCTGCCCGAAGGATAAAGTTCTGGTTGCCAGCCTTCTAGAACCAAGTGGATGATGTTAGGATCCCATATTTAGTATTATACAATTGTGATTTCCATTGTTTATGGTCTGGTACTTACCCTCTCAATTGTGCTGGTTGACACCTAGTTCAGAGACCTCTGTTTTACTCTTTCTAGAGAGTAAACCTCCAGTCTTTTGCCCCTGCCAGGTGGGGGAAGGGCAGTTTCCCAGCAGCATGTATTAAGGAGGGAAAAATCAGAAAAGGAGACTGAGGGGCGCCTGGGTGGCTCAGTCGTTAAGCGTCTGCCTTCGGCTCAGGTCATGATCCCAGGGTCCTGGGATCGAGCCCCGCATTGGGCTCTCTGCTCCGCGGGAAGCCTGCTTCTCCCTCTCCCTCTCTCCCTGCTTGTGTTCCCTCTCTCGCTGTGTCTCTCTCTGTCAAATAAATAAATAAAATCTTTAAAAAAAAAAAAAAAGAAAAGGAGACTGAGAAGGAGTGACCTAGGAAGGTGAAGGACAACCAGGAGAGAGTGGCATCCCTGAAGCAAGCAAAGAAGAGGTTTCAGAGAAGAGTGAGTGGTCACTTCTAACACAGAGTCTGAAGAATAAGATGAGGATGGAGAACTAGCCATTGGACCCAGCAATGAAGAAGTATTGGTGACTTGGATGAGAGATGTCTCTTGGTGCTGTGGGGACAAAAGCCTGGTTGGAGTGAGTTCTAGAGAGAATGGTAGAAGAAGAAGTGGTGTCAATGAGTGTGGACAATTCTTTCCATTTGATTTAATTCCTTTTCAAAACAACAGTGTGAGACAGGCAACCATCCCCATTTTATAGATTTCTGGATGAGGAAACTTGTCTCAGTGAGGTTTAAGGGAATGTGCTCATGGCCTCATGGCTAGGTGCTTCTCAAAACAGCTTTTGTCTAATTTTTCTTATTTTAGATCCTTCCCACCCTGCTCTAGTTCCAGAGGTATCTGGTGCTGTTGGTACCTGAGGCTTTTGTGGATTTTTGCAGTGTAAATTGGGTTGATTCTCAGCTTTTCCTATTGCTAGCTAGGGATTCAACATTTCTGAGTCTACTAACTCAGTCATCACTTTCCATATCTCTCTCAGCTGTTCAGCTTGTGAAATGTTGTGATCATTGTCCAAGCTGCCAAGAGGGGTTTAAGGCTTTAGTGAACCACTTCTGGAACTCTGGATGCTCTAACAAATTACTACTAATTTAGCAGCTCACATAACACAAATTTATTTTCTTACAGTTGTGTATGTCAGAATTCTGCCACCAGTCTCACTGTGCTAAATAAAATCAAAGAGTCCACAGGGTTGTGTTCCTTTCTGTAACATCCGGATAGGACCTATTGCCTTACATTGTCAAGCTTCTAGAGGCCACCCATGTTCCTTGGCTTGTGGCCCCTTCTTCCACTTTCAAAGGCAGCAAAAGAAAGTTGAATCCTTCTCATATTGCATCATTCCGCTTGCCTATTCTACTTTTAAAGATTCTTGTGATTGCATTGGGTCCACCCAAATAATCCAGAATGACCTCCCATTTCAAGGTCCTTAACTTAATCAAATGTGTAAAGTTGCTTTTGCCATGTAAGGTAACATATGGGCAGATTCTGATATTAGCATGATGATGTCTCGGGTATGGGGGATATTATACTGCCTACTACAATGTCCTAGGCTCTTTTTAATCATTCTGATCCTCAGTTTCTTTACCTAAAAAATGGAGAGAATCATATATCAATTGAATTCAATGCATAATAAATACTTAACAAATGAAAGTTCTCAAACCTCTTCTTAGTCCCCCCCCCCAACTCTGATCCTTGAGCTGGAACTGGGGTGTCCCTCTTGAGGACTCAAAGTATGTTAAGAGAACAGGAACCCAACTTAGGCACCTTACCACATCTAAGGGATCCCTAGTGTAACAAGCTTTCTCACCCCGCACCTCTGCCAGACCCTCTGTGTAGATGCCTCTAGTATCCTTGGGTGTCATTGTGGTTGTTTCATCTGATCTAAGGTGCACAGATGAGAAAGTGGCCATAATGGTGGATGGGAGAGAGTGTGAACAGAGCCCTGGGGTCTTCACACCTAACACCTCTGGACTGAAGTTTCTCTGTATTTATTTTGGTTCTTACTCACACCAGACAGTGGCGAAGTGTTTACAAAATATAATTGCATTTAATTTTCAAAACAACCCTGTAAAGAGGATTCTATTTTACCTCCCTGCTATGGATGAGAAAACTGTGAGTCAGAGATTAAGTCCCTTGCCTGGGGTAACACAGGCAATGAGAGGCAGAGCCAGGCAATGGGTCCAAGTCTGTGGGCCCTCAAAGATTTTGCTCCTCACTGTGCTGCAGTACTGTGTGAAGCTGGCAAGGTCCTTCCCCTGTGCTGCTGGCCTTGGACATGTTTGCAAGGGTCAGGCTACAAAATAGGCCATCTGGCCTCTCTCCCATTTTCTGAGACCTCCCCACTGCTTCGGCTGCCCAGTCTCTCCCTCTTCCCTGTCCTCAGGGCCAGGAAGGATGAGAATCTGCACTGAAGGACTGTTGTCCACTCATCCCCAGGGGTCTGCTCTGCTCCCCTCCTGGGAAGGCCTTTGCACTCAGGTCTCGAGCCTGTGTGTGCATGTTCTTGAGTGCTTAATGCACCTGCCTCAGCACAGGTTTCCGTGGGCTGCACTTGACCCTCACATCTGGGGGCTGGGACCACACAGAATGTTCCTGGGTGTCCCCATCCTTCTCCTTCGAGCTCCTTGGATTCTTACCCTCCTATCTATCTGATGGCAGGCACAGATCCTCTCCCCAGAAAAGTGTTTATATGTATATGAACTTGTTTCACATTGAATTTCCAGGAGTTCAAGGACTTCCGGAAACCCTTTCATGGACCACCCTAGTGATCCACAGGTCTCTGATTAAGAACCCCTGAGCCAACTGTCCAGGCATGTAGGTCCTTGGTCAGGAAATGTGCATCCCGCATCTGCCACGTGGCAGGTGTTGCTCTTGCGCTGTGGATGCAGCCATGGAACAGCAGAGTCCTGGCCGGCAGTGAGCTTGCTTTCACGTGGGGAGACGCACAAGTGAATATGAATCTCTATTATAGTGTCAGGAGGGCTAAGAGGGGGGCAGTGGCCAGGTCGTATAGGAACTTGTAGATGGTGCTAAGGGCTTCTGACTTTGTCCAGACTGTGCTAGGAAGCCATTGTACAGAGAGTGATAAGATCAGATTCTAGAAGACCATTTTGGCTGCCATGTGCAGAAATGACAGTGGGGAGGCCACAGCAGAAGTAGTAAATATACAGAGCTTAGGCCACTTGCTTGGGCTCAAAAGCTGGGCACTCCAGGCCAGAGGGCATCTCACCCAGCCCTGCCTTTGGAAGCAGGATGCTCTGGGTGAGGGAATGTCCCCACTCTGTTGTAGTTCCCACAGCAGCCACCCCCCTCACCTCCTCTCCCCTTAATAACCTCCTCACTCTTCTCAGAAAATGGCACCAGGGTGCCCAGACTGGCTTTCTGCCCCTCTCCCCCAGTTTCTTCCCCTGTGGTCCTTGCTGCCCTGCCCTGGGGCTGCACTCGGTTTCCCGGGGACCTAGCTCTGCGCCAGGAGGGTGGCGAGCACCCAGGCTGTGCTTCTTAATTGGATGGTGGGGGTGAGGAGGAAAGTGAACTGAAGATGATGGTGTTTGCTCCATGACCGGTGCATATCTACCTCTGTACTTGTTGCCTATACACGTGGGAGGTGTGTGCCCATACCTGGGACCCAGGTGGAGGGTGAGGCTCTGTACCTGTGCGGCTCTTGTGGGTTCACCCTGGTGGACCCCTGAGCCCCAGGTTAGGAAAGGGGCATGCCCTGTAGCCCCCTGGCCGGGTGCAGGCCCTGGACACCCTGGGCCGGGAAGGCAGCCTGGCAACACGGCGGTGGGCAGTGAGTCTGGCTTCCAAGTTCAGGCTGCTGCGCCACACAGGAGTGATATTCCTGCAAGCTAGTGGCGCGGCGATCATTGCAAGATGCTGATAAGCGGTTCTGAGAGAGGGCACGGATCCGAAGATGAAGGGGAAGGATTTCTTTTGTTTGTTGCCATCCCCTTCTCTCTGTCTCCTCCCAGGAGGAAGAAGGGAGTGTAGGCCTCCTGCCCCTGCTGCCCCTCAGCTGTCTCATCAGCATGCAGGGCCTGCTGCTTCAGAGAGGGTCCTTGCTGGCTTTGTGCCTTCAAGGTTATGGCCAAGGCGGCTTCGGCAGAGGAGTGGAGAAAGGTGTTGGCCAGGTTCCTCCAGGCCCCACTGCAGAAGGGGGCCTGGGAGGACACCTAACCTTCCGGCGCCTTCCAGTACATGCATGTCTCCTGGCTGTACCCCGGCCTGAGGAGGAGAGGGAGAGGGACTTAATTCCTTCCAGAAACCTCACGTGCCCTGCCAAGTGCCAGCCCCTGTGCGTGGCCCTCAGGAGCTCCCTGCCCAGTGGGGGAACTAGACCAGAAACAAAGGAGTATAACAGTGTAGTGAGAGTGTCTGCAAGGCAGAAAAATGACTGGGGGACCCCAGGGTGGGAGCACTTGCCCTTGTTTTATTAGGGTGTGTGTGGGGGGAATCGTGCTCAGGGAAGACGTGTGGAATTTTCCAGGTGGAAAGGAGACACTCACACACAGACATCAAGGGTGTGTGAATGCAGGCATGGGGCTTGGGCCTGAGAAGGTGTTGGGTGTGGCGGGCAGGGGAGGCTGTGGTAGAGGCTGCCCAAGGACGATGGGGAGGCGTAGGTGGAGGTGAGTGGGGGTGGAGAGGGCAGAGGGTGTCCAGATGGTGGCAGACATTTCCTGCAGGACTAAGGAATTTGGTCTTACCCCCAGGGCCTCACACCTTGCATGTGCGGAAGGCGTGGCATGGTAAAACTTGTTTTTAGAGAGACCCATTTGGCTTCTTTGAGGAGGATGGATTGGAGGGGGAAGACTGGCAGGAGGGAGATCAGGCAGGAGTCTCTTCGGTGGTCTAGAGGTGGAGTTCGAGGTCCTGAAGAAAACAGTGCCCAGAAGCACCAGGCGCTGAACATGGTAGGGCTGTTGCCACCTGGCTGTGGGGCCAGACAGCTGGATGCTAGGGGGACTTGCAGGATTTTCCCTGGATGCCAGGGTGGACGGTGGGCTCATCAACCAGGAGAGGGAGGATGGAACACTTCAGGAAGATTGACAATGAGCCCAGCTTTGGACATGACAAGTCAGAACATGTAGGCACATGTGGCCAGCAGGCAGTGAGAAATGCAAGTCCAGATTTTAGGAGAGAGGTCTGGCCAGAAACATGGGTTTGTGAAAGCAGTGCCTGGGGGGGTGTTGGGAAGGAGCCGGGAAGGAGCTGGGGAAGAGGAGAAAGAAGGAAGAGGGCGTGGAAGTGGCTGCCTGGGAACACTGTCCTTTGAGAAGTAAGGAAACGAGTCCTGGCAGCAGGCAGGGGTGAAGTCAGAGAGGCAGAGACAACCTGGGGAGCGCAGGTGATGCAGCTAAGAGAGACTTTTAGAAGGTGCCAGTGGAGCCCAACACTGCAGAAAGGCTAAGTGAGAAAGAGGGCAACAACGTCATTGTTTCTGGCAAATTTGTGGTCTTTGAGACCTCTAGGATTTCTAAGTATTTGGATTGTGAGGGACTAAGGGGTGCATTCTGTTTGGTCCTCAGCAAGGTTTTGAGAGCCCCCTGTGTTCTTGGCTACTCACTGCCACCAGGATTTGTATCTGGGCCCCGGGGGGAAATAGAGGACGGTGAGAAAGAGCCGCTTCTCGAGAAACTCCGTATGGCACTGGGGTGTGAGGCTGCGCTGCTGGGATGCCCCCAGGAGAGTCACTCAGGAAGTGGGGACAGGGGCGGGGCAGAGCCTGCTGTCGCTCACCAGTCCTCAGCCGCTCCTCCTGGGGCCACACACGCTGGCGCGACCGGCCGGCCTCCCCTGCCCTTAGACGCGGCTCCTTTCACTCCGGGGCTGATGACTTGTGAGCAGAGGTGGTGAGCACTTCCAGCCATGGCCCTTTAGAGCCTCCCTTGTGCGGTCCTTTACCACAGAATGGAGAGGACTCTGGGCTCCTAGAGGGTGGAGCCACAAGGTGGAAGGAAACTGTTTATGAATGACCGCCTGGAGCCGACTCCCCACTGGGCTGTACTGTGAGCAAGAGATAAACTTTTATTGTGTTCAGTCAATGAGATTTAGGTGCTTATCTGTACAGCAGTTAGAGTCACCTTAACAAATGCGGAAATTTTGTTTTCCCCCTTTGTGGCCTGCTGCCGTGCAGGTGTGACATGTCACAGCTTGAGCGAGGTGCTGGCCCTAGAGGAGGTGGAGGGGAGTGGTGCAGGCCCCGGGGGGATGGCCCAGGGGGATGGCCAGCCTGGAGAGGAGGTGGTGCCACCTGGCAGAGGGGGTGGTGCTGGGCGGGACCTGGCGGTTGCTGACCACCCCAAAACTTTGTACTTGAGCTCATGTTACATCCTTCCTGGGGAGGGCCAGAAATACCGCTGTCTTCTCTAGACGACCCTGCAGGTCCAGTGGGGTAGAAATGCAGGCTATTACTCTAGAACTATGCCTTTGGGGTAAGTGGATGATAGACTGGTGCCCAGCATTCTAGAGACTGTCTCTTCAGCGTGGAGAGTTCTGGCTCTGTGGCTGGTGTGACCAGGAAGAGCAGGTGACACGTCCTGCAGAGTCTGTGTCTTCCCTTCCCAGATGCAGGGCAGGGCATCCTGTAGACCTGTAGGGCGGAATTGGGGTGCCCGGTTTCTCTTCCATGTTGTATGCAGATCAGGAAATCTACACAGCGTGATGTTAATGACTCCAGAGCCGGCTTGAAGTTAGGCCAGGAGACGGCATAATAGTAAATTCGTGTTAGTGTCGCCACACTGGTCACAGCCCGATTTTCAGAGTCCCCAGCCAGGGTTCTCAAAATTAGAAAATCGACAAAATACAGATTATAAAAAATGAAACAAAAGAGAGCTAGCACTTATATTACCAATAGTTAGACAACTATTGTTTTTAGTTTATAGCTTTCCAGCCTTTCTTTCTTCTGTGCGCACACCCACATATATTACACACCTTGAATACTACATATGGGGTATATTATATACGTACATAAAAAACTAAAAGGAGGGGCTCCTGGGTGGCTCAGTACGTTAAGCGTCTGCCTTCGGCTCAGGTCATGATCCCAGGGTCCTGGGATGGAGCCCCGCGTCGGGCTCCCTGCTTGCTGGGGGCCTACTTCTCCCTCTCCCTCTGTTGCTCCCCCTGCTTGTGCTCTCTCACTCTCTCTGTCAAATAAATAAATAAAATCTTTAAAAAAAAAAACCCCAAAACTAAAAGGAATGAATTCATGCTGGGCATATGGCCTTATAACTTGCTTTTCCCACTAAAATCACAAGATTATTTTCTATATATTAAATATTACTTTGCAATATTTTGTATGGCTTACTTAACCAATCCCTTACCGTTGAGCAATGAATCATTTTCAGTGTTTGCTGTTATAAACGGCTCTGAGATAAGTGTTTACTACAATACATTAATGACTATTTTTTTTGGATAAAGTCCTACATGTAGAATTTTTGGATCCAAAAGTAAGAGAAATTCTAAAGCTTTGGTTAGGTGTAGACAAACTGGTCTCCAGACAGCCTGTGCTAAGGTACACTTCTGTCAGTGGTGGAGGAGATTCCTGTTTATTCACACCCTTGCTGGGACTGGGTGGTATCATTTTCCCAGGGCTCCTTTCATTTCTGGGCTGTACCATGGAGAGGGAAAGCAAGGCTTGTGTTTCGCCCCCAAGTCTGTTCTTCCCTGGGAATGGATGAGCTTTGGTAAGCTGGACCAAGCTCAGGTGGGAGCATTGGCAGAGGGAGAGAGCGGATGGCTGGTTGGTGGTGGTGCTCTGAAGAGAAAGGGCTGGGGGCTCTCCCCAGAGCATCTGACCACCCTGTTGGAGTTCTGGCCATGGAGCTCAGGTGGTGTGGGCACATAAGCCTTGTTCTGGGCATATGGGTTGGGCCAAAAGAGCACCAGAGATGGGCCTAGGAGACAAAGTAAATGAGGGTAGAGCAAAGGTGGACACTACCAGTCATTGGCTCCAGGAGCTGTAACAAAAGCAAATATTTGGAGGCTGGGATTGCTTAGCTTTCTCCTTGGAATCAGCAGACTCTCGGAGGCTGGGATTAATTTGAAGAAATTTACTAGCAGAGTTTGTGGCAGATAAAACAGTTTGCTTATTTCACACTTGTATGGCCACCTGCTAGGAACTGTTTGTTCAGTTTCGGATTCTTTAATTAAAATCAACATAAAACAGATTGAAAACATCCCAAGAAGGGGATGCTTGATTTGCTGGAGGATATTGCAGAAAGATGGAGCAAAGTGGTTCAAAAAGCGTTTCGTCACCAAGCAAGCAGGCGGGTGGGAACGTGCAGTCCGGGTATGTGTGGGGTTTGAGTAGTCACACGTGTGTGCAAGCGGCCATCAGGCAGTATAGAGAACTCACATAAATCTTCTTCCCACCCTGGTCATTTTCCACGGAGGCTGTGGGCTCGGGTGGCAAAGTGAAGGGTCTTCCTTGCTTCCACCCGTTGGAAAAGGTCAGCTTCACATTTTTTCTTCTAATAAATAGTCATTGAAACCCTCTTTGTCACGGGTTGTGAATAACACGCAGTCTCTGACCAGAAGAAACTCAGAGTCCTGTGAGGGAGACAGGAGAATGAAATAGAAGTTAGAACCCAGGGTGTGCCATGTGCTGCCAGAATGCGGGGTGCTTAGGGTGCCTAGTGAGGGAGCACCTCATCCAGAACTGTGGACGTGGTGATGGGACCCAGGTCAGACTCCTGAGAAGAAATGACCCGACCTCAGCTGAGGCCTGATAAATGGCTAGAAATGATTCAGGCTAAAATGATGTATCCATTAGCTATTACCATAATATACTGTAATATCTCAGCGGCATGTAACAATTACTACTTAATTTAGCCCATGTTTCTGTGAGTTGGCCGAGGGCTGCCTGATCTCCACGGGGCTTGCCTGGGTGGCTCTCCTGATCTGGGCTTTTACCTCTTGTTGCCTGGGGGTCTGCTAATGGAGGCTGGGCCTGATTAGGCAGCTCTGCCCCATGAATCTTATGTTTTGCTTCCTGGGCCAACAGGTATGGTCTCTCACAGTGACAGGAAAAGCGTGAGACGGTAAGCTCGAGCACAGAAGCACGTTTCCAGTCTTTAGTTATGACCTTCCCACTGAAGTTCCATGGGCCAAAGCAACTCGTATGTCCTAATCCAAGGTCAAGAGTCAGGTAAAAGTATTCTACCTCTTTAGTGGAATAATGTCCTCCACCTCATCAGGGTGGTGGCCATGAGTGCAACCTACTACCACACATGGGATGGATGCGTGGTGGAGGTAGATGATAGGATATGGGACGGCAGGCACAGGTGGGGCTTGGCGCACGCGAACTGTCTGGGAGGAGCGTAGAACAGGCAAGACTGAAGGTTCCTGGAAAGGCCTGCAGGAGGAAATGAGGAAGGGTCTTATCTGTCAGCAAAGCCTGCAGATTTTATCCCCAGGACAGTGAGGAAGCATTGATGGGTTTTGAACAGGGGAGGGACGTGGATCACTCTGGCTTCAGAGCATAGAACAGAATGGAGGGAATAGAGTGGGAAAGACAGGGACCAGGTAGGAGACATTGAGTCACCCAGCCTTCCCTGAGAGTTGATCTCATAATCAAAAGACTCAGGTTAGGAGTCTTCTCCTGTTTTTATAAGGGTTTTTCTAAATGCTCACCAATATTTCACTCTTGGCATGCAATAAGCCCCACTGCTGTCAAGGCAGATGGAGTTGGCTGAGCTGGTTAAGCAAATAAGGAGGCTTGTGGGTCCTGATGCATCCCACCCACCTCAGCCTTGACTTCATGCAGGTGGTCCCCTGAATCTCCCCATCATCTTTCAGCAGACCCCACCACCTCCCAGGAAGGCAGAAGCTAGAGGTTACTACCCTTGTAGGAATCACTCAGCTCACCTTGACATGGTCTGCCTGCACCTTCTTCCTTTCCTTTTTTTTTTTTTAAAGATTTTATTTATTTATTTGAGAGAGAGAATGAGATAGAGAGAGAGAGCATGAGAGGGGGGAGGGTCAGAGGGAGAAGCAGACTCCCCATTGAGCAGGGAGCCCGATGCGGGACTCGATCCCGGGACTCCAGGATCATGACCTGAGCCGAAGGCAGTCGCTTAAGCAACTGAGCCACCCAGGCATCCCCTTCTTCCTTTCCTTTTGGGGCCAAGTGTCCCTGACACCCTGTAGATGCAGCAGGGCACAGGTACTGCCTGCTGGAAATTTGGGGCCCCAGGGCACTGTGGGAAGGCCAGCCATGTAGGATCAGCCTGGTGCCCATTTCCAGGCGCCTGGTATTAACTCCGGATTTTATTTAGCTAGCCACTTTGTATTTTGTACCCCTTACCTAAGTGCCTTGGTGTAGTGGGAAAAGCACTGTACTCAGGATCCAGAGACCTGGGTTTGGGTCCCATTTCAGCCCCCAGCAAGTCCTATGATCCTAAGCAAGTCACTGGAGCTCTCTGGACTCTGGTTTCCTCCTTGTTGGTTTATCCCAGCAGGTAGAGTTATGAACTGAGGTCAAATGCAGGTGCAGTAGCTCCCAGGAAACCACTCATCTCTCAATTCCCTGCCCAGCACACTACTGACCCTAAACATCCCTGAAGTGGCATCTGAAAAGCTACCTCCTCTTCTTGAGGGCTTAGGCAGACCTCTGTTGAAACTCTCAATGCCTTCCTTAAATACGCCTCCCCTGGTGTGGATACCTCTTGTCAGTGCGCCTTCATCTCTGAGCCCCAGCGCCTAGCAAGACCTGGTGGCAAATAGTGTTGAAGAAATGAAGGTGAATTCTTGCTAGCTTGATCTGGCCTGCCAAATTCAACTGCTCTCCTTGTTCTTTCTTTTCAAGATACTCCCAGCTTGTAGCCCCCCAGACCACCTCTGCCTCCTCTCCCACCCTCTCTCTTCCCTGTGACCACCGGCTCTGTAGGTCTGTAGCTGTCCAATGGCTGTAGGTCTCCAGCCTCCCCTCCAAGGCCCCTGAGGGTGAAGACTGTCATCACTCTGTCCCATCCCTACCCCTCACTGGTGCTGAGGACCCGGTGTCCTGTCCAGAGTGCATGAGTTGTGCTGTTGATGGCCACACATCTCAGTCTGCTCGGGTGGGCATAACAAAATACCAGATTCGGGGGGTGGCTTAAACAGCAGATATTTCTTCCTCACAGTTCTGGAGGCTGGAAGCCCGAGATCAGTGTGCCCATGGATTCAGTGTCTCTTCTTATATGGCACTAATCCCATCACGAAGGTCCCATCCTCATGACCTCATCTGAACCTAGTCACCTCCTGAAGGTCCCACCTCTCCATTGGGGAGGGGGTGGTGGTGCATAGTGCTTCCCACATATGAATTTGGGGAGGAGGGGACACAGTTCAAGCTGTAGCATCTAGGCAGCACCATGTTTGGGTTTCTCCTCTCTCCCTCCCATGTCAGCCCTGATCAGCCGTGGCCTTTACAAAGCCCTGGGTGCCTCAAGCACAGTGGACTGGTCATGGGTCTGGGGCTGAAGCCCATAATAAAAACATCCCGACACCACCCATCACTGGATGTATGGCCTGGGGATGTATGACACTGAGTTCAGTTACTGCACCTGGAAAGTGGGGATGGTTTCACTACGGCTGCTAACCATGCCTTTTCAAGCAGTTCTTGCGTGGAAGGCACCGTGCGTGCGAGGTATAAAATTATCATCATCAAATCATTACGGCGCTGGAGCTGCCAGTCCTTGAGAGCCTGTCATGGTCCAGGCAGAGTTTACTCTTTATGGGTATTACCTCATTAACGTGCACACATTCCTGCAAGGCCTGTCTTCTTGTTCCGAGGTACCTCCTGCATGCTTTGGAGGCTGCCGTGAGGAGCAAGGGAAATGATGCATGTGTGTATCTGGGTGTTAATCATTATTAGGGTTAGGGGAGGGCAGGCAGGAAGATAGGGAGGATGGGCCCTCCCACCTCATTTTAGGGGAAGCAGCTCAGATAAGAGAAAGCTATTTGGTTTCTGGATTGGAAGGCAGGAAGTTTGAATCCCAACGATGTCGCTTTTCTACTGTGAGGTTTTGGGCAAGATACTTAGCTGCTCTGAGCCCCCGTTTCCTTGCCTGAGAAATGGGGTAAGATTCCCCTCCTTGAAGATTAAAGGAGATAAGGAATAAATACAAAGCAGTCAGCAGTAAGCATGGAGTGCACTATATTCCATATAGATGGTAAAGTGGCAGGTAGCCTGGCTTACAGGATGTCCTCAAAACATGAAACTTGCTTTCCTGGATTTTGTTTTTATTTAGTCATCATCAAATGGGTTTTGGGGGTAGGTCAAGATGGTTCTCGTTGTCCAGAGGAGAAATTGAGGCTCAGAAATGTCAAGTGACTTGCCCAGGGTCACGCACTGAGCAAATCACAAGGCGGCTCCTGACCCAGGCTTGTCTGACACTGGGTTCTGCTCACCTCCAGTGTCAGTGGCCTACCTGGCCTAACTGCCTGCCTCCCTGATGTCTTTGTGTCCGGCTCCAGGCCTGGGGCAGTGGCTGGGCCCCTATGGCGTCTGGTGGCTGGCCTGAGCCCTCTGTCCTCTCTCCTGCCTCCCGTCACTGGCTCCCCAGAGTCCGGTCCTCGGCCGAGGGGCCCACTGCAGTGAATCAGCCTCCTTTGTGGCGTTGATTAGAGGCCTCCTCCTACAAACATCAAAGCTTCAATTAACATGGGCTGCTTGCAACCCTCTTGCAAAACTCTGATAAGAATAGAATTTTCTCTTGGAAAATGGATTTTTATTTAGTTGTGTGTACTGTTGGTTAAATGACCTACTCTATACACTGGTGCTGAGATTCCAGGGACAATTAGGGGGCTCGTCAGGAACTGGTTATCTGAAGGAAACAGGCGCAGGGCTGTTTAGCTGTCTAATATCCTGACGGGGGGTGGGGGGCAGAGGCAAATTAAAAAAAGCCTTCTCTCCTTCTCCAGACAGGGGCTGCTGAGGGTGGTTTGCTGAGTGGGGCTTGGTTGGGGGAGGCAGAGAAGCCCTAGCTCATGCTCTCCTGGGGGTGTGGTTGGGTTGCGGGCCCCCAGCCTTGTACCTAGCCTGCCATGTGTCTGTGTATGTATGTGTGCACAGGAATTTCTGGGATGCTGCTGAGAGCAGAGCCTGGCCTCTTTCAGGGAGGCCTGGGGAGGATGGGTGGCTGGGTGGGGAGGATGGGTGGCTGTGTAGGCAGGGGTCAGGGCCTCAGGAACACAGCAGGGCTGAGGGCACCCAATCTGGGGAGAATAGGAGGAAGGCCAGTGGGCCCCTCACTTTTTCAATGACCTATTAAACTTGGCCTTCTCCAAGAGAAGAGGGATAACTTTTGAGAGATGCTGTCTCTTTAGCCTCATTGCTTCTGGAAGAGGACAAGAAACACTCTGCCCCCAGCCCAGGATATATATGCCTTTCCTCTGAGTGGCAAAGACAAGGCTCACTGAAAGGTTATTGGGTCCATACCTCTGACTTAAGCCTTCGTGCTTGGATATTTTTGGTTCTGAAGATCCTTTAGAAGCAGATGTCCTCTGTTCTCTCCAAACCTTCTTGAGCTGCCATCTACCACCAGAACAGTTCTTCCTGTTGTCTAACCACATCCCTCCAGCTGTGCTCCAAGCCTCTCTTGAATCAGGTAGATAAATTTGATGGAGTGGGGGACTTAGGGTTAGGGGAGTAGCCTGGTGAAGAGAGGGAATGTTTGGATGAGGGTGAGGGAATGGCTGGGGACAGCAGAGGACGGGAATGTGAAGAACAGCAGCTCGCCATCCAGCATCTCTTCTTTGAGTCAGGGAGGCCTGGCGTAGCATGACTGTGTTGATTCAATTATTCCCTACAATGTAATACTCTGCATTTGTGTGATAGCAACAAACAGAGTTGAAAGACATACAAAAATAAATGATCTGAAAGTTAATATGGCTGAATGGGCATCTCTGAATTCGGGGAGAGAGGTTTTGTTTTACATTGTAAAATCAATAGTGTGCAGAACAATGTCCTAACTTCCCCCGGGGACCCTAGCGAACCCGCCTCTATCGATCGCCATGCAAATTAATTGAATTCATGAAATCCACATTGCTGGGTAATTGATGCTTCTTATAATTACCTCCGAGTTATGAGCTTTTAGGGGATTGCATTGATTCCTGGGCAGCGGAGAAGCTGGGTTCCCGGGACTGCCGGCAGAGGCTGCCCAGGTGGGTATGGGCAGGTGGGGGATGGGCAAGGCTAAGTGAGGGGCATTGGCTGGTGGTGGTGGGATCCTTATCCCCCAGGGTTTACTGATCCAGCCCATGAGAGCCTGGGAGTTGGGGGACACCTCTGCAGCTCTACTTGGACATTTTGAAGGACCCCCAGTAGGATGGCTGCCCTAGCATCTGGAGCTCCTAGGAAGCTGAGACTACCTGCAGGAAGTAATAATAGCAAACTCTCATTTAGCATTTATTATGTGCCAGGCATTATTTCATGTATTTTCACAGGTAGAGAACTCATTAAATCCTCAAAACAATCTATGAGGTATGTACTATTATTGTCCTCTTTGATTATTGAAGAAGGCACAGAGAGGTTCAGTAAGTTGCCCAAGGTCACACAGTACCAGAGTTGGAATCCTTGACCACCAGCTAATCCATGCATGGAGTTTAGGAGTAAACTGCCTTAGGTCACATGAGAAGACTGCATGTCTGTGCTTAGGAGTATTTTTCAGAAGGAGTGTCTATAACTTGTATCAGATTCCCACTGAGATATTCTAGAAGTATCTATTATGGAAACAGTATTTCTATTACTTGTACAATGAGTGTTTGGATCCATAGCCTAATGCTGCATACTCTGTGATCTTGGAGAAGTCCCCTAACTTATCTGAGCCTCTTCCACAACTGCAAAACCAGGAGAATGTCTCTGAGTGACACAGAGCATTTACTCTTGTGGACTTCCCAGGAAGCCCTGGGCTGAGGGGGATGCCAGGCAGAAATTATGCCCATTTTATAGACAAGGAAACAGACCCAGACAGACTAGGTCTCTTGTGGAGGATCATGTGGCAGGTTAGTGGCAGGGACATGATGAAGAGAGGGGAACCAGTCTCCAAACCAGACATGCTTCGGGCCACCCTCTGTTTTCTGCCTAGAGACCCTTTTGTGTGGATCAGCAAAACCCATGGTGAGTCGAATTCTGGGTCCTGCAGCCTGCACCCTGGTCCCTCTCCCTTAGAGCCACATGCCAGCTTGGCCTTCTCCTTCTCCCCTTCTCCCCACTGCTGATGCTTGGCCCAAAGTCATCGCTCCTTCCTGGGCTTAGCCCTTTCTTGGGACTTCGGGGGTCGGGGCCAGAGCCGGCCAAGGGGTGGTCTTGGCCACAGGGTAGGAAGGCTGTTTTGGAGCCCAGAGGAGTGTCCTAACAAATCCTGTCTCCATGCTTCCCAGAAGGTGTGTGGGTGATAGCAGCCCCTTCTCTTCCTTTTCTGGGCTTGGTGGAAGGTGAGTGTTCCCCATTCAGGTCACCCCTGCTGTCTCTCTGCCTTTGTTTTGGAGCAGTCGAGGCTGAGGTTCAGAGAGACTCCTTTCCTGATTGGTGGGCTCTGGCCTGGTGGAGCTGAGTCACCATGAGGCACCGTCCATGCTGGAGACCTGGCCGGGCTCCTCGTCCTTTCCAGGGCTGTCTGGGCTGGCCAGGTGGCACTCACAGCAGGGTGAACAGGGCTCAGAGTTCAAGGTGGTGACTGGGGCCACTTGGCAGCATGACCGTCCCTGTGGCTGGAGCTTCTGTCTGGCTCTCGAGGACTGGGTGGGGGAGGATGTGAGCTCCTTGCCGGACCCCAGGCTGCGGTTCAGCTCTCCCATCTCCCAGAGGTTTAGGGCTAGGAGGGTGCCGGCTAGTGTGGGTAGCATGTTTAGGGGCTCCTGAACATTTAAAGAGGGCCCGCCAGGCCTGCTCCCCTGGGATCTCATGTAATTCTCATTACAACACTGTGGATCTGATGCTGTTTTGTCCCCATTTCCCAGATGAGGAGACTGGGGCTTGTAGAGGTTAGCAGAGCAGAGGAACCTCAGCGAATAACCCAGGGCTGTGACGAGAATGACATGAGATCCAGGCCACGATGTGCTCTGTAAACAAGTCCTCAATGAATTAAGGAGAGTTATGGGACAGGAATGACCAATGTCCTTTTTCCCCCCCCGCCCCCAGCCTTTCCTTTTAAGGCTGTCCTGGCACATTAATTTAGACCCTAAAGAAAATGGGCAATGTGAGTGTTAGGAAGTGATGGAAGACGGGAAATCCCCCGCCAGACCTGCTCTCCTGGCTGCAGGGGCTGGTGTTCCAATGTTTATGGAGCTTCAGCTTTGTGCTTGACGTTGTATATTTATTTTTTATCTGACTCCCATGTACCATGGCTGTATGCCACACCATGAGGATAATACCCCACAAAACAGACTTACTGTCCCCATTTTGCAGATGGGGAACTGAGGCAGCCAGTCAGGGTCATACCCAGATAGTGAGGCTAGGTGAGGTCAGCACCACCGTGTTCTCACTTCTACCCTGGCCTGCTTGTCAGCTGCGTCAGTGTGCACAGAGCCAGGGACGATGCGGACCTACTCCATCCTGCTGCCCTGCCCTGCAGGCAATGCAGGGCAGTCCAGACCTGCCCACACCCTCCACAGCTAGCCCGGCCTGGGTGTCATTCAGAACTCCATCTGTAGTCGGACCTGCCGATGTCTTGCCTTGGTGTCTCTGCATCACCCCCTCAGCCTCCCTGTGGTGGGCACTGACTGAGCTCAGTTGTTTATAACCAAGGCCCATAAGGCTCTAGACCCAACCATAAGCCCCTGTATCAGCTATCCACTGCTCCATAACAAATTAGCACATAATTTAGTAGCTTACAACAATACTTTATTTATTTATTTTTTAAAGGTTTTATTTATTTATTTGAGAGAGAGAGAGAGGGAGAGCAGAGAGGAAGAGGGAGAGGGAGGAGAAGCAGACTCCCCGCTGAGCAGAGAGCCTGATGCAGGTCTCCATTCCAGGACCCTGAAATCATGACCAGTGCCGAAGGCGGATATTTAACTGACTGATCATCCAGGTGCTCCTTATTTATTATTTATTATCTGACGCAATCTCTGTGGGTCAGGAACTCAAGAGTGGCTTAGCTGGATGGGTTTGGCTCAAGGCCTGTCCTGAGGTTGCCGTCAAGATGTCAGCTGGGGCTGCATCATCTGGAGGCTTGACTGTGGCTGGAGGAGCCACTTCCAAAATGGCGCATTCACGTGGCTCACGAGCTAGTACTTCATAGACTGCTTGAGTGTCTTCACAACATGACTACCCTCAGAGTGCGTGATTCAAGACAGAGCAAAGGGGAAGCTGCAACGTCTCTTATGGCCTTGTATTGCAAGTCACGCAGTCGCTCCCACAACATTTTATTTTGTTGATAGAAGCAAGTCACTACGTTTGGCCACACTCAAGTGGAGGGGAGTTAGCTTCATTTTTTGAAGGTAGGAGTGTCAGAAGGAATGGTGGACATATTTTAAAGTCACCACACTCTCAACTGCTCTTTTTTACTAGTAAAGATAAGCTACCCAGCTCTTTACCAGATCACAACCAGGACTTCACCCACTGCTCTTTGGGGGGAGCGCTCCCCCACCTGTTGCTCGCAGCTTCTTCTGAGGGCTGGGTGGGGTCTGTAGCCCCGTCCTCTCTATCAGCCTGGTCTCTGCATTCCTGACATTCATGACCCCAACCTGCCTTTCCAGCCCATCTCTACCCACTTTCCTGGATTCTAGCTTCATGTTTTTGCTTCCTTCTTTACAACAATAATAGCTACCCTTTATTGACCACCTACTCTGTGTCAGGCACTATACAGATATTTTCTATAATTCTTAAACAGTTCTGCCAGATGGGGAAAGAGAGGCTCAGGAAGGTTAGGTAACTTGCCCAAGAACACACAACTGGTCAGTAGCAGACCCAGGATTCAAACCAGGCTGGCCTTTCCTGCCTCCTGCTGGGGGTCCTGCCACTGTCCACCTGACAAGCCTTTCCTCCCCCTCTTCTTTTCAGCCCTTCCCAGCCTTCTGGGCCTGGCTCCAGCATAACCTCCAGGTGAGGCTTTCTTGGATGCCTCCGGCTGGCCGTGAATAATGCAGGAGTCCCTCCGTGTTATTGTCATTTTGTTACTTGTGCACATACCTTATTTTCTCTATTAGCCTATGCATGTTTGAAGACATAGCTTATCTGATGGTTCCTTTGTCCCCCAAGGTACCTGGCACATAGTGGGAGCTCAGCAAGAATTTGCAACTCAAGTGGATGCAATGGTCCCACCAGCCCACCAGCTGGGATTCAGAAGTCTGGGTCCCCAACTGGGGCTGGATGCTGCAGGGTTACCCCACCTGGGAAAGGGTCAGAAACCAGAGCCCCTGTGTCCCTCTGCCCAGTGACGACATCCCACCCCTCCTCACTTCAGTGGGCCATCTGGGCTGGCTCGTTCCTCCTAGCCTCAGCTCCAGCGGGTCCTGTTATCACAGCTCCAAATGCCCTGCTCTTTCTTCCCTAAACTGATTCTCAGTCAAACCTCTCTTTTTATTCGACTTCTCAGCCTCTTCAGGTTTGTTCCTGGAATCTTTTGTGCCCCTCCCCTAGCTCCTCTGAGTCACACGCCTGGGCCTCTGTCCCCCACCCTACCCCTCTCCCTGGGGACACTGGACCTGTTGCTGGTCTCCAGCCCACCTGCCCTCCCTCCTCCCCTCCCTCTTTCCCTCCTGTGGGGCCCCTCCCTTCGCCCATCTCCCTGCTCTTGTCTCCAAGGTTACCTGGTGACTTTGCCCGTCTGGGCTTCCTCTTCCCGCCTC
This sequence comes from Callorhinus ursinus, assembly GCF_003265705.2. NCBI lineage: Eukaryota > Metazoa > Chordata > Mammalia > Carnivora > Otariidae > Callorhinus > Callorhinus ursinus. Next base: position 13,405,539 of record NW_027397081.1, on the reverse strand, counting down.
CCATCTCCCATTTCTTAGCTGTTCCTGCAGGGAGGGTGGAAGCGCCTTGAGAGATGGAGCCTTCCCCCTCCTCCCGGGTCCTTCCACTGGGGGTCTGTCCCTTTGTCTCCTTCTTTCCTTCCTTTCCTCTGCCTTGTAAGCCTTCCTTTCCCTGCTTTGTCAGATTTTCTCCTGTTCCTCGTCTCTTTGTCTCTCTCCTTTTTTTCTACCTCTGTTTGTCCATCTTTCTTTTTTCTCCCTGTCTCTCACTTTCTATTGAATTCAGAAAGAATAAAGAATTAAACCTGGCCCCAGTTCCCCAAAGGGGCCCTCACCGGCACCCCATTTCTAGGTTTTGGTGCTAAAGGGCTTTGTGAGAGGAAGTTTAAGTCAGCCCAAGGGAGGGCAGGGTTCTGTACAGGGCAGGTCAAGAGGTGCTTAGGGGAAGGGAGTGGACAAGACCCCACAGTAGCAGGCACACCCTGCTTTCCAAATCTATGCTAGGTGTAGAGACAGATCAGTGCCCCCCCCTCCCCCATGGCTGGGACATGCCTGGCAGAAGCAGAGGCTAAGGCTGAGGGAGGGACCCTGGTTCCCATGTGTTTGGGCAAATGCTCTCAGGTGGTGGAGGTTTGCTGCAGGCTGCCAGTGATCTATAGGTTGCTCCATTTTCATCACTCTAGGCCATGCACACGATAAGCCTAGTACAGAGCCTGGCACACAGCAGGTGCTCCATTAGTGTGTGTTTCCTTTCTGAGGAGGGGCTTGCACACAGCCTCTGACCTCCTGGTCCCAATGGCATGATGTAACATTCTAGGAGAAATAAAACTTTTCCCAAGAACCTTTCAGGGGACTTTTCCAGAAAAATTAAAAGAACAGTTTTTTTCCTTTGGGAAATGTACATTTCCCTTTGTTGAAAATTTCCCATTTTTCTCTCAGACTTTGATATCTGCACCGAAACACAGTAAATGACTTCTATATTTCAACATGATCATTACTTCTTAATGCATTTTATGTTCCTAAACATAATAGTGATATTGTAAGGGGCCCTAAAAATAAGACTTTGCATAAATTTGGACCCCCTCATGTTTTCCCCTTGGCCTCAGCATTTCTGGATTCCCCCCCCCCACCCCCCGCCCCACTCCCCACATGTGTCTCCAGACTAGAACCCTGGGAGATCGGGCTGAGATGACAGGTGCTAGGCACTGCTAAATACAGAAGCAAGGGGAAGGCTGCTAGCTCAGCCAGGCTCAGCCAGGCCCACCCATTCAGACCTGGCCAGACCCTGTCCAGCACCGTCAGCTCTAACCAGGCCCAGTCAGATCCCATCAGACCCAGCTAGGCTGCCCTGAGGCTTCAGTTCTTAGTGGGTCCTTCCTGGTCTCAGAGAGGGGCCATTTCTGGCTTCTGTTCCAGATTCCCAGGATGAACAAAGGAATCCTAGTTCAGGCACATACATGTGTGGGGGAACAATCCATGCCATTCTTTCTTCTCCCACAAGTATTTGAGAACACCTAGTTCCAGGTGCCAGTTCTAGGCCATCCTCCAACTCCTGGAATGCGTCCTGTCTTCTTTGTTGACCTATTACCATTGTCTTTTCAAAAATGGGTGTATAACTCACTTCCTTCTGGAAGCCTTCCCTGATTAACTCCATTCATTCATTGAACATGTATTTATGGAATGTCTGCCACATGTCAGGCACTATAATAGACCCTGGGAACATATTAGTAAACAACATAGGTGAGGTTCCTGCCCCCATGAAGCTGACATGGGAGAGATAGACAGTAAACAGAAGGACAGGTACTAATAGGGGGTGCTACCCTGGCTGGAGGGTCAGGGAAGGCCCAGTCCGCTCTCTGAGGGGAAAAATCCTGTCTTGAGAGGGACGTTCTAGTTCATCTCTCCACTCACTAACGGTGTGACCTTGGGCAAGTCACCTATCTCTGAGCTCATTTTCTTCATCCATGAAAGAAAAGAGTTCAGAGAAAGGTCACTTTTTGCTCTAGAATTATTGTGTCTTTACTGCAAAGCAAATTTGCTTTCAGATAAATTCATAAACATATTACATTATTTCTTGAGTCTTACTCGGTCATCGTAGAAGAACGTAAAATCCAGTTAAGCATAAAGAAAAAAAAGAAATAAAGAAATAAACACAACAAAATAAATAGGCAAACAAACTGACAAAAATGTCTTACCCACAATCCCTCCTCTCAGGGATAACGGCTCCTGGCACTTTGGGAATCTAGGCTCAGGCCGAAGTTGGCAGTGAACCTCTGCCCGGGGCCTGGGACGCTCACTGGCTCCCACTCACCCCTCCCCTGTCCCTGCCATGCCGTGCCAGCGCTGGACCAGGCATGCCGAGCCCGGGGGCAACCTCTCCAAGGGCAGAGGGCCCCTCTCTGGCTGCTAGGACTGGTCTGGAGTCTCGAACCGTGTCCACTGACCAGAGGCCACCCTGCCAGGGCGCACAGAGGTGGATCCCTTCAGGCTCAGGCTGGGCAGAGTCCTGCCGGCTGCCACTCCCCTGGGGGTTACGTGCGTCTCTGCCTGGGTTCGCCCCACTGTGCGGGCGGGGATGCAGTGCAGCCTGCGGCCAGAAGATGGCAGCACTGCACTGCCTCAGTCCCGCTCGGCTTCGGGCCGCAGGAGGAGCCCATCACTGGTGTGCCGGGTTCTGGGAGGGGTCCTTTGCCCTCCAAGCCTCTGGGGGGGGGACTCCTGCTTTGGCTGGGCCGCACAGAAGCTGTGGTTCACGTGGCCTCCGCGCAGAGCGACAGAAGGATCATGGCATTCTGGAGGCGGTGGCCCTGGCCTCCATTCCCGAATTGCTCCCTACACCTCCAGGGTCATTGCTGTTTGGGAGAACAGTCTGGGGGTAGGACGTCAAGACCCTGGATAACTGTAGCCTTCCCCCCCCCCCCCCCCCGCCGCTTTTCTACCCTTGTAGATACCAGGGCTGGAGGGGACCAGAGAGAGAGGAGGGGCCAGGATGGCTAAGATGTCAATTCCAGTCTCACTGTCTGGCCTCCAGGCCCAGTTCCACCATTTGCTGGCTCCATTACCTTTGGCAAGTAATTAACCTCTCTGAGTTTTCTTATCTCTAAAAGGGGAACAATAAGAATAATGTTAGGTTTTATTATTACTAGCTATTTTAATCACAGCTCTGAAAGACCTCCCCTCCCCAGTATGTTAGGCCAATTCAGAAGCGTTTCTCAGTGGTCTTATTTCCTAATAGTCTCTGCACTTGTCCCTGTCTCCCCCTCAGGACCCCCAGCCTCTCTATATTTCCCCTCAATAATAGCCCGTCAATACCTGCCATTTATTGGCGATAGACACCATGCTGGGCATTATGCATACATTTCAATTGATCCTTGTAAGAAGCCTTTGAGGTACCATCTCACACAAGGGGGAACACTGGGGCACAGAAAGATGAAGTAACTCATTCAAGGTCACACAGCAGAGTCAGGATCCCAACCCAGGTGTCGCATGTCTGGACTGCCTTTCAGACCCTTCAGCCCCACTCTCCCAAGCTGGGCTGTTTTCTCCTGTTCAGACGCCAGTCACGTCCTTTCTCTGGGGTTCCAGCCTTGCTCCAAACCCTGGGCATTGTTGGTGTAGCTGCCGAGCTCCTGAGTGCATGGGTGAAGGGGGGGTTGTGGAGGGCAGGACTGAGCCTCAGGCTGCCCTTGGGTGGGTGTCCTCTACACAGGGCAGGCAGGGGATGGAATAACTCCTGGAGGCAGCGTCCAACCCTGCCTGGTGCCCCCCGCTAGTGCTGACTTGTTAGGCCAAGGAAGCTTACACCCTAACAGCGCTTGTCAGACTCCAATGAGTTGATGATGTGGAAACTGGTTATTAAGTGTAATAACAGTGGTTTGGTTTTTCCGCGGTTCTGCCTGCAAGTGTCTAAGTGACAGCTGGCTTGTGCCACGTTGCTGCATTCTAAATGGGGCACTGGGGAGGGAAAGCTCTGGATGGAGGGAGGTCACGAGGTGTTGCCTGTGTGCACCTCTTCTGTGGACCAGGCCTTCCAGCCTCGTGGGAGGATGAACCCTGACTTCTGGGCCGGGGTGCGGCTGGATGGAGTGTGCGGATTCAAGACACCAAACCCTGTAGTAATGTGTCTCCAAACCTACCAGGTCCTCATGTATAGGGTGTTCCTTCTTGATCTGCTCCCTGGGTCAACAGTTTGAGAATCGGATTGGAAATCCGCAGCCTGGGGTCTAAGCCCTGCCCCTAAGTGTTTGTGACCTCAGGAACATGGCTTAACTCTTTGAGTTGCCCCATCTCCATAGTGAAGGGTTTGAACAGAGTTAATTTAGTCATTTAACTACAAGTGTCACTCTGAGGGACAATGGAGAGAAGCTTACGGTTAGGTATGTTTCGTTTGGCCCACACAGTGCTTTAAATGTAAATGCCAACATTTAAAATTCTAGACATTCCAACAGAGATCCACATTTCTGGCTTTTCTTCAAAAATTGGAAGAATTGGTAACTGGGCCTGCATGCCCCCATGGCAACAGTTGGCTGCAATGGTACCCCTCTGAGACAGAGTTATATTCTCTCATTTACCACACACAGGGCCCACCACTCTGTCAATTCCCAACCCTGGAGCCCACTGCCACCGGCTGTTTGACTGGCTGCACCTGATCTACCTTACGCGTCCGCACTCAGTGGCTGACCCACATCAGAATTCACGGGGCCCACGTTGTGTGTCGCATCTTGCTTTTCACTTCAGAAATTACAATGATAAACCAAAGAGCTTAGAATAGGGAACTGAGACCTGTATTAGTCTTAATATAAATCTTAAAGAAACAGAAGACATCCCCATCATCTTTTTCTGCTTATAATCTTAGGGTTCTGTAATGCCACATTTCTCTGACTCTCTCTCCCTGAACTAACCTAATGAAATATTTCACTCGGGATAATCTCCATCTCCATGCTCAGGTCTGGAACAGAGACTGTCCTCTTTTCTCTGTCCCCATCATGCCTCATGCTGACCCTTTGAAGGACTTAGCCCCCCCAACCCCGAGTGTGTCATAATCTAGCCATGTACTCTCTGCCTCAGTTTCCTTATCTGCAAAATGGGCCATTGGATTGTGGAAAAATTTTTTTTTGGTTTTTTTTATTGTTATGTTAATCACCATACATTACATCATTAGTTTTTAATGTAGTGTTCCATGATTCATTGTTTGTGCATAACACCCAGTGCTCCATGCAGAACGTGCCCTCTTTAATACCCGTCACCAGGCTAACACATCCCCCCACCCCCCTCCCCTCTAGAACCCTCAGTTTGTTTTTCAGAGTCCATCGTCTCTCATGGTTCGTCTCCCCCTCCGATTTCCGCCCCCTTCATTCTTCCCCTCCTGCTATCTTCTTCTTTTTTTTTTTTCTTAACATATATTGCATTATTTGTTTAGAGGTAGAGATCTGTGATTCAACAGTCTTGCACAATTCACAACACTCACCATAGCACACACCCTCCCCAATGTCTATCACCCAGCCACCCCCTCCCTCCCACCCCTCACCACTCCAGCAACCCTCAGTTTGTTTCCTGAGATTAAGAATTCCTCATATCAACATTGGGTAGGGTATGTGCTATGGTGAGCACTGTGAATTGTGCAAGACTGTTGAATTACAGATCTGTACTTCTGAAACAAATAATGCAACATATGTTAAGAAAAAAGAAAAAGAAGAAGATAGCAGGAGGGGAAGAATGAAGGGGAGTAAGTCGGAGGGGGAGACGAACCACGAGAGACGATGGACTCTGAAAAACAAACTGAGGGTTCTAGAGGGGAGGGGGGTGGGGGGATGGGTTAGCCTGGTGACGGGTATTAAAGAGGGCACATTCTGCGTGGAGCACTGGGTGTTATGCACAAACAATGAATCATGGAACACTACATCAAAAACTAATGATGTAATGTATGGTGATTAACATAACAATAAAACAACTAAAAAAAAAGAATTCCTCATATCAGTGAGGTCATATGTTACATGTCTTTCTCTGATTGACTTATTTCACTCAGCATAACACCCTCCAGTTCCATCCACGTCATTGCAAATGGCAAGATCTCATTCCTTTTGATGGCTGCACAATATTCCATTGTGTATATATACCACTTCTCCTTTATCCATTCATCTGTTGATGGACATCTTGGTTCTTTCCACAGTTTGGCTATTGTGGACATTGCTGCTATAAACATTGGGGTGCACGTACCCCTTCGGATCCCTACATTTGTATCTTTGGGGTAAATACCCAGTAGTGCAATTGCTGGATCGTATGGTAGCTCTTTTTTCACCTTTTTGAGGAACCTCCATACTGTTTTCCAGAGTGGTTGCACCAGCTTGCATTGGGTTGTGGAAAATTTTTGACTTTTATGTTTGAGTGTTTCAGGCTACCTAGTCTATGAGTGACCTTGGGCAAGTCACTGTACCTCTCTGAGTCTCCTCCTTTGCAAAATGGGGATAGATACCGGCTTTCTTGTATAAGAAAGTGTGTTCTGGAAACTGGAAAGTACTGTTCAAATTCACAATTAGTGTTATTAATTTTGTAAGTATAAGCAGCACGAGATATTTCCCCCCTCCCTCCATCAAGGGGATGGCAGGAGTGTCATGGGAAGAGCTGTGCATGGTGGTACTTTGGAAAGGAAACTGTCCCAGCCCCCAAGAGATTCTTGTATCACAGTTATTAATATAGTCTCCCCAAATTGTCTTGGCTGGAAGCCCAAAGGGGTAGCAGCTGTTGACACTTGGAGCTCTCCAACACTGGGACTCCTGTCTAACTTCTGCTGACGATGACATCCACCTTTCCCTCTTCTCCAGACCGGCTTTGCTCTGCCCCCTAGGACTCGTCCCGGTGGCCCTTCTAACCCAGCTCTGTCTGCACCCCACCCCACCCTTCCTTTCTGGGCACAGATGTCAAGGGCCATTGAGTGCCCATCTCAGAGAGGTTTTAGTGATGACCCAGTTTTTCATTAATGGACAGATTATTTTTTGAACCCCTACCCTGTGCCAGGTACGTGTGGCATAGACAGAACAGGTACTGTTCTGGAAATTGGTGTTAAAGTGATGAAAAGGCACATGAAGTCTTTGGTTTGTGGAGCTTATACTAGGAAAAGACAGAGATAATCCACAAGCAGACACGTGAGTGCAAATGCAGAGATAATTTCGATATTGATTAAGTCTCATGAAGAAAATAAAGCAGAGAAAATATGGTGGTTGGGAGCAGGTGGTCAGGAGACCCCTTGGAGGGGAATGAAAGGCAGAACGAAGCCTCCATGGGAAAACTGAAGGGGATGCATTCCAGGGAGAGGGAATGATCTTGCCTTGGCTGGACTCCTTAATGAACTGATAAAGAACAGAGAGGGCAAGTGTGTTGCCTAAGCTAGCACAGCCATTCAGCAGCAGCAAAGCAGGACTAAAAGCCCATTCTTCTGATTCTCAGGCCAGTGCTCTGCCAATGCAGCCCTTATTTTTTATTTTATTTTTTTATGAAATGTCATCTTCTCCTGGGCTTAAGACTGGGCCTTCTCTGAACTCCCCACCTGTCCATCATTTCTCCGCACCCCAGCCAGGGTCCTCCTGTGCCCAGCTCTGCACCCAGGGAGGTTATGCTGCTGCTCCAACTGTGCCCTCTGGAGGGACATGGGACAAGGCAAGAGCAGAGGGAAAGCAGAGTGGCCAAGTGGCTTCTGCCATTAATTGCTCAGTGTAATAAACCCAGTGGAATCCCAGCCTTATAATAGCTTCGTTTAATTAATGCTAAATGACTGTGGGACCCGTATGGATTTATACATTAGATCCACATTAACACCCAATCGTTTGATCACGAATAACTGTTAAAATAATGAACACAGGCGCTTTACAACTAGATGAGAAGGATGTGACCCAGCCTCCTGGGTGGGGGGAGGGCAAAGCGCTCTTCTCAGGGTTCTGCCTCCTGGCCTCCTTTCCCTCCCTCTTTCTCTCTAAGTTGGTATTTTCAAAGGGCATTTATGGAGCTGTCCATGTGCTGGGCATTGTGCTCATTGTGCTAATTTCCTTCCTGGAGCTTACAACCTAGATGAGGTGTGCTCTTGAAAACGAAGCATATTGTAAGAAAAATACATTTATCAAGCATCTAGTAAGTTCTGGGGCTTTACAAAGATCTTATTTAATCCTCTCAGCATTGGGAAGTAGGTACTATGATCGCTTCTCACTTGGCAGTTGAGAAAATTATGCTTTAAAGGATGAGTGAGTGCCTTGCCCGAGGTCACCCACCTAGTTGAGGCAGAATAATTGGAAATCAAACACAGATGTAGCCTCCCAAAGCCCTTGGTAATTCCTTTGCATGGTCCTGCTTCCTAAGACAACAGTCTAGAGGTGGTCCTCAACCTTGGTTGTACTTCAGGCACTTCTGACTGGAGCTGTCAGGGAGGGCTCCATGGAGGAGGGGGGCTTTGAAGGGTGTCTGTTGGTGTGCCTTGAGGGTGAAGAGTCGGTGGGTAGAATTCTTGGATGGGGAGAAAAAAGGCACTTTATGCCTCTCCCCTCCTTCATCCATCCCTGTCTGTCTCTCTTGCCTTTTGTCCTCACACATCGCCTCCACAGAGTGTCCAAGTTCTCCTTCCAAATAACTTTACTGAATCGAGAATCAGGTTATCTGATTCACTCATTGGGAGGGGGGTGAGTTGAGCATGGGGTATGCCCAGCCTTTACTCCCCATTGTTCACGTCATCATGCACACTTCCCTTGGGCTTGACCAAGGAGAGAAGACAGGAGCGGGCCCATGAGCGGATGGGGGATGATGAGCTCAGCAGGAAATAGACCACGCAGCAGCACTGGGCATGTCCATGGGAGAGGAATGTAGCGATGCCCAGCTCATTCTCTTCTGCCGGGACCTCCGGTCTCTAGAAATCTTACCTTCCTACTGCTTCACCTACCACGATTTTCCCTGAGTGGGTCCACCCCGGGCAGGGGATGTTAGGAATGTCCCCGAGAGAGGGTCTGACTGTGGTCCCTAGGGAGCTCCTGGAGCGAATTGGAAATGCCACCTGGTTGGTAAAGGCAGAGCAGAGATTGCTGCCCTGCATCCTGCTCCACACCCTGCCCCAAGTCATGGCCCAGAGGACACACGGGTTGGCTCCCTTGGGTTTCAAGCTCCAACAGATGCTTGATACTAAGTCGAGTTCCATCATACTTACATCCCTTGGCACAAGCATTCTCTCCTCTTTCTGCTCTGCTAGGCCAGCCCTTGTCTTTAAGACCCACCCCAGTCACCTCCCCTGAGAAGCCAGCCGTGCTTCACAGTGGAGAATTAACCACCTTTGCTCTGTGTTTCCTGGAACTTTGCCCAAGCAGAGCACACATCTCATGTATTACATTTATACATACCTGCCTTCTAGGTAGCTGCACGTAGCTGCCCGCCCAGAAGAGATTAGGGTTGAAATGGGGCTGGGTTCTCTCTCACCAGAGAGATGTGTCAGCTTAGGCTGAGCTCAGCCATCACCATTTTGGATGGAAAGATGCTGGGAAAAAGAGAAAAAAAAAAAAAAAAGAAATACAGGACTAGGGAGATTTCCCAGTCAGTGAATTATGCACTACTGGGCCTGTGTGTGCATGCATGCGTGCGAGTGAGCCTTGGTTTCAGAAAGCCCTGTGGGCAAGTCCTGGGAGCCTCCGAGAGGCCCTGGGTTGACATTCCTGTGACATTCCTGTGGGCTCACAGGCTGGGCTTTGTCTCTTGAGCTAAGCTGCCAAACGCAGCTGCCTCCAGCAGGTTCCAGAGGAGCTGCAAGCACCAGGCCAGTCAGCGGGCTAGAAATGACCCGTCTAACCATCCACAGCGCAGACAAATGGGCACAATATTTTGGGTTCCTCTTCACTTAGCCAGAACATAAATCAGTTCTCTGTAGGGAGTTCAGAACAATTTTTTGGAATTGGGTTCTGGAAATGGAGATGAGCCCAGGGGGTGCCCAAGGACTGACTACCTCCAAGAGGGCTCTGCCTGAGCGGCCCTGAGAGTGATGTGGCCGCATCTCAGCACGGTGCCACTGTCCCAGTTCACTTCTACTTACTTTATTTGAAACAGCTGAACATTTCAGACTCGATTCCCTAGGGAATAGGAGCATACGTATGATAAAACTGGATTGCAGAGGGTCCAGAAAGCCGGGGGATAAAGGATTTGGCTTCAGTTACTTCAGGCAAATACCTGGTATGTGTATCAAGGCTGCCCTCTTTCTCACCCATGGCAAGGTCCAGTAACTGAGCATAGCACCTTTCTCCAATGAATCTGAACTTGTCCTCAGTATCTTTCTCAACCCACTGCTCAAGATAGCTGTGACAATTGATTGGAGCTGGTACTCAAAGTAAACTGATTTGCCATCTCTGGGTCCAGTGTCCTCACTGTACACATAAAAAAGAAAAAAACTGAGGCTAAGGGAGATGATGTGACCTGCCCAGGGCCATCCTTAATTTGGTAGGCAGAGGGCACAATGGTCAGTCCTTGTGTCGGGGAGGGACATGATGAAAGCAGGAAGAGTAACCCAGCATCATGGAGCAGGGACTAATGTGAGCCAAGATAGGCGCCTGGATGCAGAATTTAAAGAATCATCACTCTCAGCTGTCAACTCCATGCTTGCAAGCCCCTGAGAATGATGCCTTCTCAAATTTTGCCCCCAGGTACTCGCTGGCCTCACCCTCGTCCCTGCCCTGACTGGGAGACTAGTTAGCAGCTAACTTTTGCCAAGTCCGGTCATCAAGGGGAGCTGTGACAGCAGAAACGCAAGAAACTGATCGAAACTGACAGATATTGTAAAGGAAGAACCTGCAGGACTTGGTGGCAGACTGGTCACGAGGGTAAGAGAAAGCAACATATTTGTGCAACAGAGTGACCGTGAGGATGGTGGAAACCTGATCGGAACAGGGAACAGGGTTAGAGCTTAGCAGTTGGCTTATGATTTTGCCTTTCTGGTTAGTGTTGTTCAAAGGTGGCCTGATCTTCTATAATATATAAATTTTTTTTTTTTTTTTGCAGTGTAACACAGAAAAAAATGTACAAATCATATGTAGTGAATTCTCAAAAAGTCAGCCAAGCCACCTCATAATTACTATCCAGGTCAAGAAACAAAACATCACCAGCACCCCAGAAATCCCTCTTGTGCCCCTGCCAGTCTCCACTCCTACCCCCAAGGGCAACCACTGTCCTGACTTCTGACACCATAAATTAGTTGTGCTTGGTTTTGGACTTTACATTAACGTAATCTCATGGTCTGTACGCTTTTGTGTCTGGCTTCTTTCACTCAATCTTCTGTTTGTGAGCTTCATTTATGCTGTAATTGTAGATGATTTGTTCTCCTTGCTGTGTAATATTCTATGGTGTACTATACCATGATTTGTTTACCTCTTTGCCTGTTGATAGGCTTTTGCGCAGTTTCCAGTTTCAAGCTGTTTATGAACAGTGTTGCTAGGTATACTAGTGTGCGTGTCTTTTGGTGACAGTCTGTGTGCATTTCTGTTGAGGGTGTTATGTATGAGTGCAGTTGCTGGGTCATGGGGCGTGTGCCTAGGTACCAGGCTGGCCGACTCCTGATTGTCACCAGGAGTGTGTTAGATTAGGACGTTGAAGAATCAGAAGCCAAGATGGAATTAGAGGTACAACAGCTTTATTGGGGGAAACCGTGTGACAGACAAAGGGGAGGAAGCAGGAGTAGGCAGGGACAGGCTTCAGACCTCAATCTTTGTGTGACTCTGAAAGAAGAGGGGGAAGGATGGGGTATTGGATAGGAAGAATCTGAGACCCAGCGCAGTTCTGAGGAGGCAATGGCCTGGCTGAGGGAGAGCCTCCAGCCAGAGCTGTCATTAGGAGACGGCCACACCAGTACCAGCCATGCTTAGTCATTGACTGGGAACAGCGGGGCATAGTGTGGCCTTGGCACTAAGGTGGTTTTGGATCTGGAGGAACGGCAGCTGTGTTCCCTGCAGCAGGGTATCTGAGCCACGAGTGTTCGTGGCTACCACCGGAGAATTATGAACTCTGGGGGTGATTGGCAGAAGTATAGCGAAGTGCTTGAGAACCTGGGGTTTAGAATCAACTGAGCCAGGCTGAAGCCCCAGCTCAGTCATTTGCTAGCTGTGGGATCTCCCATAGGCTGGCTAACCCTCTGAGTCTCAGTCTGCAAGTCAGTAAAATGGAAGTGATGACAACTCACACTTAACACTTGTTTTAAGGATTAAATGAGATAATTCAATGAAAGCACTCAATACACAGTAGCCATTCGATAAACAGTAGGAGTTCATTGTTCATGCCACATGTTTATTGAGCACCTAATATGCCAGGGACTGTTTTAGCCTGGGGGGGGGGATGCAGCAGTGAGCAAAACTGAGTTATATTCTAGTAGAGAGATGTAGCTAATAGATAGACTAACCAGCATAATATGAAGTTTGTCAAAGAGGTGTAACTGTGGAGGAGAAAAATAAAGCAAGAAAAAGGAGGGTGGGGGGACTCTATCCTGTGTTACCAGAGTGGTCAAAAGATGAAATTTAACAGAGACTTCAAAAAAAAATGAGGGACCTAGCCATTCTAGTGAATGGGGTAAGCATACTCCAGACAGAAGAAACAAGTGCCAAGGCCCTGGGGTCTAAGTGTGCTCGGCCTGTTAAAGGCATAGCATGGAGGCTGCTGGGTGAGAGCAGAGAGAAGGAGCAGAGGGAGGTTGGAGACGTGGTCAGAGAAGTAGTTGGACCAAGAAATGCAGCGCCCCGTGGGCTTCACTCTGAGCAAGAGAAGAAATCAATATAGATTATGTAGGGTTCCCACTTTCTCCATAGTCCTGCCAGCACTTGGTATTACCTAACTTAATTTTTTCATGTCAGTATTATGGGCATAAAGTAGGATTTCCTTGTTTCAATTTGGATTTCTCATATTATGAGAAATGAGGCTGAATAGCTCTTTATAAACGTTTTATTCATTTGGGTTTCTGCTTCTATGGATCACCTGTTCATATCCTTTGCCTGTTTTTCTATAGGATTTTGTTTTATTGATTTGCAGTTTGGGGGCATGTTATAGATAGTAGTCTTTAATGATTTTAGACTTTAAAAATTTTCTATCAGTTGTCACTTGTTTGTTAATTTTGTCCATAGCACCTTTAGTCCTTTGAATGGTGTCTTTCAAGAATTCTTGTCTACTAGGAACCTCAGAATGTGACCTTGCTTGGAAATAAGGTCTCTGCAGATGTAATTAGTTAAGGACCTCAGGAGGAAATAATCCTGGATTTTGTCTGAGCTATAAATCCAGTGACTGGAGAGGACATAAAGAAGGCCATTTAAAGACGGAAGAAGAGATTGGAGTTATGCTGCCACAAGTGAAGGAATGCCTGGAGCCTTCAGAAGCTGGAAGAGGCCAGGGAGAACTCCTTCCTAGAACCTTCAGAGGGAGCATGGTGCTGCTGACACCTTGACTTCAGGCTTCCAGCCTCCGGAATGGCGACAATTCACCAGTTGATGGAACTTTATCACGACAGCCCCAGGAAAGTTGTGCAGATTTTGCCGCAGGGGAGTGGTGTGCTGCTGTAACAAATACCCCAAACTGTGGAAATGGCTTTGGGATTGAGTCATGGACAGAAGCTGGAAGAATTTTGAAGCTTATTACAGAGAAAGCCTACCCTGCATTGAGGAGGTCATTGACAGAAATATGGATGTGAAAGGCGATTCTAGGGAGCGCTGCCACGGAAGTGAGGAGCCCCACTGAGAAAGCTTCTATCGTGAACAGAATGCAGTAGAAACATGGTACTGCTGGTGAGGCCTCAGGAGGAAATGAGGAACATGTTCCTGGAAATGGGAGCAAAGGCAGTTTTTATTATAAAGGGGCAGAGAACTTGGCTGATTTATGCTCTACTGTTAGATGAAACGCAGAACTTGACTAGGCTATTTAGCTGGGGAGATTTCTAAGCAAAGTGTGGAAGCTGTGGCCTGTTTTTCCTTTACCACTCATAGTGAAATCCAAGAAGAAAGAGAGGACTTGAGGAAGACATTGTTAAACATAAAGGGGCCAGCGCTTGATGATTTGGAAGGTTCTTGCCTTCTCTAGATTGCTACAATTAGGAAATTCACTGTTTAGAAAGCACTGAGAGTATGGCTGGACAACATTTTGCTGAGGAGGTCGGGTATGTGACAAATGGACGCAGCTATCCATCTGAGCAGAAGCCAGGGATAGAGGTGGAGTCATCCAAAAAGCATCTGTGGGTAACATTCATGTCTAATGGCAGAGATCCCCGTGACACACACAGGAGACTCACAAGGCTTGTGAGAATGTTATACTATCAGAAGCATGGCTAGCTTGGGCCAAAAGGGACAGAGACTGGACAAAGTGAAGGCCGGCCAGCAGACTTCTGGGATTCTGCAGGCAGGAAGCTAGCTGATAGAGATACTCAGCTATAGATGTGTGCTACCCGTAAGGAAACAGGTGAATGGCTCTGGGGGAGGCCTACAGAGGCAGCAGCAGTGGCCAGAAAGGCAGGGGCTGCCACCATAGGCCCAGGGGACTGTGCACGAAGCCTCAGAGGGTCATTGTCAGGCCTTGGAATTCATAGGAATTTGGGGTTTCTCACTTGCTTGGGAATGGTGGCCCTTTTATTCCTTTAAATCTCTCCCTTTTGGAATGGGAATGTCTGTTCTGTGTGTGTGCCATCGCTGTATTTGGAAGAAGATAACTTGTTTTCTAGTTTCACATGTCTGCAGATGAAGAGGAATTTTGCCCCAGAATAGATTATACCCAGAGTCTCACCTGTCCCTGTTTTACAGATTTAGATGATTGGCTTTGGGACTTTTGAGTTGATTACATTTAGTTAAGATTTTTAGACTTAAAATTGTTGCTGGACTGAGTTGAGACTTCTGTGACTGTTGGAATGGGGTGAATGTATTTGCATGTGGGCAGGATGTGAATTTCGGGGAAGCCAGATGGCAGACTGTGATGGGGTGAATGTGTTCCCCAAGATTTGCTGAAATCCTAACCCTTGGGACCTGTGAATGGAACCTGATTTGGAAATTGGGTCTTTGCAGATGTAATCAGGTTAAAAATGGAGTCCTTAGAGTGGACCGTAATCCAGTATGACTGGTGTTCTTTTAAGAAGAGGAAGGCAGAGACACACAGGGAGAAGATGCTCATATGATGACAGAAGCAGAGATTGGAGTGATCCACCTACAAGCCAAGTTAGGCTAAGGGTTGTTGGCCAACACCAGAAGCCAAAAGAAGCAAAGGAGGATTCTCCCCTACAGGTTCCAGAGGGAGAGTGCCCTGCTGACACCTTGACTTCACCCCTGGAGCCTCCAGAGGTTTCAGAGGGAGCATGCCTTCCGGCATCTTGACTTCACCCCTTGGAGCCTCCAGAGGTTTCAGAGGGACCATGCCTTCTGACATCTTGACTTTAGACTTTTAGCCTCTAGAACTCTGAGACAGTAAATTTCTGTTGTTTAAATTACCCAGTTGAACTAAGACAGCATCCTTTCAATTAATAGAAATCTTTAATATTTTTTTGCAGTGTCACATAAAATTTATTTCTTTATTAATATTTGATTTTATTTTTTAAAAACTGAGGTTATAATTGACATGTAACATTATATAAGTTTCAGGGATATAATATAACTATTCAGTATTTGTATACACTGCAAAATGATCTCCACAATAAGTCTAGTTAATATCTGTCACCTTACATAGTTACCAAAAATATTTTTTTCTAGTGATAAGAACTTGTAAGATCTACTCTCTTAGCAACTTTCAAATATGCACTACAGTAGTAATAAGTAAGTCACCAGGTACATTACATCCCCATGACTTATTTTATAGTTGATTTTATAACGAATCTCTTCTTTATATCTGTGAGCTTTGGTTGTTGTTTGTTTAGATTCCACAATAAGTGAGATCATATGGTATTTGTCTTTGTTTGACTTATTTCATTTAGCATAGTGCTCTCGAGGTCCATTCATTTTATTGCAAATGGCAAGAGAAATCTTTAATTTTGATGCAGCAAATTCATCAGTTTTTGCCTTATGGGTTTGCTATTTGGGTTTTGTTTACGAAGTTCTATCCTTGCCCAAGATCACAAGGAGAATTTTATTCATTTTTATTCTATTAGATCTATTATTCTACCTGTCAAGTTTAGGTCTTTAATCTATCTGGAATTCACCATTGTATATGGTGTGAGGTAAAGATCTTTTTGGTCAACCACCAACGACATCCTTTCCCACTTATTTGTAGTGCTGTCTTTATCATATACCAAGTTCTTATATACACACATAGGTGTGTTTATGTATTTTCTCTTCTGTTCCATTTATATGTCTGTTCTTGAGTTAGAACCAAGCTTCATAAAATCGTATAACTATATACTATGTCATAACATCTGATATAGCAAATTACTATACTTTCTTCTTTTAAAACATTGATTTAGTTATTTGTGGATTTTGAATCTTCATTTTTCTATATATTAATTTTGGAATCAATTTGTTAACTTTCTAAAAAAATCTGCTAGAATTTTGATTGAACTTTCACTGAATTTAGAGATAATTGAATTTTCATAGAATTTCCTGCAATTTGCAGTTGAATGTAGAGTGTTGATCAAATTCAAACTGTAGATCTACATCTATCAACATCTACCTGTCTGTCTATATTGATAGATGCAGATATACATTTTTTACATGACTACATCATAAGTAGGTTATGTTCTTACTTCAAGAGGAGTATAATGACAATGTCTGGTTGACTCTCCTTTATTGGTTTTAATCGGCATTAATAATCAATAGCTAGATCAATTAGTTCATTAGTAGTTCCAGTAGAGTGGTATTTTAATTTAATGCATTTTTATTCTTGATTTTCCTGATTTCTCCCCCTTTCCTCTTTTATTATTTTCTTTTTGGGGTTTACTCCATAATCTTTTTTCCTCCCAAATTCCTGAGTCAAATACTTAGCTCATTTTTTTCCATCTTTGTTGTTTCCTGGTAAATATAGTTAAAGCCATTAATTTTCCTTAAGTCTTGCTTTAATTGTGTCCCACAAATTTTGACATGTGGTGTTTTTATTGTCATTCAGTTCTAAGTATTTTGTAATTTCCCCTATGATTTCCTCTCTAACAGAAGTGTTATTAAGCAGCTTGGTTTTCAGTTTCTATACCTTTGGGATTAATAAGTACCTGTCTTTTTGTTATTGATTCTTATTTTTATTGCAGTCTTTGGAAATGGTTGAATCATCATTCTTTGTAGCCTAGATCTACCTTTGTGGTAGATTTTTTTTTTTAATGTTCTAGATGAGCTAAATAATAATATACACTCCTCATGTTTGGGGTGTAAAGTTCTTTATTGTACCTCTGTTCAAGGTTATCAACTGTACTATTCAAATCTATTAGCTCATTTTTGTCTTCTGATCTGTTAGTTTCTGAGAGGAGTATGTTAATTCCTTAAATACAGTTTTTTCTTGATGTTTCTGAATTCCCCTCTAGTATGTCAGCTATTACTTTATAGTCTTTGAGGCTATATATTTTTTTGAGGCTATATTATTAACAGACATATATTCATGACCCTTGTATCTTCCTGATTGTTTTTTTTTTTTTTTTTTACAGTTTTATAACTTCCTTCTTTGTCTCTCATTTTCCTTTTGGCCTGGAATTCTGTCAGCTTAAATATAAAACTGTGGCTTATTTTTCCATGGAATACCTTTTCTATTTGTATTAGTTAAGTCTGGATTCAACTGTAGTCAAAGAAAACCCAAAGAAAAATCAAAGTCAGTGTCCCAAACAAGATAGAAGTTTATTTTATCGAAGCCTAGAAGAAGCTTAGGGTTGCTACTGCTTAAATATGATTATTTATTTCTTCTTCTTCTTCTTTTTTTTAAGATTTTATTTATTTATTTGACAGAGAGAAACAGGGAGAGAGGGAACACAAGCAGGGGGAGTGGGAGAGGGAGAAGCAGGCTTCCCGCCGAGCAGGGAGCGCGATGCAGGGCTCGATCCCAGGACCCTGGGACCATGACCTGAGCCGAAGGCAGATGCTTAACGACTGAGCCACCCAGGAGCCCCGATATTTATTTCTTCTTAATTCAACATTGGCAGACAACAGGTGTTATGGTACCTCAATACATTCCTTAGGGACCCAGGGTTCTTGTACCTGCTCTTCCACAATGCATAGGTTATATCCCTTGTCCTCATGATTAGTAAAAAGGAAAGAAGAAGGAGAAGAACACCCTTCCTTTCCTGAAGAATACTACCTGGAAATTGAATATATCATTATACTTACATTGCATGGTTAGAACTTCATCGTAGGACATTCCTATCTACAAGGGAGGTTGAGAAATGTCTTTATTCCAGGAAGCCATGTGCCTAGCTAAAAATTGTGTTATATTAAATAGAAGAAGGGAAAAGTGAATATAATTGACAATCATCTATCTCTGCCATACCATCTCTTTATTTTTTTACTTTTCTGTAGATTTTTTTTTCAATTGAACATTTTATTGAGATAATTGTAGGTTCACATGCATTGTGAGAAATAATATGGAGAGGTCCCATGTACACTTTAACTAGTTTCCCCTGATGGTGACATTTTGTAGAGCTATATAATATCACAACTGAGATAATGACATTGATACAATCCACTGATATTATCTCTTATTCAGATTTGCTCACTTGTACTTGTTTGTGTGTGTACACACATACAGTTAGTTCTTTGTGTGCACACATTTAGTTCTTTACAGTTCTATCACCCGTGTAGGGTTGTGTATCCACCACCACAGTCAAGATACTGAACAGTCCCATTAGCACAAGAATCCTAGTTGCCCATTTGTTGCCATCTCCACCTCTATCCTCCCTCTGCCACCAGCCCTAGCCCCTGGCAACCACTACTCTGTCATTGAAAAAGTGTTTTATAAGTGGACTCATATAGTATGTACCATTTTGGGGTTCACTTTTTTTTCCACTCAGCATAATTCCTTGGAGATTTATTCAAGTTGTTGCCCGTATCGACAGTTCATTCTTTTTTGTTCCTGGGGCATATTCCATGTATGTATGGATGGCGGTTTGTTTAACCATTCCTCTCTGGAAGGACATCTGAACTGATTCCAGTGCTTGCTGTTATAAACAAAGCTGCTATGGACATTCATGTACAGTTTATATGTGTGCATGTGAACATAAGTTTTTATTTCTCTGGGATAAATGCCCAAGAGTAGAATTGCTGGGTTCTATGGTAATTGCATATTTTAGTTTTATAAGAAACTATTTTCCGGAGTGGCTGTACACTTAACATTCCTACCAGCAATGGATGAGTGATCCAGTTTTTCCACATCTTTGCCAGCATTTGGTGGTGTTTTTTTAGTCATCACAAGAGGTGTATAGTGATCTCTCACTGTGGTTTTAATTTGCATTTCTGTGATGGCTAATGATGTTGAATATCTTTTCATGTACTTATTTACCATCTGTTTGTACTTGTTGGTGAAATGTTTGCTCCTGTTATTTGCCTGTGTTCTAATTGTATATATAATTATGTTCCCCTTCATATATATTTTTACTGTTTTGAGAGTTATTTGTATGTTCTAGGTGCTAGTCATTTGTTGGATATGTGGTTTGCAAATATTTCTCCCAGTCTGTAGTTTGTCTTTTCATAATCTTCACATGGACTTTCGCAGAGCAAAAGTTTTAAATATTTGTGAAGTCCAATTTATCAAGTTTTCCTTTTTTGGATTGAGCTTTTGCTATCAAGAATGAGACTTCTTAAGACTTCTTTACCCAGCCTCAGGACCAGAAGATTTCCTTCTATTTTTATTTTTTATTAAGAAGTTTTATAATTTTATACTCTACACTTAAATTCATGATTCAGGGACGCCTAGGTGGCTTGGTTGTTTAAGTGTCTGCCTTCACCTCTGGTCATGATGTGGAGTCCCGGATCGAGCCCTGCATCGGGCTCCCTGCTCAGTGGGGAGTCTGCTTCTCCCTCTCCCTCTCCCTGTATTCTCTCTCTCTCTCTCTCTCAAATAAATAAATAAATAAAATCTTTTAAAAACACAAATTCATGATTTGTTGGGGTTAATTTTTCTATAAGGTGTGAGGTTAAAGTCCAAGTTTTGTTTATGGATGTCCAATTACTCCAGAATCATTTGGTAAGAAGGCTATTCTTCCTCCATTGAATTGCTTTTGTACTTTTGCCAAAAATCAGTTGAACATAATTGTTTAGGTCTATTTCTGGGTTGTCTCTTCTGTTCTATTGATCTATGTGTTTATCCCTCTGCTAATACCATATTGTCTTGACTACTATATAGTAAGCTTTAATATCAGATAGAGTGATTTTTCCCACTTTATTCATCTTTGTCAAAATTGTTTTAGCTGTTTAAGCGTTTGTGCCTTTCCATATAAATTTTAGAATAAGCTTGTCTACTGTGATGGCTAATTTTATGCGTCAACTTGACCGGGTCACAGGGTGCCCAGATATTTGGTTCAATGTTTTCTGGGTGTGTCTGTATGAGTGTGTGGGTGTTTCAGATGAGGTTAACATTTAAATCCCTAGACTGAATAAAGCAGATTGCCCTCATCCAATGTGAGTTGACCTCATCCAATTCATCAACACTGAATAGAACGAAAAACTGAGTAAGTGAGAATTTGCTCTCTCTCTGTCTTTCTTCAAGCTGGGAATCAGTCTTCGCCTGTCTTTGGACTTAGACTCAGGCTGGAACTATACTGTTGAATTTCTAGCTTGCCAACCGCAGATTGTGGGACTTCTCAGCCTCCATTATCATGTGAGCGAATTTCTCATAATCTCTCTCTCTCTTTCCATACATGTATTTGGGGGGAATTGACACTTTTACTGTGTTAAATCTTCCAACCTGTGAACATGGTAAGTCTCTCCAGTTCTTTGTGTCTTCTTCTGTCTGCATTTTGTACATCTCAGGATATGGATCTTGAACATATTTTATTAAGTTTATACCTTAAATATTTCATTTTGGGGGGAGGGATTGTAAGTAATATTGTGTTTTTAATTTCTGTATCTCTGTGTTCATTGTTAGTACATAGAAATGTGATAGATTTTGTGTGTTTTATCTTCTATCCTGCAACCTTGCTGAACTCATTAGTTCTAGGAATCTTTTGTAGAATCCTTGGGATTTTCTACATAGACAATCATGTCATCTGTAAATAACAGCGACAGTTTTAATTTTATCTTTTAAATCTGTAGGCTTTTTGTTTCTTTCTCTTGCCTAATTGCAGTGGTTAGAATAGGCAGTACTATGTTGAATAAGGGTGATGGTAGTGGACATCTTTGCCTCATTCCTTCTCTTAGGGGGAAAGTGTCCAGCCATTATCCATTAAGTCTGATGTTAGCAGAAGGTTCTTTGCTCATTATCAAATTGTGGTAATTGCCCTCTATCTATAACTTGCTGAGATTTTTAAAAAAAATAATAAATGGGTGTTGGATTTTGTCAAGTGCTTTTCTGTATCAATTGATATGATAACATGATTTTTCTTCTTTAGCTTATTGATATGGTGGACTACGTAGATTTTTGAATGTTGAACCAGCCTGAAATTTATGCCATTCCATCATCATGTATGATTCTTTTCAGATATTGTTGGCTTCAGCTTGCCATTTTATTGAGGACTTTTTCATCTAAATTTGTGAGAGATACTGGTCTGTCTGTGGTTTTCCCCTTTTTGTACTGTCTTTGTCTGGTTTTCTTATCAAGGTCATACTGACCTCATAAAGTGGGTTGGGAAAATGTCCTCCCCCCTTCTGTTTTTGGAAGAGACTTTATATAAATGTTTTAATTTTTTTTTAAATGTTTGGTTAAATTCTTCAAATTTCAGGAGCTTGAGTGTCAGATGGTATTACAATTTTTGTTTTAATCATCAAATATGATTTATAAAACTCATAAGGAAAAGAATGGTCTTTTGCAGGTACCAATATTTCTATTACTTCCATTGTTTTTCCTTCCTTACTGATGCTCTAAGATATTTTCTTTGACCATTTCTTTCCTGTTTGGAGACTTCTTTAGTCAGTCTCTAAGTGTAGGTCTGGGGTCTTTTTGCTTTCCTTTGTCTGAGAATATTTTTATTTTCTCTTCACTCCTGAAGGAAACTTTCACTGGGTATAGAATTTACAGTTGAGAAGTCATTTCTTCAGCTCTTGAAAAAGGTCATGTCATATCCTTCTGGCCCCCATAGTTTCAGATGAGAAATCTCCTGTCATTTGAATTGATGTTCCCTTATAGATAATGATTTGTTTCTCTCTGACTGCTTTCAAGATTTTAAATTTGTCTTTGGTTTTCAGTAGTTTAATTATGATATTTCTTGGCATGGACTTAACTTTGAGTTTATTCCGTGTGGGGTCTGCTCAGCTTCTTGAGTCTATAGGGTTGTATCTTTGGCCACATTTGAAGAGTTTTTAGCTCTTACTTCTTTGAATACCTTTTAAGTTCCACTCTCTTCCTCCTCTCAGAGATTTTTAAAAATTCTCTTACTGTATTTTTAAATTTCATAATGCCCATTGGCTCTTTTTATTTTTTATAACTTCAGTCTTTGCTAAAATTTTCCATTTTTTCATTCATTTCAGCAGAGTTTGTAATGGATTGTTGAAGCATTTTTATGACAGCTTCTTTTTAAAAAAGTTATCTTGTCAGATAATTCCAACATCTGATTCATCTCAGTGCTGGTATAGTTGACTGCCTTGTCTTATTTGAATTGTGGTTTTTCTTGATTCTTGGTATGACAGGTAGTTTCAAAATTGTTTCCTGGACATTTTATATTTTCTCTTATGAGGCTCAGGATCCTATTTAAACTTTTTTATTTTAGCAGGCAGTCACTTTGTTTATGTTTAGCACAGTTCCTGGTTCTACATTTGTGGGTAGTTGTCCCAATGACAGTAGATTTTCAGAGCCTTTCTGGTGTTATTTTGGTCTCCTTGGCATATCTGGTGCTGCTGTGGATCTCACTGGTCCATGCTTATGCTGACTGAGTGGGCAGAAGGGTTTTCCCTAGGCGGGATGCAGGATGTCTCTCCGTGGGGGAGGGGCCTGAGGCTAGCAGGGAAGGATAATACTTTTCCCTGGCTGCATATCATTGGTGTGGTTCCCCATGAATGGCCCTTGCCAGTGGTGTTGGGCTTACCTGATGCTGTCAGAGGAGCTCTTGTTTGGTTTGGGGAAAGAACGAGCCTACTGGGCTGCCTTCTCTTGCTAGGTCAGAGTTTAGGAAATGGTGGGCCTGATTGCCTTCTTCTGTTGGATAGGGGACATAAGATGCCTTGCTTCTTGTGTTTTGGTCTTAGGGCCGCAAAGCAGTGTATTTACTTAGCACATTTCAGAGTTCTCCTTTGGTTGTTTCTGGCATTATCTCTAGGGTTTATAGCTGTACTTAGTGGGGGGAGGAGCAGGGAAGTGGGTCTACATTATCTTATTCAGACTGGAAAGTGGGATTTTGCTTTTAAATATATCTCCTGTAGAAAATTATTCCTGGGTTTTTCTTTCTAAGAAAATTCAGTCAACTATCATTGTTATAATTTTTATTTTAGTAGTCCTTTCTGCTATATTATGTCATGTCTTACATACTTTTCTACACCCCCTCCCTTTCTATGCCTTTCATTAATTAGAGTAAGTTTTCTTTTCCTGGTTTTAAAGATATTTCCATCCTCCCCACAAGAGGCTTATCCATTTCTGCCTTCTGTTTTTGTGAGTTGCAGCATATCCCTGTGAGTTGATGATAATTTACTACCCTGTTGGTATCAAGCATGGCCTGAGATTTGCTTGACGAATAGACTATGCATCAAAAAAGATCTACTCATGATTTCTGAGCAGAGGTTTCAGTACCATCATGTTGTTCTTCTGTTGTGCTTTTCTCTCTGCCACGAGGCTGAGATAAGGCCTGCTCCTTTTGCTGGGGCCTGGAATGAGGGAATGAACAGATGCCTGGAACACACCTGTAGTAGCTGGCCTGCAGCCAACACCCAAAAGAGAAATAAACTCTTGTTGCAAGCCACTGAGATGGGGTTGCTTATCACTGTAGCATAACCTCGTAAAAGCTGACTGGTCAAAAGTGATTCATTCCATTTTTTAATTTTTCTGGTGCTTATCCTATTAAGAGCTCTGATGACATTTCCCCCCTTTAAGTTCTGAAGTATATCACTGTTTTTCTCTTCCCCTGAATGTGTACCTCTCCCTTTCAGGATGATTCTCCCCTAGTTCCACCATGTTAGGTTTGTTTAAAACCTTAGTTCTTGATTGTTGTGGATGCACTCTTGTTTTCAATGCTTTCTTTTTTTCTTATTTATCCTTGTTTTCAATTCTTGCTTTTTTTTTTCTTATATATCCATATATCTCCCAGCACATTCCTTAATTTATTTTCCTTCTTGCCAGGGTACTTCCTCTAAGAGCTTTCCAAAGAGAATATTCTGAGGTCTCACCTGCCTGTTACTATCCTTTATTTTGATCTTATATTTAAATATAGGTCATTTGGCTATAACATTCTAGGTTTAAAGGTTTTTTCCCTGCAACACTGAAAATGTTGCTGTATTGCATTTTTTGTATTCAGGATCACTGTTGAGAAGTCTGATGTTAATTTGATTCTTGTTCATATGCAATTTATCTCCTTTTTTATTTTTGGAAGGTTTTAAAATTTTACTCTTTGCTTTCAATTTTGACTTACTCTATTAATGTGTCTAGTTTTTTTTTTTTTTTCCCCAAATCCATCCTGTTTGGCACCAAATGAGCCTTTTCAATCTGAGAAATTTTCGCTTTCTTTAATTTTGAGAAGTTCTCAGTCATTTTTCATTGAAATATTTCCTCCCCTTTGTTCATTGTTCTCTCCTTACAGGCCTCCTGTTAAACATATATTGATATTTCTACTTCTGTGCACTGTATCTCTTAACTTTTCTTTTTCTATTTTATAACTCTTTATCCCTTTATGATGCTATTTAGCATCAGTCTGATCTTCCAGTTCACCTGTTTGTTCCTTAGCTGAATCCATGCTGCTATTCAACCCACCTCTTGACTTCCTTATTTCAACTAGGATGCTTTTCATGCCGGAAATTCCAACTGCCTCTTCTTTGTAATGGTGTGTTCGCACTTCATGCCACCAGTCCTCTCCCCTATCTCTTAGAGAATCATTATAAAGATATTTTAAATTCGTGTTCTGTCTCATCTTTAATTCCATTTTTGTCAGCGATAGTTTATCTTTTTAAAAAAAATAAGGCTGCACTTCTCAGATATTTCATTATTTTCCTCTGTAAACTCCTATTCCCCAGAGACATAGGCCATTTCGACTGCTACAGCATATACTGAGTCAGTATATCACATACTGACTCATACAGAGGAATCCTGGGCCCCAGCTTATACTCCTCTAGGCAAGTTTAGTGTGTAGGGGGCGGGAGGATGGGTAAATGCACGTCCGTGTGCAACCTTGATGTTATAGCCAGTGTTCAGTAATTGCCCAGGGACCATCACTGTCCCCTTCTCCTACTGCCTTGACCTATAGGAAACCTGACCCATAGGGAACCTGCCTTAAGTTTTAATCCTGGTCTTTATAGGATGTATGTGGTTGGGGGCTCTCCAGCTCCACCTAGATGTAACTCTGTGGATGTAAGCCTACCCTGGGCTTATGCTGCCATTTTCTGCCCCACGGTGATGACAGGGCGAACAGAGGTCTCTTTCCCAAGGCAGTGTGGCCCCGCCCTCTAGTCATCTCATGTCCTCTGCTGTATGTTCTTACCGGCGTTTCTTCCTCCCGCTTCTGTACTGTTCTCAGGGTTGGGCTTA
Organism: Callorhinus ursinus; assembly: GCF_003265705.2. Classification (NCBI taxonomy): domain Eukaryota; kingdom Metazoa; phylum Chordata; class Mammalia; order Carnivora; family Otariidae; genus Callorhinus; species Callorhinus ursinus. Next base: position 13,379,817 of record NW_027397081.1, on the reverse strand, counting down.
GAGGAGGGAGCCATTGGTCCCTGATCATTTACTACCTTTCTGCAAATGGAAAGTTGGCACTCTGACTTTCCTTTCCATACCCTCTCAGTTTTGACTTTTAAGGAGTTCTTTGCCTCAGGTGGGATTTCCTTTCATAGGTGTGGGCAAAATCTGGGGGTGGGGCATTCTGTTTCTGAGTCCACAGTGCCCAAGTGGAAGAAGGGGAGCAGCCAAAGCAGGAACAGGAATGCTTTGAAGTCCACCAGGCTAAGGAGTTTCTGAGGACCAGAGCAAATGCCATGAGCAGGATCATCCTTCCTTCATGTGCCTGGTGACTCAGCCCTGAGTGAGGGGGACCTGGGGAGCACTGGTGGGTGAGGCAAGGGAGGCCGGGGTTCAGGAGATGGATGGTGGTTTCAGGGCTGGGCCCACTAGGCCCCTGCCCACCCCAGCTCAGCCATCAGTATTGAGAGGGTCATGGAGATAGTCTTAGAGAGACCAAGGAAACAGGAGGGTGAGAAGGAGCCTCCAAGGCTTTAAAGACAGGTGACATGCAAAATGAGGTGGTCTAGACCTTCATTTCATCCATCCCTTCACTCATCTGCTTATTCAATAAAGATTTGTTGTGCACCTACTAGGCACTGTTTTGGATGCTGGGGATACTGTCACGAATAGGACACTTCAAGACCCTGCCTGATAGAGCCGACAGTCTAGTGGTGGTGGTGGGGCACAGAAGCATGCAGGGCTGGGGGCCCCCGGGAGCAGACTCCTATTCCTCAGGGGGGTGCTGGCCAGAGCCTTGGTGGGGAACTGGAGGACTGGGAGGGGAAGACCCTTGAACTCTAGGCTCACAGCTCTTGAATGGTAAGCAGGGTGTATATGTGGCCCATTTGTTAGCACCTTGTATCATGACGGGTGTTCACAGACCTACTGACTGAGTGACCACACCCTGAGACCGAGCGAGCCAGGGAGCCATTGAATTGGTGGTCACGTGAAGGCCCAGGGCTCTGGGAATGCTCCTTAGATTCCCCAGGCCTACGAGGCTGAGGCTGCTTCTAGATCTCCATACCTCCCTATCTGTCCAGAAACCAGATGGGATAGAGCCTTCAGGTGGAGGGAATCAGGGCTTCTGATCTGGAGGAGAGGGGCCCCAAGAAGACAATGCCTAACTCCCAGTCCTTACCCACAGAGAGAGAGTCTGCCCTGAGCTCCAGCCCTACCCGAATGGTCCATATGCTGACAGCCACTGTGTGACTGCCATAGACTGAACCTTTGTGTCCCCCCCCCCCAAATTCTAAATGCCCCTTATGTTGAATTCTTACCTCCAGTGTGGTGGGGCTAGAGGGCAGGGCCTTTGGGAGGTGATTAGGTCATGAGGGTAGAGCCTCATGAATGGGATTAGCGTCCTTGTAAAAAAAAAAAAAAAAAGAGAGATCCGAGAGAGCTCCCTTTCCCCTCTGCCTTGTGAGGAACAGGAAGCGGGCTCTCAGCAGATGCTGAGTCTGCAGGCTCCTTGATCTTGGACTTCCCAGCCTCCAGAACTGTGAGAAATAAATGCCGGCCACCGAGTCATGGAAGTTTGTTATAGCAGCCTGGATGGACATGGACAGTGACCTTGGGCAAGTCCCTTTGCCATTTTGTCTCTCAGTTTTCTTCTTGAGCCTCCAGTGAGATGGCCTCTACTGGGACCTCTCTAGCCCTGAGATCCCCAAGTAGAGCAGGAACCCCCATCCTTACCCTCCTCCACCGCATCTCCCCATCTTGGAGGCCCAGATGGAGCACTCATGACACCTTTGCTGTGCCATATGATTGAAAAGTGCGAGCTGAAGCCTCAGCTTCCCCAAGCACCCTTCCTGCTGTTGATTTGCAGCTTGGGGTGGCTTGACTGCCAAGTCAAGTAATCAGGAGGTAATAGCCTGGTATCGGATGAATCCCCAGAGCTGGCAGCCGAGTCTGGAAAACTCCATCCCCAGGCCTCTGCACCATTTATGACCAGGAAAATAATTGTGTAAAGCAGGCTGGCTCAGATCAAACCCAGCCTGACACGGTGCAGTGTAGGAATTGCAGGCGCCCTGGTCTGATGTGGTTATTAGTACCTTGCTTGGGGGCAAGGCTGCCCAGAGCGGCAGACGTGCTGTGATTCATTTGCCCATGCAGATCGGACACTGTTCCCAACCCTGCAGGGACATCTCTATCGCCACCTCCTTGCCCAGCCTTCCCCCTGCCCCCCTCCCCCCCGCCAGGTTTTTCCTTCATTCTCCCCCATCGCCTGTTCAGGCTGCCTCTTGCCTTCCTCCGTCCGTCCATCGTTGCTGAAATTCTTGCAAAATGCTGATTTTATTGAGTGCGACAAGTGGCAGTTCATTAAAAAGTGGGAGCAGATGGGGAACGGATTGTGGAAGAAGATTAATGATGCACACAGACCACTAAATAGGGCCAGGTTTGGGAGTAAACACAATCACTCGGCTCCCTCCGAGTGGGTAATCCTGCTCTGTCAGATCCGTTCTCGTTAGCTGGCTAACGTCGGAGGGCTCGGGAGAGTTAACAAGGAGCGTGCCAGCCTGCCCAATGGAGGGTGAGGCTGTGCTCTTGGCTAGGACAGAGGTGAGGGGGGGTGAGACGCACAGAAGCTCCACAAAGCTGAGGAGCAGCACCCTCTGGGCAGGGAGGCCCTCGTGTCTTTTAGGGGAGGGTTGGGGAAAAACTGGGACCTCTAATAGCCCTGCCAGGCTGGATCTGGGCATAGGAATTGGCCTACCCAGGTTTGTTTTTGTTTTTGCTTGTTTGTTTTATGAACCAAGATTTGGGCTCCTGAGAGTTGTCCGATTCCACCTAGAGTTCAGGGAACAGAGGGTTCCTCCATCCTATACCAACCCTTTCTGGCCTCAGGTGGCCTCCGGACTGGCATGGAATTCTGGCCCAAGGGATCTGAGCCTTGTTTGCAGGAAGAAAACCTCTCAGAGAGACAAATGTGAGCTGCCTACAAGAATCCTGCATGTGTAGTCCAATAAATCCTTCTAGAGATCACCCTGCCTAGACACCTGCCTATGGTTTAAGACAGCACAATATGTGATCATTCCAGACCCAGGCTGGGGAGGTAGTTACAGAGAGAAAGGACAACACTCCCTTTGGATGACCCCCTGGAGCTCAGGCATTCATTTAATAAATACTTATTAAATATGAACTATAACGTGCTAAACCAGGAATGGCAATTAGCTGGTGTTTCTTCTACTCCCCTCCCCTGCTTTCCCATGGCAGACCTCGAAATTGATGATAACACTTTTTTCCACTGAGTCAAGAGGAGTCCTTGGAATCCTTCTCAACACAGCATTCTGGAGAGCCACTAACAATTTGCTGGCGCTGGCTGGTGAAATGAAATTGTTTCCCGTCCCTATGTTAGACATTTTGGGAAACCCAAAGATTTATGTTGTAAGACAAACTGCTGAGGTGAACAGAAATATTTCAAGATGAGAGCACATTTGGAAAAAAGAAGTAGCTGACCCCAAAGAGAACTGAGGAATGGGTGATGTTCATCACACTCATTTGTACACAGAGAACCCACTCTTGCTGGAAGGCATTCAACCTGTGGCATTCACCCCACCTCCTTTGCTGGAGTGAAGGAGGGGAGAAGAGTCTGCAAACTGCTACCCAGACCTGTCCCTCTGGTGTCTCCAGCTCTCCCCACAGGGAGGGCATGTGGGCTGGGATCGAGACCAGAAGCTGAACTCTGGGAGGTCTGCCTGGTATCGTAGGGCAGGGGAATTTATTCAGCTGCTCTCTGGGCTCCTTGTCAGGCAAAGGAGTACCCCGTGTTGCAGCCCGTCTAGAGAAAGCTTTCTGGAGCTAACCTCCCATTCCATGCCCTGTATTTGCTTCCACTCATGACTCAGGCTTCAGAGTCCCATTTGCTTGGTTTCCTCCTGCTGCCAGGTAGCTCTTGACAAGTGGTGTCAGACTACCCCCCCCGCGCCCCCAGCCAAGGGATTCTGGTTTCCCAAGTCCTCATTCCCACTCCCTCATTTCCACTCACCCACTGCAGGTGAGGCTTATTCCCAGGGCTTGATCCCAGGAAAGGTGGGGAGGCTGGTGGGAGTTCCTGGCTGCTAGTAAGGATGTCTTTTCCCATCCCAGCAGGATGTCTTTTCCCTGGCTTCAGAACCAGGTCTCATCTTCACTCCCAAACCTCCTCTTTCTTTGCAGTGCCCTGTTTTTGCCCCTGGACTCATTACCCTCCCTGGCCCCTGTACTCACAGCCTCAGAGGTTTTGCTCATTCCCTGGGTCAGAGGCTACTGGTTATCCTCTAATAGCCATCCCCCTTTCTCCCTAGTGACAAATCCTGAGTGTATTCAGGGTGCAGTGGATCCACCTAGAAGACTCCATTTCCCACCCTCCTTTGAAGCTGGTGTTGGCCATGTGCCTAAATTCGGGTCAAGGAGATGTAAGAGGAAGTGCTGTAAGAGAAATTGTACCCTTAAGGGAGCTGACTCAGTGGAAGCTTTTTACTTTCTCCTCCTTCCTTCCTCCTGTTGCCTAAAACGTAGAAATGATGACAGAAGCTCCAGCAGCTATTTTGGTCCCTGAAGTGACCTTGAGGATGGAAGCCATATGCTAGGATGTTAGAGTAGAAAGAGAGGGAGCCTAGGTCCATGACGTGTCTGGACCAACCATCTTGACCCTGAACTGGCCTCCTCTTCCGACTTCTTTTAGGTACAGACTCTTTATCTTGGGTTTCTGTTCTATTCAGCTATACCTAATCCTAACTGATCTCTTTCTGCTCCCTGCCTGGGGAGTAATAAAGTCCAGCAAGTGGGCTCTTTCTCCAGTGTAGCGCTGATAGTCTCCTGGTCATTCCCACAGGTTTGCCCATATCCTTACCCAAATCAAAGACTTTTAATAGATCCCCATTGTCTTCTAAATAAAACACAAATTCCTTCCCCTGGCACAAAAGACCTTCCATCGCTGGGTGTTGACTTAGCTGTTGGGTTCTACCTCCTGCGTCCTGTGGTTCAGCCAAGCTCATTTCGTGGAATCCCCAGACACCGCATGCTTTTCGGCCTGTCATCTTTGGCTCCAGTGACTCTCCTGCCTATCAAAACCCCACCCATCATTCAAGGCTCATCTCCAAGTTGCTTCTTCCATAAAGCCCTCTCATTGCCTCTCAGTTAGGAGTGATGGGTCTGTCCTCCGTACTCAGTAAATTGTTCGTAGCTGTCAAGGTCTGCCTGATATTGTTGCTGTCTCAGCTTTTTACCAAACTGGAGGCCTTGTAAGGCTGATTGCATCTTGTTTGCTTCCAAATTCCCCCAAATGGCCTGGCAGGGCTCCCACATAGTAGGTCCTTGATAATTGTTGGCTTCTCAAGGTGACCCCCACTCCAAGTCTTTGGCCTCCGTCACGGCCATGCAACTGCAGAAGCTCCTTCCTGAGGCAGCTCAACTCCTGATTTCTCTCTTCTCAGCTCTCCCTTTCACGGTCACTTAGCCAGTTCTTTGGCACTGGCTGCCAGGGAAGGCGATGCGTTGGGGTAGGACCTGGGCCCGCAGATGGACAGGTGCCGCTGCCTGGGAAAACAGAGATGTCAGGGTTGACATGGGGAAGCTGGGCTGCTCATTAGATCTGCTAAACTGCTGTCACAGGCTCGCTCCCCTGTGGTGACAGGGCTCACCTCTCCCCACCTGGGTCCCCTGCATGCTCGCCGCCCCTGCTCTCTCTCCTGACAGCACTGACCTATCTGGGTGCTGCTCTCATTCACTCACCCAAGGGCCACTGACTGTCAGGGTCTTCTCCACGGAAAACAAGGCCATTTGTCTTTCAGGAGGGATGGCCTCTCCCTTGGGGGACTGCTTGCAGCTTTCTGTCATTCTGTGGCTGTAGTCAGAGGAACCAGGGCAGAGAGAGCTGGCTTGGGCCAAGCCCAGCCTTGGATGGGGGGTTTTGGACCCCCTAGTGCTTGAGGCAATGAGTTCTACCTAAGTGAAGTCTCAATTAAAACAATAAATCATTACCAGGATAAAGTGTAGTGGGGCCACAGAGGGTTGAATCCAAATTTGAATATGATAGGCCTATAAATTACAGTGATGGCACAACGCTGTTCATCAGGGCCCCAGGGACTCATGAGCATGCACACTTTCAGCTTCGGGGGCAGGTGGCTTGCGTGGCCAGGTTTGGGAGGATGTATGTTCTTTGGAACTTTTTCACACTAGCAGAATGCAGTAACAGAGCAAGTAAGACTAGAGCCTTTGAAATTAAACTGCCAGGGTTCAAATCCCAGCTCAGCTAAGTGGTACCTGAACGTGGGCATGGTTCTTAACTCTTTTGGACCTCAGTTTCCTTATCCATAAACTGAGCATTCACAAACCTCCTGTGAAGATTATACAAGATAAGACAGGTAAAGCACTTAGTGGAGTTTCCAGCACATAGAAAATGCTTAATAAGCTAGGGTTATCTACTAGAATGCAGGTTTCCAGAAGTTTCCAGAAGACATGGATGTTACCCATGTTGACCACTGAATATTCACAGTGGACTCACAGTGAATGTTGTGGAAGGCATACACGTGCATCTGGAGAGTAAGCCTCATGAGGACCAGACAATGTTTTTTCCTCTTGTATTTCCCATAATACCTGCTATTGCACCCTGCGTGCAGTAGGTGCTTAACAATTACTAATACATTTAAGTACAAAGTGTCCTTGCAATTTTAGAATGTATTCTTAAAAAATTTTTGGGCGCCTGGGTGGCTCAGTCGTTAAGCGTCTGCCTTCGGCTCAGGTCATGATCCCAGGGTCCTGGGATCGAGCCCCGCATCGGGCTCCCTGCTCAGTGGGGAGCCTGCTTCTCCCTCTCCCACTCCCCTGCTTGTGTTCCCTCTCTCGCTGTGTCTCTCCCTATAAAATAAATAAATAAAATCTTTAAAAAAATAAAAATAAAAATAAAAAAATTTTAAAGATTTATTTATTTATTTTAGAGAGAGGGCAGCGGGAGGAGGGGCAGAGGGAGGGGGAGAGAGAGAATCTTAAGCAGACTCCCTGCTGAGCACAGAGCCTGATGTGGGGCTCGATCCCGCAACCCTGAGATCATGACCTGGGCTGAAATCAAGAGTCAGACGCTCAATCGACTGAGCCACCAGGGCACCCCTGAAATGTATTTTATATATAGTAAAGAGTACTTAAAAGACCTCAACCAAATAATGCCCACATTTGGAAGATTTCTTAATCTTGCAGAGTCTCTCCTAGGTCTCGGGCTAAGTCACCTCCTCCAGAACTCAGCAACTTGACCTAATACAAGGTGTGGTAGGGAGGGTCCAGGACTGGATGTTGGGAGGCCTGGTCTTATTCCTGGATCTTTAATGGTTTCACCATTTCACCCTGGGCAAGTCACTCCCCTACTCAGAACCTCAGTTTCTACGTCAGTAAAGTGAGGGGGGTTAGTCTGGATGCTTTTCCAGATTCTTTTCAGTTTGATCCTGACAGCATTCTGACTTGAAGGTGCCAGGTTCCTGGCAGGACCTGACTTGGGGTGCACTGTGATTCCCCAACCCCTTCCTCTGGAACGGGGCCCCAGGGCATCCTTTCATTCGTGTCCCTCAGGGACACGCCAGTGTGAAAGGGGGGAGGAGGTGCTCTGGAGGCAGGACCTCACTCCCTCTGAGCTGATCTGGTCGCGGCTGAGGGGGCACACTGCGGCAGCCTGCTGTGGTCCTGGGTGGAGTGGTGCTGAGCCAGAATCACATTTTCTGAGCCCCTCCAGCCTCATCCCTGGGGCACGAGGGCAGGAGAGGCAGGGCCAGCCGTGTCGGGCTGCTCCTTACTGCCCGAGGAAGCCAGGGCTGGAGCACGAAGTGTGGGCTCTGTGCAAGGTAGGGCACAGGGCTCTCATCTGTCCCAGCCAGCTGCTCCCAGGGGGCCAGCTTCTGTGCAAGAAGTCTCACCAGACACTGGGACGCCCCCCCATACCGACACGCCCGCTGCACCTTGCAGCTTGTGTACTGCCCTTCGGCCAGCTGTGACCGCACCCTTCTAGTGGGGTCTGGAAAACCAAGGATGCCCTTCCTGTGGCATCTAGAGCCTTGTCGTAGTCGTCTGCTCCAGAAAGGATGTCTCGTTTTCTCAAGTCTCATGTTTTCATTTACGCACGTCCGAGGATGGGTCTACTGCTGAGCTCTCTGCTCTCCCAGCTCCTTGGGGGCCATTGTGTCCTGTGTGATGGGGCATCTGGGAGCCTGGAAGGGCAGGAGCAATGCGGAGCACCCTGAATGCCCAGGCCTAAGCTGAGGCTTTGCTGGGGGACTCTGGGGCACGTCTCCCTAAGCCTCAGTCTTATTATTGATAAAATAGGGATAGCCACAGAGACTTGATAGTGTCCTGTTAAGAGCAAATGGGGTAAGGAGGATGGAGAGCATGTTGCAAGCTGTGGAGTGCTGGGCCTAAGTAAGAGGCGTGTGTCGCCTGATGCTGAAGGAGCAGTCCAGCCTCCCGGGAGTGGGGCAGTGCCCTTTGGAGCAATGGGCTCTTTCCCACAGAACTTATTGCCTTCCCTAAGCAGCTCCTCCCCCCCTCCCCCAGAGCTCTCTGTTACAGATTAATCCACCTAATTGGAAGACTGCTGGATCAGGCAAGGAATTTATCAAAGGGAAGGAGAGGAGAGCTTGGTGCCTTTGGCTCCCCGCACATTTGTCCTTTCAAAACCTTGTAGATAATTCCATTTCTGCATTAGGAGCAAGTCTGGGGTTTTGCGTGAGCTGTAGGAGCAGGACGGGGGAAGCGGGGAGAGGACAGGATGAGACCAGAGGCTGGGGGAGAGCCGGCACTGTCCAGGCCTGGGGTGGGCTGCTTGGGGGGTCTCTTGGGCAGGAGAGGCCATGTCAGTGGCAGGGAGCAGCCAAGGCAGAGGGGGTGAGGCTGGAGGGAGACAGTGCCTGGCCGAGAGGGGGCTTGCTGAGCAGGTAGGGGAGGTGACACCAAGGAATTGCAGCTCCTCTGCCCCCCAGGGACCAGGAGGCTCAGACTGCCCTGGAGCCCGGTTCCTAACACGCCCTCTCTGCACAGAAGTCAGTGTAACCCTAGGCACCCCAATGTTGGGGTCGGGGGGGGTGGATGTGGCAGAGGCCTGACCTATTCCAGGAGGATTCAGCACAGTCTGATCTAGGGAGTCTGGGGGCTGCGGGCAGTAGGAGAGGCACAGGGTAGAGGGGAAAGGCAGGGCGCGGAAAGGTGGCCACCCTCACTGCAAACTGAGCGGGGCAGTGGGGGGGTGGGGGTGGATGGGCAGTTGTACACACAGAACACTGACTCTGTGGGCCTGGACTCGCGCGTTCATGCCCCATTTATGCGCCTGGCAGCCTGGGCATGCCTAGGAATAAGGCACAGCCCCACCTTCAAGGGACTGGGGGGTTCAGAGGAGGAGGCAGAAGAGCACATGAGCTCAGAGCTCACGGGTAAACACACTGTAGCTCGGTGAGTTAGTGTGGGGAGGGAGTCGTGCGTGTTGCACTGTGGGAATCCTGGGGGACACTATTGATTAGTTTCCCGATGATGGGACAAGTGCCAGAAAAGCTTCACACAGGAGGTGGCATTGCTCCTGGAGAGAGCTGAGAGACTGGTTCCTAGGGTGGTGGTGTGGGTCAGTTATCCTCCGGAAGAAAGGTATCTGCCCTGCCCTTCCGTCTGCTATCCTTCTCATTCTGCCGGGAGTCGTTCTTACCACCGCTGTACAGAGGGAAATACTGACACTTGGCTAAGGAAAGACAGATTGTCCCTGTCCCTCCTCCACCCACTGTCTGGAAAGGCTCCGTGTTCACGGGCCCTCTTTCCTGAGGGGGCATTGGTTATACACAAAGGAATTTGGCAACCAAGAAAAACATCAGTACCTTGTTCAGGGCCCTGGGGCTGGTCAAGGTCCAGGACTAAGATAAGGGGATGGAATGTAGGCCCTGGCCAATAAAGTACCTTTCCAAAACCCAGGGATCCATGGGGTGGGCACTATTATTGTGAAGATGATGTCATTTGGGGTTCCAGTGAACCTGAGTTCACAGACCACTGTGCTGGTCTGTGCTGTGTTTGGAGGGAGGTCTGCTCAAGCAGAGGGGATTCGTAAGTGTGTTCCTGCGAGGCTGCAGGCCATTTTGTCCCCATCTTCCCAAGGACGTACTACCTTTGAGAGAAAGCTTGAAAGACCCTATCAAATGCAAATATATTAGATGCTAGGATATGTACCACAGGTCAGGTATGCCTTGGAGGGGATATCTTAAGGTGTGGAGCAAGGCCACGGCCCAGGGAGAGTGGGCTAGGGGTGGGCCAGAGTAAGGGGCCCTGTGACGTCCGAGGAGCAGTACGGGAGGGTCAGCAGTGGGTGGGGAGGGCTCACTGAAGACAGCACCGTAATTTGGCCTCTGCCGGAACCTGTGTTGGAGTCAGGATGGGATGGAAATCTTGGTCAGTGAGTTCCCTATCCCTGAGAAATCTGTGAATAAGACATATGTGTGCAAGGAGACACCAGGAGCGAGAGGGAGGCAACGGGCATACATGTCACTGGTACGCACAGAAACGTATGAAGGGCCCACGTGCACTTTTATCCCCACAAGTGTTGTTGGCTGGTCATCACAGGGCGGTGTCGAAGGCCAAGAGTGGTGATGATGACCGTGGTGATTTCCAGCTTGCTAAGTCTTGCCTCTGATCTCTTTTGAAGGCTCCTAAAAATCCCGTGAAGTAGAGAATGTTCTTTCCATTTCTCAGATGAGGAAACTGAGGCACGAGCTGGGTTAAAGAACTTGCCCGAGGGACCTGAGGAGCCCAGGTCTCCCAATTCCAGGTCAAGAACCACTTTACTGCACTCTGATGGAGCCTGTAGTCCAAGCAGCCCGTTTCTGTGGCCCAGAACTTGTCAGGACACATGGAGAGTCAGGCCAACGGGAGTCAGGCCAGTGCATTGGGGAGGGTTTCTCCAAAGAGCAGAGGCACTGGGGAAGGTACACTGGATTTGAATACTGGTACCTCCTCTCAGAGCTGTGTGATCTTGGGCAAATTCATCAGCTTCTCTGAGCCACCATTTCCTCGGCTTCAAAATAGGAATAACAAAATCGGCCCCACAGATTGTATGCAATAAGAGGAGACATACGAAGGGCCTAACACGGTGCACAGAATCACGGAGGGTTCTGTTGCCCGTGAGTGTCCAGGATCTGTCCGATTCCATGAGGGGTGAGGTCTACCAGGCAGGTCACGGTGACGGGCAGTGGAGTGCCCTTCCCAGGAGTGATGCCAGTGCAGGAGAGGTGACAAGAGGACTCTGGAGGGGCTTTCTTGACCGGGGAGCCTGGTTTCTTTTTGACCTAGGGCGCCGCAGCCCGCGGAGATATCCTGCCCAGGCTGAGGCCCGCTCCCACAGGCGGGGACTGGGGCTTGTGGGAACCATCTGCTGGGGTTTTGTGTCTGGAACCCCAGGGGAGAAGAGACCCCCCCCCCCAGGTTCTGCTTGGGGCTCTGCCTGCAATCTCCTGCCGTCAGCAGGCATGACACAGGGCCGCTGCGTGGACACCAGTGTGTGTGAGGTGATTACCCCTTTAATGTTTAATGTCCTGAAAACCCATTAGACCCTGAAATGGACAAGTTCTCAGTTGGTAACTTTAATTATTGTTAAGACTCAGTCACGCCTGCTTATTAGCAATTATGCATGGCATCTCCCAGGGTGCTGCGGGCCTTCCCCTTTTCCTTCCTTCTCCTGAGGAGAGCAGGTTTGTGGACTGTAGCCTTCACGGGGCTGGAAGAGCAGCACCGAGCGCACAGGTAGTTCCCTCTGTAGGCTGGCCTTGCTGAGGGCCCCAGAGGGCTGTGCGCTTCTTCTCCTCGGAGGGGAGGACAGGGAAGGGCCTTGCGGTGTAAATGGGGAGACTCGGTGGGGCGGGGCTCACTGCATGGCATGATACCCTTTACAAAGCGCTTCTCTTGCGTGACCTCATTTCCTGGGACCGTCCCCATCTTACACGTAAGCCAACCGAGGCTTAGCCTGTTAAGTCATAGCAGTCACCTCCTAGAGTGCCTCCCTTCTGGGAGGGCGGCCCACTAAAGCCCTTGGCCCACCTGCCCTGAAAGTAGCAAGTGCCCCACCGCACTCCCGCCCTCGCGCCATCGCCAGAGCAGCCTGGGTCTGCCCCTTCCTGGCCGCTCAGGGGCTCTGTCCTGGAAATGGAGAGTGGAGACGTTTTCAGTGGGAGGCTGGACGTGGGAGGGGATGGGCAACTGGGAACCTGGGTGGCCCAGTTTGGATCATATACAAGGAAAGCCAGTCTCTAGGGATGCGCTAGAAACAGATTCATAGAGGCAGAGGGAGAGAGAAGAGGGAGAGGGTGGGAGAGAGTGAGGGAGGGAGGGAGAGGGAGGGAGAGAGGGAGAGAGAGAGTGAGCGAAGGGGAGGGAGGGAGAGAGAGGGGGAGAGGGAGAGAGAGAGTGAGCGAAGGGGAGGGAGGGAGAGAGGGGGAGAGAGGGAGTGAGCGAAGGGGAGGGAGGGAGAGAGGGGGAGAGAGAGAGTGAGCGAAAGGGAGGGAGGGAGAGAGGGAGAGAGAGAGTGAGCGAAAGGGAGGGAGGGAGAGAGAGGGGGAGAGAGAGTGAGCGAGGGGGAGGGAGGGAGAGAGAGGGAGAGAGAGTGAGCGAAGGGGAGGGAGGGAGAGAGGGGGAGAGAGGGAGGGAGAGAGAGGGAGAGAGAGTGAGCGAAGGGGAGGGAGGGAGAGAGAGGGAGAGAGAGAGTGAGCGAAGGGGAGGGAGGGAGAGAGAGGGGGAGAGGGAGAGAGAGAGTGAGCGAGGGGGAGGGAGGGAGAGAGAGGGGGAGAGAGGGAGAG